>NC_140302.1:13743589-14343589 GCF_964211825.1 Aythya ferina | reverse complement strand
TCTGGACATAGGACTATACCTGGTTCCTTGTCTGCAATAGAGAAAGCATAATCCAAATTTTGCCATTGGATTTTACGTACATTTATGATACGGAATCAGAATCCTCCAGCAAAGTTTTGGATCCATTTTAACCTGAGCAATCGGAGCCGAGGTTGTCAGGAGATGCTGTGTTCAGCCACTGAAAGTAGCTGAATTGTGCTAGAATTATGACAGTTGTGACTAGAACTACGTAACTGGTGCTAGGGTGACATTAGTTGTTACAGCAGACTTACTTGCTTACAGCTGTCATGGGACCTTCTGCATTGGCTGATATGAATTATTATTAGGCAATGGCTGGTCCAGGAAAACACATGAGGGCATTAGGTGCCTGCATTCCTCTTAGTTCAACGTATTAATAGCACTGGTTTCACAACTACAGTCTTATTAGTGACTCAGTGCTACAAGTTACACAATGTTTCAGGACACGGCCTGTCTCAAAGAAGATGCGGCACACAAACAGAGAAATCTCTCCTTGTTTTAGAACACAAATACATAAATTTTAATCTGAGAAAAATACAAAATGAAACCATGTACAAGTTATGTACAAACCCTTTTTACAGGACAATATATTTTTCCATGATTATTACATATGACAAAGTCAGGTAGATCATTTCTGAGCACCACCATTTTTTCTCTTGCCAATCCTTCACGTTAAAATGTAAAATGATGAAGTCATACTCCTTTTTCTCCATGAACCTCCTTGTAAGTTGATAGTTGTTTCTCAGTGTACTTTCCCCAAGCCCACCCCCAACCTACAACTACATAGACAGGTGTAGCATCAGAATATGCTGTATACATGATTTTGTGTGTGTTTTCTTGGCCTCATTTTATTCATTTTATTTATTATTTTATTTTTAAATTGTTTACTTATTTTTTCTGAGGAAAGGAAAGAAAAAATAGCCATGCCCTCTCCAGAAATGCAAAAGTTCACATTCTATCACTGACTTTTTTTTTTTTTTTAAATAAATTGACATGACATTCTTTGCATTGGCTAGGCATGTGTGTCCCGAGATACACTGTCACAGTAGCGGCACTTTTGAACAGCTACTTGGTGTAACTTCTGCTGACCTTTTCGCAAGGCTCCTTTTTGTAATTTTCTAGTCAACACAATGCTTGTATGCCCCATTTTTGACTTCTGAAAAAAAATCTCTTTTCCTATTACACATACTCAACTGTCTATATATCATTGCTGTTGTTTTTAGGTTATAAAGCTCTCCTTTAAATTGCATTGACTGAGGCAGAAAGAAGCTTTCCCTTAACCTCACTGAGATTCTAATTGAATGCAGCATTCCCGTCTTTTAGAT
Source organism: Aythya ferina (assembly GCF_964211825.1). Classification (NCBI taxonomy): domain Eukaryota; kingdom Metazoa; phylum Chordata; class Aves; order Anseriformes; family Anatidae; genus Aythya; species Aythya ferina. The sequence continues at coordinate 14,342,246 of NC_140302.1, read as the reverse complement.
TCATAAGAAGTTAGCTATTGCTGTTATTTAGACCCAAACTGATACACAAGTACTTCTTAAATTTTCTTTCCTCCACAGAGATGTTATACAGGCAGCATAGAAATCTATTGATTTCAGTAGAATTTACTTGGTTCTATAGACTACTGAACATTAAAGACTACTTAGTTTCACTATGGCTGCGTGTTCTATAGCAGAGAATGTCTGTCTGTGCAGGATAGCTACATTGGTTGCATAAATATAGCTTTGATAAGTGCTGGGGCAGACTGTAGGCCGCAGTACTGTCACGAACAGTGGCGACAGCTGAGCAGCTTCTCGATTCCTTTCTTTGTTTCAGATGGGGGCTGTACTGACAGCTACTAATATTACTCACTACAAAAACACTACAGATAGTATGCCTGCTAACTGAAGATTACCAGATCTATAAATGACATCTACATATATAATAAAATTAAAATCAAAACAGTCTGCCAGGCATGAGATTGGTAAAGCACCCTTGGACTCTACATGAAATAAAATTCATGTTCAAATGTTGTGGTCAATGGTGGTTCGGGTGGCAGGGAGAGGACAACAAATGAGGGAATACACAGACCTTTTCTTTCACCTTTCACCTGTTTTTTTTTTTTTGTTTGTTTGTTTTTGTTTGTTTGTTTGTTTGTTTATTCTTCCTTTTTTTTCTTTCCTCCTTTTTTTTTTTTTCTTCTACATCTACCATTGACTGTGACAGATGTTCCCAGGCCCTCACAACACAAGGAAAGCATTTCTGTCTTCGCTTTGTCCTGCTTTTCCCCTTTTGCATGCTTGTTGGCTTGTTTTAGGCAGATTTTAAACTAGAAATGAAAGGTGGAATGCATGATTCTTTTGATGCTGAGGAAATTCACAATGATAACAGCTTTCCCCATGAATTTTCTCCCCCCCTGCCCCACCCACGGTATGCTCTCGTTTCAAATACATTGCTCTGCAGTAGCCTTTAGGAACATGCTTTGCAATGAGAATCTGTGAATGCCTGCTCTGTTTTTTTCTGATTCCGTATGAGTGTCCCCATGTCCCGGGGAAGTTGTTAACAGGTTTATGGATTAAATGGTGAGTGACCGGGCAGTGAGGACAAACATGTAGGATTTTTACATTACTGCTTCCATCATGCATCCGTTTATGCATCCGATTACTTCTAGACTTAGCTTGCACCCAAACAGAACTGCCAGAAGCAATCCTCTGCAATTGAATACACTTTCCTTTCCTTCTCCTACTCTATAAAGACTTCAGTATGTGCAAATACTCCTTTCATTGGCAAAACTAAAATCAAAACCAGACCACACAACAAACAAATGCCATCGGTGTCTCTTCTTGCTACCTGTCGACCTGCAAAAAAAACGTTTAGACACCATTGTTCTAGTGTCCTGTTGCATATTCAGTGTCAACCCCTTTTCCCATTTTTCTGGTTTTGGCTGGGGATAATTCCCTATGCATGCAATCTGACTCATTGGGATGCTTTTCCTTTACAAGTGAAAAATAGTAAAAAAAAAAAATATTTACTGCATCTAATTGTGGCTTCCTGTACATCCACAGCTGTTATAACAGCCTATAGGCTTCTGAAGACCCAGCGACTAGACATCTGTGTGGCTCAATAAGGCTGCATAGGGTCCTCATTACAGTCATTTTTACTGTCTTCACCTTGTATAAGTATTGCTGAGTTTCCCTTCATACACACATGGGAAATAGTTGCACACTGACATTTGTATGAGGACCTGGATGTCCCTGCTGTGCTCTTGCTTGTTGCCTGTCCTCACAGGCCTGTCTTTGGGGCTGCTAGGGTCTCTGCGTGCCATAGGTGGAATAATAACATTGTTCATGAACCTGTAGTGCTGCTTAAGTGACCATGTCCCCAACCAAGAGGCTTGTACTTTGAGCCACATGTGCCTGCTCTTTAACCACAGATTCTGAGTTCGACATGCAAGAGTTGTCAACACGGATGGCATTTTTAGACAGTCTTTGCAGTTTTCAAGAAACTGTGGTTGCCTTTTTGTTTTCTAATTTTATCCCTACCAAACAATACATTGCATGCCCATTGCCTTACACACACCACTAAAACAGTCCCATTGATGCTTTAACCATTGCATTTAGGCTCAGACTATCCTCTTTATGTATTAACTTGTGCTATGTGTGGCTGTCAGGGGGCTGTGCACAGTGCTCTGCCTGAGCAGCACCCTCTCAAATGCCAGGGCAGCGGGCAATTCTGTCTTTTCACTCTGGTGCTGGTGTGATTCAGAGGCTGCATTGTTAAAATACTGCCCACTAGACAGAGACCAGTTGGCTTGCAGGCACTGTGCTAGCATTCCAGCAAGTGCATATGGGACATAGTGCTGGCAGCACGCTGTAAGCATATGGCTGGCATGCAGCTAGCCACCTAGAGTGGCTTCTCCGTGTTCAGACCATGCGAGACCAGTAGATACATTTCCTCCATGTGTTAGCCCTTGGGTGATGTATGCCCTTTCTCTTTGTGTACATCTTCACCTCATCTCTGCTGTCCTCCCCCTCCCCTAAAAGACAAAACTGTCATCCTTTGGTGGTGGCTTTGACCTGTACCCAATCTTACAAACACCCCAAATACATGTGTCTGTATCCACACATATGTGTGTGTGTGCATTCACACGTGAAAACACATACATGGTATCCACCACCTGATTAACAAACACCAAAGCCTGTTTAGCCTTGATTGATCGTGCATGCAACTCCTGAGAAAGCACACATTTTTCCTTCTCTTTTGAGAGAGGGCTAGGATTTCTTCAGGAACCTCAAAATTTCATTTCTCCTTCACTCCTCATATTGCCAGTCAGCTGTCCTTAGGCCACTTTCCCAGCCCCTTGCTGTGATGCCACTAATACTTAGTGCTGACTTTACTGTGGTGTTTAATGGTTGAGGGTTAAAGATCTCCAAGAGGCTTGCTACGTGCTCCTCCATCTAATTGCTAGAAGCTAGTCCTGAGCTTTTGATCGCTGAGAAGAAGAGCAAGAAAATATTTTTGATTTCTCTTAGGTTTTCTATAACTGGGAAGTCCAAACAGCACAATTATGCCTGCTTGTCTCTTGTATTGATCTGTCTTCCTACCCTTATATACACACCTATCTGCAAGAGTGATCAGAGCTTGTCCTTTACCTGTGTACAGTTGGCAGCTTGGCATTTTGCTGTATGACGGTTACCTGGGACAGACACACAAACCTTAATGATGTAGGACTGTTTTTTTTGATTCGTTACTGTGTTTTGTACTTTGAGTACTCTATTCTGAAGAAGGACACTAAGAACTGGCACAGTGTGCACAGGTGTAATTTTCTATGCCCATAGTTTACACACCGGTCTTTGAAAAAGACAATTAATGCACACTTGGTGAGGTCCGACACCATTTTCAAGATTTCTCTTGTAAGTGGGACTGGCTTTTTCCGCTGAGGTTACCATGAAAGCAGTTCATAAATGAAAAAGGAGTGCTGACTTCAAAGAAAAGGCCTAACTTGACCCACTGCAGAAACTGGATGCAGATTATAACATGTCGTTAGCTTGAGTGGCACAGATTGGAAGAACTCGCCCAAATCATCTTCTGTTCTGGGACTGTGAAATGAGAGAAACATGGTCTAAATAGTAATGAGAAACTGCTTAAACTGTTTTGTTTCTTTGCAGGAGATATTGAAATATTTTAAACGATCCAATTCTACATATACTGCATAACAATTCCTGTTATTTTCTTTAAATACCTATTCTACAAAATGTAGCAACAAAGTAGTTGCAGTCCAAGAAGTCACTCCAGCATAAAGCCTATAAAGTGGTAGTATGGTTACATTTGTACCGCAGCCAGTGGACAAACATCAAGGCCGAGAGAGCTTAGCTTAAATGTTGGATTACATAGTGGACATCATTGTTTTGACAACATATTAATCTGCTTTGTATCAGATTGATTCACGGATATTTCTCTAATGATAAAAGTACCACGGTATGTTTTATTGCGGTATTTCACTATTCTGCGGAATTACAGAGCCTACGGTTATCTTGCACCATGAAAAGCTGCCTTTCCTACTTACTGTGTCCTATGTTGTTGTTTTATTCCTTAATATCACAGCCTTTTAATTTTATTTATTTTTTTCTTCACACAATTGTATCTGATGTTGCTACTTTGAGATAGATAGACAGGTTCACTGAATCATTTAGACCACCAAATGCTTGGTGTGAATAGATACTGCAGCACAGATATGAGAGCACTTTTCTCTCTGCTGGCTAGAAAGCTTGTTGGCAACTTTGTGAAACTGCTGACACAAAAGGCACCTGTTGAAGGCCTTTTGTAAGGTAGGATATATACATTCATTATTTTTACTTTGATTTGGTTATTGCCTTACCTTTAAGCATGGTGTCCCCGCAAAGCAAACTGAAATAGATACATAACGGGGAAAAAAAGACACTGCCAAACTGTGACGTTGCTTGGTACAGCACATCACTGACAACAGTGCATTGTCGTTGTCAAGCTGAGGCAAAGCCACAGGTTTTTATCCTGATCAGTGCTCAGCAAAGGCAATTCAATGCCCTTCACGGAGTCATGTGTTATCACCACAGGTCTGGGGCTAAAGCTTGCTGTGGATCAGGAAGAATTTGAGTCGGATACACAAGACTGATGCGGACCCATCAGCACTTCAGAGGTAAGAAACCAACAGAATATGGTAGATGAGAAAGCTTATGGCTTATGAGTTCACACACTGTTTAGGTACTCCAGCTCACAGTGCTGTAACATGTGGCAAAGAAGAAATTGTCTGGAATAAGCCTCTGCTGATGCCAGGGTTGCCATTTATAACAAGTGCTGCCTGTGAGTGCCCTGCCTACATGTCCCTCGGCTTGGGGTGATGATGTTCCGCAGCACACTTGACAGCGCAGAGGGCTATAGAGGATGTGGGGCTTCTGCAGGGGCATTACAGTGCATGGGGTGGTTGGACTTGCATGTCACTGGCAATGAGGGTGAGCTGTATACTGTAATAAAACCAATAATGTCTCGTGTTACATGTACAAAAATATGACTTTCGCATTTGAAAATAAATAGGTTCAGTTTATTAAGAGCTGGTGTCAATGCTGAACAAAATACACATCCTTCCGTAAAGAAACATGTTTTGGACTGTTCTTTCTTTTCTTTTCTTTTCTTTTCTTTTCTTTTCTTTTCTTTTCTTTTCTTTTCTTTTCTTTTCTTTTCTTTTCTTTTCTTTTCTTTTCTTTTCTTTTCTTTTCTTTTCTTTTCTTTTCTTTTCTTTTCTTTTCTTTTCTTTTCTTTTCTTTTTCCTTCCTTTTTTTTTTTTTTTTTTTTTTTTTTTGGGGGGGGGGGGGTTACTACAATACAAGCTGGGCCTTCACTTATTTCCTTTTTGTAAATATCTCTTTTGTCTCCCTGGATTATATATCCTTATAACTGTGACCATCATCCTCCTTTAGGCCAAAGACTGGGGTGTGGTGTTTTTGGTTATTATTTCCTGTCTTAGGAGTCCGGCCACATCTGCAGTTTTTGAAAGGGAAAATACTTGACAATGAAGAAAAAAAAGAAAAAATATATATTTTTCCTAATAAAGAAAAATAATTTAAACTGCTAGAGGCTATACATGACTAGTTCTGATTATGTTCATTTAAAACTGAAAGTTTCCAAAATACATGGAAGCAATATTAAAGGCAGACAAACAAAGATCTGTCTACTTTGTTTCCCCATTACGCTTGCCCTTCAAAAGTTCTCCGTCAGTGGTTCGGCATGTAAGAGGAATAAATGTCACGTCACCGTTCATGAAGTTTGTCGGGCTTTAAAAAATTAGTTCTGGCCTTGAAGGAGTCAACATTCATCTTCAACTTCTCTGATCGGTGGTATCAAGCTGCTTGTCGATTTGTATTGATTGATCTGATTGGCCATGTGAGTGCTCATGGGCTTGATTTGAATGTTTCTGGGATAGGCATTATCCGGCTCATCTGTAAACCATTTCTTTTCTGCTAGGGAGCAAAGTGGGTAGAGACAGAATAAGGAGGGAAAATGAGAATTTCTCATTAGTGAAGCACACAGACACACAGACACCAGAACAAGGGGAGGGGGTAGCAGTCAGTAAAGTCTATAGAGAAAGGGCAATCAATAGAAGGTGACTTTGACTAATTACTAGCAGTACAGTGCATTAGATTAATGCCTCTGAAAATACTCTTTATAGACGGAACATGACGTGTTGGCATATTTGATAGAAGTTAAAGAAAACTGGCAGTTTGCTTGTTGGACGTGAGAGCTTTTGTACTTATTTTTTTCATGCCCAGGTGAATGTCATTTGATCCCTTTTTTGAACTAATGCTAAAAATAAAGGGTTACACTGAGAAGCCAGTGTAAGAAGCCAGAGGATGGAGTAAGGATGATGTAGGAAAGAGCATGTGAGTTCTATACAGAGAAGTACCCCAGAAGTCAAAGACGTCTCTGAACTGTTTCAGCTGTGGGTGCTCGCTCTCATGTACAACGAAGACTCACAGCGTGTCCCACAGCTCTTGTGGCCAGAGGAACACGATCCTGCAGGGGATGGCTGTGACTCAGCTGCCTGGCTGCCAGTCCCTCAGGTCTGGGAAGGTGTGTGACCTACCTGATGATGCAGGAGACTGTAGTGGGGTGTCAGGCCTGAATGGATTGGTAGTGATGCATGACAGCAAGGCAAAGGAAGCGAGGATGTCCTTATCAGAGGGGACCCTGCTCCTTCCATATCTTTCAGCAGAGCCTGATCATAGGAGGAATTTTATGATACTGATTTGGGGTGGGCTGGGAGCAATGTGGGAAGGAGGGTGGCTGCTGAGAGGCTGTAATACTGCAGCTACACCCTCACCTCTTAGGCTTGCAGTTGCCATCCTGCATTGCTCATAAGCAGGTGTGGACAAAAACTTCTCAAATTTCACAGCGAGAAAAAAAAAAAAATCGCCACAATTTTCTTACGTGCTCCAGAGAGCAAGTACTGGTATAATTTCTAACTGACAGATAAGCAACTTGGCTCCATGCAAGGACTCATCTTTCCATGCAATGGCTCATCTTTCTGTGGCTTATGGTCCTTGCATGCTTGTGCTTTAACACGGATTTGTGAGGAGGATCTCCGCTCCTCCACCTCTCTCTGCCCCTCATTTCCAGAGGTGGGTGTGCAGAGCAATGAGCTCACGTGGTTCTGCAGATGCGATTCTGCAGCGGTGACGTTTCCATTGCTGCATGCCATGTTTAACGTGAGCTGCCGCAGAGCTGCTGCACTTACATTTATAGACTGCTTCTCATCACAATGGGGAACCCAAATAGCTTTGGAGGCCTTGTTTTCTCACCATACAATACAAACTAGCACTTCTGCTTAACCCTGAAATGCTGCTGTATCCTGGCTGGAACTGGGGCAGGAGTGGATGGGGTGCTAATTTACAAACAAAACACAGAACGACGACAACCAAACTGAATGCAACAACACACGCGCACACCTAAATCCACCTCAGACTAAGCACAAAAGCTTGGGAGGTGAGGCCAAGAACAGAAATAGAAAGACTGGGAAGAGTGAGGGACAACCATCTGAGCGCAGATGGATTAAAAATAAGTGACTAGCTTCAAAGGTAGGGGCTCTGAAGAGCTGCATGGATTTACCAACTTACTGTCCTTCTCAGTCACGCTGGTGAATATGAAATTTAGGCAATGAAACCTCCTATGTATTTAAGGCGTTTACTTGCAACACAAGCACCAAACCCCAAACTCGTGAGGGCTTAATCCCTCTCTTTTACCGATACATTTGTCACCTGTGCTTATGCAATTATAACAACATAAAATAAATGTAAAAAAAAAAAGAAAAAAAAAAAAGAAAAAAGAATTTAGAGAAAGAAGTTATATCAGTTATTAGGGGTTGTTTATTGAGGGTAGGCAGATTTTCTGCATTGCTATTCCTATATTCAAAACTAGATTTTTCTTCTTTCTACATGTACACTGTCATGCTCACTTCAGATTAGGGTACGTGTTTTCCTGCCCACTTACAGTTGCCTGAGTCTGGATGTTGTTTCTTCTCCCATCTCTCTCTCTTACCTGTTATAATTAAGTTCCCTTTGATTTGAACAGATTGGACGATAGGAATTCATAATGTTACATCCTGCACACTGAAGCTAACTGATTAAGTGCTTTAAATTATTCTTCCTGACACAATGATAAAGTTACAATCTGTTCAGAGATGATCTACAGCTTGCCAGACTCCTACTGCTTCTTTCTACATTCATTTATCTTTTTGTCAGGCAGCTAAAAAAAAGGGGGGGGGGGGGAAGGGGGAGGAGGGGAGGTAGGGGCAGGCCTTGATTCCATAGATCTTTTAAAGTCATCAGAACATCTGAATTATTAATGAGACTTTAAGGGAACAGCTCCTGATGGGGGCTGGTTTAGGAAAGGTTGTAGGAAAAAAAAAATCTGGGAATGTGTACACATCAAAATAATTTCAGCTCCATTTAAAAAACCATTTAGTTTGAGTGTGACACATGAACCATTATGCATTTGTGGAAACCAATTTTATGTGATCTACGATTAAACTAACCTTTCAGAGAGGTGTAAAGTGTGATGGTTATCATATTTTAAAAGCCTTGAGAGATCATATAAACAATTTCAAACTAACAGTTTTCTAATGGGTTGTGTTTAAAATGATTTTGAGGCAAGTTAAGTGCCGTGAACTTTTATCTCCAGAATATTTTTTACCATACGGTGCACAAACTTTCCTTGCCAACAGAACTTGCTGCAAGTTATTGTGATATCTATAGCGAGAAAGGGAAGAACGATGCTAGTACTACAGATCTGGGATGAACTGTGGTGAGCAAATAGTGATTCCGTTGCCCCTGCTTTCCCTGGAATGTATACCACAAGCCACTTCTTTATGTTTTACTCTTTACAATAAAACTCATGTCAGAGAGATGATCTTCAGAAATTGACACCACAGTCTCTTTCTGCCTTCGCTTGGAAAGTAATTAATACGGACGATAATTAGTAAGTGCAGAAACCTGTAGATTCTCCTTTCATTGGTTGGTTACATTTTGTTTTTAGGTGAGACCTTGATCCGTGCATTATCATCTCCAGCATCTACACTTGGACCTGGTTTTACACCTGTCTCATCTCTTTTTTTGCTGTTCAAATCGCCCATTCTGTCCATTGCCTGCTACACTTTGAAATGGGAGGTGAATGATACTCCCCATCTTCACTTGTGGCCACTGGTGTGTTTTGCTTGCAGTTACTAAATGGTCTTCCTTCTTCTATCCCTCACACGCTTTTCCGTATTTTCCTTACTATGTTTTCAGTCTTCCAAAGTCTAGGTGCAGAGCTTTAGGTCTCTTACTAACCACAAACAATTACACCAACAAAACCACAACCTTCTTCCTTTAAATCTGTCCAGACAAAAAATTTCCGGGTCTTCACATACTGGTTTCTCCTCCAAAATAGTGGTGGGTCTCTATCATGTTCTGTCTGTTTCTCTCCTTTCTGGCACGTGGATATTGATCCTTACCATATACATTTCTGTGTTACAGAGAGAAAGAGCCTTTTTTCCTATTTTTTAAACAGAGCACTTCAAGAGCGCTCTTGAAGTCCTCTTAAAGAAGATCAGGGACTGATCTTACTCTATTTGACAGGTTTGTTTTTGACAACATCACTTGGAACAGCTAGGTACCTTCAAATATCACGAAGCGGAAAACATTTACTTCCTCTCAAATGTGCGCTCATATTTGTAATGGGCTATCAGCGCCTGAATGCATCCGTGGAGGTCTACAGGGCTTCATACTTGTATCACAAATAAATAGGTACTACTATCCTGTGTAGGATTTCCCCATGGCATCAACATATATAATTGATTAATCGTACAATGATCAAAATTGACATTTCATCAACTTCCGTTGGACTCTCACACTTTTCCTGAACAAATTTATTGCTCTGGTGCTTTAAAAATTCTGGCCTGAGCAATCATTTTTGAATAAGTGTCAGTGTGAAACACCCTCTCATCTGAGCAGAGGCACAGAAAATACCGGCTAAACATGCTGCAAAGTTTTATTAAATCTGTATTCTCACCACAATTCCAGGTTAGTTTACAATCCTTTAAACAAGGATTTCCATTTTTTTTTAATTATTTTTTTCTTTTTCTGACACATCCATCTCAACTGTGTGCGTGGCCATGTGTTTGGGTAGCCCCTGTCCCCAAATGGGTAGTGTGTTTAAAACTAGGCTGAAAACTCTCCTCTGCTATTTCTTCCCATCTGAGAATAATAAAATGAAAGTTCTTCTGCTCTCAGTGATTCTTGGTTTGGCAGATGCATATCTCATTTGAGGTAGGCAGGAAGTAATTTGCAGGGATAGAGAAAAAAAAAAGGGAAACTATTCTTACCTTCTGGGCATGCCTTTATTTTGCTCCAAGATAGTTAAAGATTTGGGATAGAAATGCTATACTGGACTTCCTCTTTTTGTTTTGTTTTGTTTTGTTTTTGTTTTGTTTTGTTTTTCCCTGTTTTTTTCAAGTGGCAAACTCCCTACTTTGACAATGGGATTTTACTGGAAAATGCCTGACTCTGATGGTTTAGGCCGGTTGGAACCTGTGCCAAGAGCCTGCGGGTGTCCAAGGTATTATTTTGTGTCGACATACTGATCCACAAAGTCACTTACAGTCCTAGTTTCCATTGTAGAAACTGTGCTTGGACTGAGACAAGTTGCAGAACCTCCATTTAAGGCTCTCATTTGTTATCTGTTGATATCGGTAATAGTGCAGTTTTTCCATTTTCATAACTATCGAGGGTAGCTATGAGTTTGATACTCTAGTTTGATACTATGAGTTTGATAAGTTTGATTTGGGATAGATGCCTGAACAAACAGGAGATTTCTTGGTATTTTCCAGTATAAAACTTTGAATGTTCCTCTACGTTTCATGACCGACCTTCCAAAGTCCTTAGTATTTCCATATCGGAACATTATCACTGAAAGAAACTATCAGGTCACTTAATGGTGAAAATTGTTCAAGGCATAACTGAAAGTCACAACTTTTGTCCTGCAGACTTAATGTCAGAGGACAGAGGAAAATTAACTTCAATATGATCTGAGGGCTTCAGACATCAGGTATTTCTCTTCCGTTGCACACAAAATAGACAAGTTGTTTCTCTAATGCAGACTGTTTATGTTCTTCCTTATTTGAGCTGCACTGTTATACAAACACCATTTTTTGGTAAAATCATTATTATTTAGTATGTGACAAGTAGCTACATATTAACACTCTTTCTTCCTCTACTAAATGGAATACAGATAAAACATTAATGGAAAAGCATTTTGGTGTCAAAGCCATTAGCATTCTTCCAAAATGCATAACTGCTCTCCAGTATCTTCCGTCAATATCGCCAACATAAAAAGATGCTCATGTGCATACACGAGGGACGGGATAGCAGGGAAGGGAGGAACGGGGCTAGAATGAGGAATGGGAAATTACAGTAATGTCTGTACCAGGGTAGGCGTCTTCGTTGAGCTGGGTGTTTACGAGAGGACACGTGCAATTAGAAAGGCAAGCAGATGAGAGGATCAAAAATAAAACAGGATTGAGCAACAGCAGCAGCAGCAGCCAGTTTTACTTCTGGTTTGGAGGGAAAAAAAGGCAAAAAAAAACAACAAACAAACACCCAAACATACAAGCCAATAACTGCATAAAGTTTGTAACTACTATTTTTTTTTTTTTTTTTTTTAATCTCACAAGTTTTCACAAGGACAAAGTTATAGAAGGAAACCCACAGCAGTTGCTAGGTCATGCAGAACCATTAATTATCATACCTTGGCCCATTCTATTCATCCTTGTTGCACTTTAGAAAAAGAAGTAAGCTATGTAAGTTTTACAATGCTTTTAAACTGTCATATTTCCTGTTGAGCACTTTAACTGGCACATCCTTGTAGTCATAAATATTCTCAGGGCAAAACACGATAACTTTCTTTGAAAGAAGAAACACACGAATGTGTCTTTATGATCAAGTGCGACTGCAATGTACTCGTTTGGGGGGGAGCGACCAAAATTTGCCGCATATTTCACTGACAGGAGTTACAGATGCATTTGAATGCACACATACATATATACTGCATTCCAATCGTGCTTAACACTGCACAGTGGAACTCTCCGTAGCCCGCTTAGATGGTTCCAGGTTTTGTCAGTAAAAGTGCTTGGCTTCTTTGTCAAATCACACAGCAAGCAATTCTTCAAACTCATCATGCTCGGGGAAGGGGAAGGTAGAAAACGACACTAACCATAAAAGCACCTTGTCTGGATTGGCCGTTACAACACTCATCGCTCCCGCATCAAAGTACTTATTTTCTCCCTGCATGCTTTCTTGCTGGGTAGCGATGTGGCGTGTTTCTCCTAGCCTTCCTACCCGTTACCCTGAGCACTTCTTCACATTGCCTAGAACTATTTCTATATATTTTGGAACGTTGGCATTTGACATTAAACACTAGGCCTCAAGTATCCTTTTTGTGGCTGTCTAGGATAGATTCCTTTCCACTACTTCATTTACCTCCTTGACACAATCTCTGGCTGAATGAGTAATTCCTGAGAATATGCAACAATCAGACCCTGGCATGTGCCTAGAACATGACGCCTCAGCACAGCGGATGTCTTCACCTCGGCCCTCTTGTTCTGCTCGTTAGCCATCTAGGGTACAGCACCTTTTCTTTCCAATTGGGAGAGGAACCTCTCAGATCTCAAAGGTGCTCTGTTGTCTTCCCTCATATTCCTGCTTAATGTGTACTGGCACAAACCTGTTGTAAAAAAACAGCTGGAACATTGCCTGGGATTTCCAGAGGGTCCTTGCGTATTGGGACTCTCATTGGAAAATTTATACCATCGCTCTAACTCGGAAACACTAAACTACCATCTGGGGAAAGGAATAAAGTCCCCCGAGAACTAATACTTAAGCATAGAAAAATGCTTGCTCTTTTCTGAACATTATTTATTCTATACATAAGGTGACTAATTCACCTTTTAAAGATGTAAAAGTCCCAGCAAGGCATTTTTTATTGACTTACGTCCGATATTTATGATACATATGGCTTTTTATCCCAAATGTCAAAAGTGAAAGTAAATATAGCTATTTCTGTGGCCGTATAAATAGACAGAATAATAATTTAATATGCAATTAGACTCTTTCTAAATTGAAATTAAACCATTGGAGTTTGACAACTCCATTTCCAGACAATTTCAGGATTAAAGGGAAAAAACAAATGCTATCTCAAAAGGCTCGTATTTCAGAGAATAACCTAAAATGATCATCTTCGTCCCTGATATCGCTTTGGTATAAAGCAGGTGCGTAGCAATAATCTATACAAAGAGTGTAAGCCCTATACAATATAAGCTTTGAGAGTGAAAAATTAGTGTTTTTGCTGTTGTTGTTGTTTTACAGCTGGTTAGTTTTGTAAGCTTCAACTACATGTGGCAACTCCTGTAAATATGATTATAAAAACCTACTGCAACATACATCAACGCTTCTGTGCTAATGACTTCCTTTGTGTAACTCTAACATCAAAAGCAAGTGTTCACGTTAAATACACTCTGTTTTCTGATACGTAGAGTAACTGCAGTGAGTTATTTAAGTTTTCAGTGTGCCTATGGGTTTTAGAATTTTTATCTCCCCTAGCATCATAAATAACTTTTTGGTCCGTCTGCTTTGTTGCTGTTGTGCTTAAGGGTTTTATGGTGGTGAAATAAAAATGACAATCTCATGCACACTGTCATACATATGCAAAAAATGTGTACAAAAAGGGAGAGCTCCATGGCAAAACGGGGAACGTTACTGTTGGACACATTAACTGGGGAGAATGGGTGGTGAATGCAAGTTTCACACACAGTGGGAGCAGGTACACACATCAAAGTCTATCTTCCTGCACATACTTCTGTTTTTCCCGAGAATCCCTGGTCTTGGTGCGGTTGGGTCGGTTTGCTGTGGATGGGATGGAGTGAACAGATGAGCTCTTCTTGCTGGAAGAATAGGAGGAATGGGAGGAATGAGAAAGACTGGCTCGGGACTGGCCGGCGTTGTGGTCAAATTGCATCAAACAGAAGATCAAGTCTGTCGGCACAAGCTCAAACTCGTACGGTGGGTTTGTGATAACATAACTGGAAAGACAGAAAAGGAAATAAATAAAGAAAGAAAGAAAAAGAGAAAGCGGGTTTAGATTTCACCTAAAAAATTATTCTAGAGATGTTACCTCATGAATACTTATTCAGATTTCTGTCTTTCTGTTTCTTCAATATATACCTGATTTTAGCTGACATAGTGCCAATTATTTGGTGCCATCTTATGTCAGATATTGCTCTCTGGATGTTTGTTGAGTGGGACAGACATACAGAGTAGGATGTTCTCCAAGGGAACTGCATCATGATTTTTCAGAGAATACAGCATACAGTTCACCCTCCTATCTCTAGCTGAATTGGAATGTAGTGACTCTAGCAAACAGATTCCTATATTGATAAAAAGCAAAAACAGACCTACCTGAGATGGCATTTTCAAGCAGGTTCAAATATATATTTACTATATATTTATTAAATATTTAAATACTGTCATCTGAGCAAAGAATACAGTTATTTGTCTGGCTTATGACTGTACCTAACACAAGTATATCAGGAAGGTGGCAGTGAGGTTAATTTATTTTCACTTTTTTATTTTTTCCTTTCCACTTGTGGATTTGTGATGTCAACCAAGCGTTTATAAAGATAAATCCACATGTACAAGGATCCAACATTGCTAATATACATCACAGGCCTCATATACGCATTTCTCAGTTTCAAGATTCCACCACTATTTTCATTTGTTGGTTTGTTTTAAAATGCATTTGGTGATGGAAAGAGCTTGGCTGCCTCAGGGATGGAAGTCTCTTGTTATTCCGACTACTAATCCCATGTATAGCAAGTACAGTGTCAACCTACACTGATTCCTACTTCTACCCACTTTGTCCAAATCCTTACGGACGCAACTGCTTTGGTGGACTGGACTTACCGTTTAGTGCATTGGCTGGGAGTGCTTAGATGTGCATCCCTTAATCGGTAAATTCCAAAGCAAAGCATATTGTATGTTTTCAGTGCTTTACAAAATAGATCTCCGTAGCAACCTCCATCCTAAGATAGAAAAAAAAAAAAAAAAAAAAAAAAAAAAAAAGGAGGTAAAGAGAAACAAAAGAACAGCACATTTTTGCTCTTTTCTCATTTAAAACCATGACAGTGCAGTGGATTTTCAGTAGGATCTTCTACAAAACCAACAATGTATAAACAGCCTGTTTTTAATATGAATTTCCTTACCCAAGACAATGAATAAACTACACATTTCATTTCACATAAAAACAAATATATAAAATGATCATTATTTTTGACAGCCTTGGTCCTGAAAAGTTACCATAGTGGTAAGAGAGAATTACTTGCTTTTGGATGGAAATGCAATTTGGGTATCAAACAAGGCATAATTCTATACATTACATTATCTGTTGTCCTACCATTATTCGTAGTTTTCACCCTTTTTGGCAGTAGCCGTAATGTCATCTTGACAAATAAAATCGCTGACAAAGACAACTGAAATACGGGATCTGAGGAGTTAAAAGGATACTAAAACCTCTCCCACTTAAAAAAAAATATGCTGATATGTATGCCATATTTCATAAATGATATCAAATAATTGCTTTCACTAGCAAAACATGTTAGTTTTTAACTAATTACTTTTTAGCTTTTCTCTTAGGATAGTGAAGTGAGAATGTCAGAAAATTAGGCTTTCAGTATAGTTCATCTGGACACAGAAGAAAACAAACATTACAGCTTAGTTTCCAGGCTAATACATATATTTTAACTGAGAACTGAAAGCTCCATGCAAAAACTAAATAAACTTATCAAAACCTGATGAGGGTGTACATATTGCTCATGTTTACAGCGCCTTATGATTAGGAGGGTTCTTTCCTCCAAATTGGCTCATCCATCTCTTTAGATGACATCTAGGAAGAGACAAGCTTTTCTTCTTTTGACTCTGCTTGAAATACTCAGGAAAGTATGCTAGGAGGTAATGTAGCTTCTTAAAAAGCATAAGAGCAAACCTGGCACCTGCGTAGTAAAGTGTCAAACCATCCAAAACATTTTAACCGAATAATCAAAATGATGCAATAATTAGGATAGATTTTTGATTTGGTCTCAGACACAACACCTAGACCACAAGACCGGCTTTGGTCCTACCTCTCTGTTGTGATCTTACCCCTAGGTCTGCAAATGGACCATCATACAAAGCCAACTGAGCTACTCGACACCTGTCCCTGTTTGCAAGTGTCTGTGGTGTGCTGTAACCTCCTCTCAATGCATTTTCCTCAGCAATCAGTGCTTCCAGCTCCGGTGTGGCTCCTCCTGTTACCAATGTCCGTATCAGTGTGAGGATATTGTCATTGAAGTATGTCTGCCAAGATAAAAGAAAGCTCTTTAGGCAAATACCATTAAAGTCACAACGGAAGACATCCAAATTACAACTTTTCTGGGTTTCTGCTGTTTAAAGTTCTCGGCTGTCTCTTCAAATAATTTTATATAGAAAGTGAAAAGACAGCAGCCTCCAATTACTCTATTTGCTTCTATCCCATTAGGCTCCTATACTAAATCCTTCCTTTTAAACACCAACTCGGGCTGATTTTTGTTAAAGTACAAAAATTTGAATGATTTATGTTTCCTATAATTGGTGTTAGTAGTGATGCGATGACTGCTTTCCTTCTCATTGCCTTCATGTCTAATAATGGGCTTTAGGACATGTAATTGTAAAATTCAGACCACATTTACAGCTTACGCAGGCTAGATTGCCTTTTTACTCTTGTCACCAATTCGTTGGGGAGCTGCCTTTGTGCTGCAAATGTCATTGCTTATTACTGCGGCTGGACTCTAGCAGTCTAACCGAGGTATTGTACTAAACATCTTATTACGAGACTTGACAGTGTTCAGACATAAGCGTGTATCAATTAAACATCTTGAGTTCATTCCAGATAAATGTATGATGAGTTTGGGATCCTGGTGGTCCTTTTAAAAAACTCTAGGGTATAGGGTAAGAGTGGTTTATTAGGAAAGATTTACTCCACACTGACATTTTGCCAGCATCTGTACCATTGCTGGCCTGTCAGGCAAACAATGGGCATTTTAAATATTAATTTAATGCTGAATGAATGACTTTCAAGTTCACTTGAAAGTATACTGGTATAGTTCAGAGATACACAGTTAGGTATCTGCAGTGTAACATACTGGGCAAAAAAATAATGATCAACAGAAAAAGGAGACACCATCGCTTACACTGACACCAATGTCTGGGTTTTCAGAAGCTTTGTGAGTGTGGAGGACGTGTGAGAAGAAAATGAGGTAGCTGTAGAGTACACAGGATTCACATTACTACTCTTATGACTTTTGTTGAACTTAGAACTTGGAACAAATCTACTCCGACACCATGTGAAAAAGGATACTGCATTCTCAAAGAGCGCTTGTTATCCAAATACCTCAATATACCTTTACCCAAATACCTTTTCCAGTGACATTCATTGCTCTATCCATATAGTGAAATTGCCTTCAATACATGGGTAAACTGAGGTACAGACTAAAATGTTTTATCCTGAGATAAAAATGCAGACCAGACTCCCTATCCATGTTACTTTGATACTCTCTTTGCATAACGGAACTTCAGTTTCATTGTTTCCTTGATATGACAGATAAAACCAGAGAACATGAATTCTACATGGCAATGGTTTTCACCATTACGTTGAAGTTTCAGAACTTTGGGCACCTCTGCTTATTTCCATAGCCATATATGCCATTCCCCTCTTGACAACATTAGAATGAGAGAAAAATACTGTTACTGTGATGCAAGTCCTACAGCAAATATTTGCATCCCACTAGCTCTAAACGTTTAAATTGCCCTGGATAAGGCAGTATGTATTTTCAAATACGAAGTGTACTGTGAAGAGTATTGTGACATTACCTGGGGTTCAGGAGGAATTGGTCTAGAACAACAGCTATTCTCTATACAGCTCTTACATACGTGGATGGGCTGTGTAACCATTTAAGTGTAATTCAAACCTTTCTAAACATATGGAAAAATCATTGTGACCCCTTGTGAGACTGTAAGTCTGGAGTAATTATATGACGTTTAATAGGTGAGAGACCAGACAACCTGGCGTGACTGTTTATTCTTCAATTAATGACTTGTTCCTCGATGTCACTGAGGTGCGATTCACAGGTGCCCTTTTTGGCAACACTTTCCACTCCACATTATACTGGGGCCGTATTACTCAGTTTACTATGGATCTCATACTAAACTCATAACTGAAAGCAGCGGTACAACAACTTACCAGGTCAGGCACCAGTCACAAACTTACTGACACCAATAAAATAAACTAAAACAACATAAAATAAAATTGAACACCACCCTTCCCCACTCTCCCCCCCCCCCCCACCTCCCCACCCCATCGCAACCCACTAGGACAAAAATAGGTCCAATTCTGACTTATGTCAGAATGAGCCAACCAGGAGTAACTCTGGTAGCCATACACTACTATGAAACTGATGCAAATGAGAAATGAATCAGGTCTACTGTCAATGCAACTGAATGCTGTCACCTGAGAAGGGCCTCCCACTGCTAGACAAATGTTGAGGCAAAGCTGCAACACTTATTAGCAAAGGAACCACCATTTCTCTTGGAACAATGGCTTCCTTTGGGTTTCGTGCCATGACTGATGTGGATGTCACCATTTAATCAGATGGATGAGTGCTGCCAAATGATGGTTTTGTTCGTTTGCCATCAATGAGTGAAAAGATTACAGCTTTCAGGATGGACTGTGTTGGCATTGCAACTGACCAGAAAATGCCCAGACATTACCAAGAAAGGATGGGTGAGGAGGAAGTAGTTTCTTGGCATCTTTTCCTAAATAGGGTTGCTTCCTCCTGTACTAATATTTACCACTCCTCAGGAAAACCCCATCCACCACTGCTTTCAGTTGTGACAACAATCAGACTCTTTTCACTGCCTCTTGCCAGTTTGGAGCTGGGGAACACTGAAAAGCTGAACTAGCTGATATCCATTTCCTTTGGAATAATAATACACTGAAATTAATTTGAGAGTGATCTTGTACTTGCTCTGTGGGAGGGTACATGGCCTGGATATGCCAGTACTTGTAAGGAAGCAATCCACAGAATGACTTTGGAAAGGTGCTGCTGTGCTTAAAGTAACACTGCACTCTCCAGTAATGGCAGTGATTTCCTTTTCTTGGCTGTAAAATCAGAGCTGAAGACAGACTTGTTTGCGGCTGCCATTATCTGTACCCCACAATGAACATCTGTATAGCATCATTATAATCAGTGTCTGCAATGCGAATATGACATAGGTACCAGCTTGATAAAATAAAAAATGTAATGCATGATAGACATTAAAGCAGGGTAAACAGCAAGGAAATCCTGGCATAGATATCTGAGGTAGCACTGCCACCTAGCCTATGTGCCCGAATTGTTGTGTGGCTCTTTCTGATGTTTCAGGGACACTTTCCTGTTTGTTCAATCATTTTTTAAAGTATAATTACCAGAGCACTTATGTTTTGCAGTTAATGCTGTCAAGCCTCTTAAACTAATTGGTCTTTTACAGAAAATTTAACTGAAAATTAGCACATCTTTTAATAACATTGCTTTAACTTTAATAGCACTTTGCTTTTCATTTATAATTACTCTAAAATTGTCATTTTCCAAGTCATATCACCATTTTTTTTAATGTTTTCTAGGGTGTTTTTTAATATGGATTTCTTCTAGGAAGGCCCTCCTCTACTGTGTGCTGTTTTTTACCATCTCTTTCATGCAATTGTTTTAACTTCATTTTCTTTTCCAGTTGGAGGAATTCTGTTGAATGGATAATGTATATCCAAACATGGGGAATGACTGAGCTAACGCCAGTAACTTACTAGTTACTAAACAGTTACTAAATAGTTACTAAACAGTTCTTTAGGACAGGATAAAGAGCAGAAAAAAACAACAGGGTTTTACAGTGTTTGACAGTGTACTGCTGCTCAAAATAGTGTCCAAAAGATAAAGAAGTTTGGAGCACTTTGTGGTAAATGATGCTGTTTGCTAACCACCTGAACAGACTCGCACAAAAAGAGTCTTGTGTTTCACAATACCCATATAATAGATTAAACCAGTTTATTTTCTTTCTACATGAGACTGTAGGAACTCTGAAGGGGGAAGAACTATTGAATACAGGATGTACTGAAAAGTAGCTCTTACCTGTTTCACTTTCTTCCACTCTGCTGCTTTTGCTTATATGGAGAAATAGGATTTTGTGTTATAAAAGAAAAACCTACACCTGAAGTTCTAGCACAAGGGCATACATTCTAGGATATCAGCTGTTAAATTTTACTGTCTGGTTCCGGAGATCAGAAGGGAGAAATGCAGATGCTATCTGGTCTAATGCCAGCAGTATGTATGGCAGGAATGCCAACCTGCCAGAGCTTCTCTGGTTTTCGTAGCTTAGGCACCAAAGGCAGACACAGGCAAGCTTTGGCTCTCAGGCCAGATTTTCAAGACTTTGAAAGTACTGCAGAAAACCAAACACCTTGCTTCTCTTATGTTCCGTAAGTTTTGTTTAGATGAAGATGATATCTTTACAACAACTTCCACATTGTCTAAAAGATGCTTCTAATCCCCTGGTTATTATTTTGGTGAAGAAAATACACTTTGCTTTCCAGGACTGGACCCACCTTGAGTGTGACTACAAATATTCCTTCCCTGTTTTTGCATTGTTATGACAAAACCAATATTACTATATCACTCAAGTCTCTGATGACTGCAGATGTCTCTTCACAGACATAACGACTGGCTGGTGTGCTTTAACAATAGCCACTGCCACATTAAAACTTGAACCACACGTGCGGTCTTCACACAGAGTACAATCAGGCACTTCAGCTTAAGCCTGGAGAGATGACTCTTACCAAGCCATCAGAAGGCAGTGCAGTTTCTGAGCTCATTACTCTTTTCTGAGCAGCGATCTTCGAACTACCACAGTGTGAATCATATGCTTTGCGATAATGTGCCTTTGCTGCAGAGGACAAACTGTAGATAGCCTGTAGGCGGCCTTTTGAGAAGTACACTTAATTACGTGTTTTACCTTTGATTTAGGAAAATATCAGACAATTTCAAATTTCAAATGTCTAATACTATCATGTACAGGAAATAACAATAACACAAAAGTAAAGACTTCCAGCATTCAGATTTGATTCAGCAAGTGACCACAGGTTTTCTGGGATTTGCAAACCGGGTTTAAACCACTATTCCTATATTAATAAAGTTACATATACTACAATACTATTTCAACACTGATTAATACTGTTGAATTGGTATTCTGTAACTGAATACTTTAACTAACGCATTATACTTGGCAATGTGATTTGAGGATACGACTCTGCATAGACACTTCATAGAAAAGGATTACTGTGCAATACATATTTTTTCCCTCTTTTTCTACATATAAACTTCCTTCAAGTTTCAAATTACCTGGATGTTGGAAAGACTACTGTGTGAATGGGTATTATGCCACTGTCTACTCTTATTCTATTTTCTACTCTTTTGGCACCTGTTTGGCACACTCCACTGCTGTAAGAAGCGATTAATTCTTAATGAAGCAGTTCACGCAATGTGCATTTGTATTTTAGCACATACGAGGAATTGCCATTCCTGAGATATCAACAGAGATCATAAATTGGAACTTTGCTATAAAAATTAGGAAACAATAAAACTCAGTCACTGTATAGTAAACTATTTTCTTGTCCCAAAATGAACTGGCAAAGGCCTGCAGAATGTGATTTATTTCCTTCTGACAGAATTCCACCTAGTTGCACTGCAGACTGCAATAGGATGAATGTACAACTGCACATCTCACAGTTTATAGGATTTGGGGTTTGGTTGGGGTTTGGTTGAAGTTAGGCACGGTATATAGATGACGGACCCCAAAGCTGAGCGCACTCTAGAAAACCAGGGATAATACAGTGCAAGTAAATTAGTTTGTGTGAGAAATGCTCCTTTCCTTCGAGAACTGCTGAAAGAAGCGTACATCCTTCCCAGGAAAATAAGGACAGTAAAGAGAAACCATCTCACATATCTTACACTTTCTGGAGGGTTAGGAAGCTATTACATTTCCAAGTTTTTACTAGGCCTTTGAGGAATGAAAGAGAAAATAACACTGCCACAAATCAGCAAAGTGGTGAGAGAAAAGATGGAACAGTGACCAATTCTAAGTGACCGATCCTTAGCTTGTTTTCTTGATTTTTTTTTTTCTTTCTTGGTTGGAATTTTCAATTCCTGTTATCACACCTCTCTGGCTTCACACTACATATAACATGCCACTTAGCTGTGCCATTGTTTGAAAAAGGTCTCTGTTGAAGAAAGGAATTACAGAAATGGAGGGATGTGTTGTCAAAATCTAAACGTGAATGAAAGATGACAATAACTAAAAATCTTGTGAGGATTATGTGATGAGTTCCAGGTAGAAATTTCTACAGAGTATTGTTCTATATGTTCCTTACTGACTCTCTATTATCTACATTATGTACGTTTGCACAAGAAAGCAATGGTGTACACAACATTTTGCTCTCTTTTTGTGGAAATATCAGCGGTGATTGGAAAAATTAACCCAACTTCTTCCAGGACTCTGGAAGTGGCCTGCAGAGAGATTCATTCGGGGACATTGCTTCAAATAATATGAGTAGATGAACAGTTCTCAGTATAAAACTTGGAACCTTCCAATTAAATTACTGCCATTTACAATGTGAAAATGCTAAATATTTTATTGCTAGAGATTTTAATTAGAGAAGGTATAGCGTTTAGGTGGGTTTGCTTAGGCTTTCTGAATTTGTCAAGTCTGCAAAACATAGCCAATAACTTTTCAACAAGGTATTTTCTGAGCTTATTGCAAATTTCTATGCTGCTTTAGAATAAAATGTTGTCACTGTTGACTGATACTACTCAGCTGTGGATGGATCATAGGAGGAATAGAGCAGAGAATAAAAATTTGAAGTATAGGTACATAAATATTAAATGTGAATAAAATATCAAATAATAAAGATCAATGTGGTTTTTCCTTACAGGCAGAAAGCTTCATTCTGATTTTAGGTGATGGTCAGACTTGGCTCCTTAAAAGAAACCCGCTTGCTCTTTACTAATATTATGTGGGGTTTACAACAGCTGATTTCCAGCACCATGGAACTATATTCCAGGGGGAACTCTGAAAGCTTACGCTCAAATTTTCAAAAGGCTACAACCTTGCTATGCTTAGCAGAGCTTAGGGTTCTTCTGAAAGAAGTGCAGCTTGCACGGAGCAAAACTGTTCTGAAAACGTAGCCAATATGAAGCAGGGGAGGGTGAACAGCAACATGACTGAGACACTTGATTTGAAACTGTACTATGGCTACAAACCAAAACCCTACTGTAGACATAACCAAAGGCCACCATCTGTAGTTTCTGAAACGCATTTATGGTTGGATTCACCAGGCTGCTCGTGAAAAAAGAGTATGACCTCTCTTCACACAAGTACAGTTCACTTGGTGTGTACATTGGCTTTCATATGGTTCTCTTGGTGCTCCTCAGCACTCACAGAATTGTTCCTAATTACAAGCTTAAAACATGGTTGACGCTGTCGGACATGAACAGTGAGCAGAGGCTAACACTGAATTTGGGTCTGGGTTTTAGAAGGGAGATACAATATTTTTTGGACACTATTATCCTTCAGGCTGCACATGACACTCATTGCTTTTAAAAATCATGGTGGTCCTGGATATCTCAGCTGCTTAAGGGTCATAGAATCATAGAATCATAGAATATCCTGAGTTGGAAGGGACCCTTAAGGATCATCAAGTCCAACTCTTGACACCGCACAGGTCTACCCAAAAGTTCAGACCATGTGCCTAAGTGCACAGTCCAATCTCTTCTTAATCTCTTCTTAAATTCAGACAGGATGGGTCTCTGGATCCAACTGAGAAAAAACCCTTGCCTATGCTCTGGAATTCTCTTGCTATCTAGGAAAAAAGTATCATTTCTTAACTACCTGCGGAACAGAGATTACACCTTCATACTCTTTCACAATAAGTCTGATGGAGGAGAATTAAAAAAGGTTTGGTTTGCTTACTGCGCTCATGAGAGAGTCCAGCACACTGACAGCAAATGCGGTTCCACATGCAAAGGGCTGCGTGAGATACAGTTCTGTGTCTGGATCGTCATCATCATCTTGGTCCAAGAACTGAACGTTTGAATCATTTACTGAAAACATAATAATAATAAAATCATAAGGTGCTTCTGCATCTTCAGCATGTGACCTCACATTTTACACAGTCAGAAAGAAAAAGAAACGGCATATGTCTGGAAACACAGACTTGTGTCTTTGACATCACTGAAATTAAAATCAGGATGGATGTGAAAATGTGCATTTAAAAACCTTTGGGTCAGAATCCTGCTCATAAGAGGTGACTCTCTTGCTCTTCATAGGTGACTATCCCTTAGCTGTAGAAGTAGTTTCTTGGCATCACCTGCCTGCACTCCACATGAGATCTACAGGGCTCTTTTATATATTGAAACAATCTTGGTGTTAGTCGGGTACTGTGGCTAGGGTTGTATGCATGTGTAGTG
Source organism: Aythya ferina (assembly GCF_964211825.1). Lineage (NCBI taxonomy): Eukaryota > Metazoa > Chordata > Aves > Anseriformes > Anatidae > Aythya > Aythya ferina. The sequence continues at coordinate 14,317,572 of NC_140302.1, read as the reverse complement.
AAATGTTATCAAAAGACAGCAAGTCCGAACCCCTTTGTAAAATCGAGGCTGCCCATAAAACTCTAATCTAGCCCACAGGCATCCGTTAGATGTGCTGCTGTGATTCTTGCTGGAGTGGTGTTAATGCACTTACAGCTCAAAAGAGGATACACTGTCCCTTCAACGGGCATCTGTCTGAATGCATGAGCAATACTCCAGCTGTTCTCCTGCAGCATCACCTTTTTCTCATGTATTTGTCTCCCTAACCTCGCTTCCACAAAATCTGTCTTAGCCAGTGTGAAAAAGGATCTATATCAGGCTGCTTTAAAGAAAAGGCCAAACAAAGTCACATTTGTCATTCAGTCTTTCTTTGGCATTTCATTGTCACAGTTAGGTTCTCTGCTTCCACCTCATGCCACTAAAAATAGTTGTTTCCCTGAGATCAGTTTATTGAGTGATTCATATTTCATTGTATATTTCATTTCCATATTAGTCCTCCTCTAGCATGAAAGCACTGATTGCTTAGCAATGTTATTGCAATACTATTTACCTTAGTAAATAACAAACTGATTCAAATTCCCTTGCAAGGAAAGGAAATTACAAACTTTTTTTTTGGCATTTGCTATCGCACTCTTTGACTACATCCTTATTCCTTGCGTGAGCCCGTCTGCTGACGTCTCCAACACAGGGGAGCTTGGAAATCAACATGAGAGTTGCCGTTAATGTTATCAGATTCTGGCTCTGAACTCTTTAGTTTTAGCCATTCTGCCCGCCATTCTGAACTTCCTTCCTGTATAGTTTCATTTTCCACCCAATCCTTTTCCAACCTGTGTATACTATTACACTTGCTGTGCTTAGCTTACAGAACACAAATAATTATGGAGAAAACCTCGCTATGTCTTTCAGAAAGAGGTGAGCATTTCTATACTCCTTCTAGACCACTGCTGAGATAGTGCTTGGCCATGATCGTACACCAAGTCAGAACCAGAGCTGAGGTAGGATTTAAAAACCCTGCCTTCCCACTCCAAGACGTAACCATGTGAGCATAACACCTCAGCGTTTTAAATGGAGAAGTGTTCTGCTCTGTGAGTTGGATGATTTTCACCCTAGAAAACACCGATACCTACGCTACTCCTTTCTTTGTACAATGGCTATCAATTTATCCTCTGGGATCTTGAACAAAATAGTATTTGAAAGCCTGACGTATCATTTCAAAATGTACTTTTTGAAGAGCTCATGCCTTAGTTTAATTTGCTAGCTGAGAGCAGGCACTATTGACAGTAGCATTCTTTTTCCACTTACATCTGGCAGACTAATACCTGACTTTGACACGCACTTGCTAGCCGTGCGTGGTGTCAGTTTCCACAGTACTACAAATCTAATGTGAATCCTGTGAGTGGAGCTTCATCCTCGATATCTTTATCTGCCTGATGCAAGTTAGCTGCTATGATTTCTATGAAAGGTCTCCAGGCTACGTGAGGTAGGCTTGAACGTGTGGTGCTGCACCATAGGAAATGCTAATCAAACACTGCTCACAAAAGCTTCTGAGATCTCTCTTTACTGAGAGGGAAAAACACAGAAGCTTGGATGCTTTTTTGCAGCTTCAAAATCTGAGCTTCTGAGAGATGGCCTGCTCCCCCAAATAAACAAATAGCTGGAAGGAAAGTGTGATACTGGGGTTTCTTTCCTGTTTTCTTTACTTCTTCTTTGACTTCCTGTGAGAACTGCTAGGGCATGTCCACCAAATTGACAATAGGCTGAAATAACAAACGGAAAAAAAGAAGGAGAAAGAGAAAAGGAGAGAAAACTTGGTGGGGGAGGGCCCGGGAGGTGGGAATCCAGGCCAGAGAAAATGAATTGGTGAGAAGGTGCTATGAAAACAGCCGGCAGGTCAGACGAGTGTGATCAAAGGTTTACTGATGCTGCGTGAAAAAAAAAATCATTAAGAAAGGCCAGAACAAGACAGTCAATTTCAACCAGAACCACAAATAAAACACATTCAAAGCAGTGCCATGAGGGTAGCCCCTCTGATACAGCCAGATAAATAAAGAAAAAGCTGATGACAGTAAGAACAACAGTGGAAAATAAGACAGTGATGTGAAGGAAAAAGGCACTTCTTACCCAGTTCAGTTATCATTAGAATGTGGGTTCCACTGTTTTTTTCCTGACTGATTGAAACCAAAGGCAGAAGTTTGCCAGGCTTAGCTAATAGGTAAAGTATTTAAGGGGGAAAGAAAGTACAGAAAGAGAATAAAGTAAGGGAAAAAGACAGGTAAGGCTCTAAAAAATAAAACTGAAAAAGAAAATAAAAGGACAAAGGACCACAAATCAGGTTTGTATTTGCCGTGAAAAAAACAGACCAGCTTCTGCACTTCACATCACACCACTTGACGACATAAATACCCACAGCCAGAGTGGAAATCAGAGCCTGGTTACCTACCATCATCATATTCTCAAGGGTAAAATTTCTCATACTATTATACAGTTTGGTTACACATGATTAAACAGTTCTGGACCATGAAGAAATAAACAAATGTCCTCTTACTATTGATTAAGTGCACAGGAAATGTCTGCTCATACTTACTGTGCTTCTTTTTATTTTATTTTTATTTGTTTCTTTTCCTAACCTTATCCCAAAGAACCCTGTTTATTTGTTACACTATGTAAAAAGCATCTTGTCTGATGGTGTTTGTTTAGGAAAATTGAGAAAACCCAAAGGAAAGAGAGAAACATAATTCAACTTTATGCATAAACTGAAACAACGGTTACTAATCTTTCTTTAGAAGGAGTAATTCACAATAGTTATCAGAGGAGAAAACATGGCAGTATAAGATACAATTTAGGTAATTTTCTTATGCGGTCACATAAGAAGGGAGGTGGGAAAACAGACAGGGAAGAGTACATGAATGGAATAGCACACGAACGGATAAATGTTAGCTTGTCTTACCTAGCTCTGTTATAATAGGGATGTTGGCTCCTGTTGTAATGGAAGGTTGACGTAACAGGCCGTGGACCGGACTGTTGTCTGGAGATGACCTATCCATCCCAGGGGGTGTAAAGCCTGAATAAATAAATAAATAAAGCAAAATAACATGAAGAATAGGAGATTCTGTATGTAAAAAGTTTATTTAGGCTGTAGAAAGATATACTGATAGAAATTAAAAAAAAAAAAAAAAGGAGAAAAGAGACCATCAGCAGGGAATTTCATAACCTTTTTTTTTTTTTTTTGGCAGGGAGGGAAGGTACTGTAAAAACATCTGCCTTTCTTTTTATTTTATTTTATTTTTTTAAATTGACTTGATTTTCACAAATTATTTCTTAAAAGCATAATCTTTCAGAAATATACAAGTCATTTAGAAAGCAGGTTATTTGGTAGCTAAATGTTGTGCTTGTGTAGGAATAAAAACAATAAATATACAAAAGGACTTTGATTTTAGGTAGGTTTATTTTAGTGTTTCAAATAACAGGTGTCTTTCCTTAAACCTCAATTACCATTACAAAGAGTACTGTTTGTACACAGTAGTACAACCACAAGGAACTTCCATTATCCTGTTGTAAGCTTCCATTTGTTAGTCTGATATTTGATCAACATGCAGGATTTAGGGTTTGTCATTTTCCAGGAGCAGTACAACACAAAGTTTTTTTTTTTGCTTTTCAGACACACCTTGCATACCCTGCATTTTTATGGGGAACCCCAGTTATAGGAATACTGGGATGAAAGGGCCCATTCTTACAGAAAAACAAACCAAGAGTAAAGAAGGACAAAGATTTTCAAAGAACGTTTAACAAGGACACATGAAAAGAAACTAGAAAAAGACTTACATCTTTGAGGATATATGGGAAACAAAGGTGGAAGAGGAAACGCGTCAGCTGGCACGCAGAGAAAGAAAAGACGTGGAGAGCAGCAAGGTTCACCTCTAACACAGACTGTGCTTTCAGCCTGATTCTCTGCATGGTTGGAAATGAATCCCTTGACAATGAGCATTTTTTCTTTTATTTTCTTTTTTCTTTTATAATTTAAAGAATAACCAGGCAAAGCTTTTTGGAGTTTGATTGTTGTTGGTGGAAGATAGGTAGTTATACAAAAACTCATGTAACAGTTAGCCTCGCATGCATTCCATCTTCCTTGTTCATTGCAGTTGTAGAAAGCATGGGAATGTTCATTTAATAACATCACTGCAGAAGTGATGGTGAAGCCAGCGTTTGACTTTAGGATTTCATTTAAGACCACTAAATCAAGGTGATATTTTAAAGGAAATATTTGTCATTTGGAACACGACTGACCCAAGCTCCCTTCAAAATACCCATTTATGAGAAAACTTTTTTTTTTTTTTTTTTTTTTTTTTCCCCTGCATTGGGCCTGCATTTTCCTGCATTGAGTTCTTTAACCTCACACTGGACATCCAGGACCAGATTTCTGACTGCCTCTCATTACTGATCTGAAATATTTTTGATTTCTTTATATGCCAGTTCTAAATTAATCACAGCCAAATTCGTTCCTGATATAACTTTGTTATCTTCTTGCAGTGTGGAAATCATTTTATTGAGTTAAACTCATTGGTGCATTCATCTGCTACTAAATTCGGAACAAGATGACGTGATGTTATCTACTTTACTTTCTTCAGCTATAAAAGTAATTTACGAAGTAGGAAATCTGAACTACACTGTAGTTTTTAACATGTGGTACTGGTTCTGTATTGTCATTGTGAGGAATTTTTGTTCTTTTCCAGTGATGATTACCTTTGCTGCCAAACTGTTCCAAAAATTTTGACCACTCAACCTGGACTTCTTGATGTAATGGGATTTTAATTCTTATTTGTCATTCATTTCACTTCTCCCTATTTTTTTTCTATATCAAATATAGAATAGATAACTAATAAAACTAGAATCACTGATAAGAGAGACTTACTCAGCCCTCCAAAAGGTGCCAGTACGAATTTCCTTCTATCATGAGAAGCTATACACATTAGGATAAGGGAGTTAAAAGTCTGTAAAGTTGTTCTTTAAGAGAAAAGAGGTGAATGTGGTATCTTCAGCAGACTTGCAAGATAAAAGCATTGCCACAGGCAAACCTAAGACAGCAAAGCACTTCTATATCATATTATCAGTGCACAGAAAATCTTTTGACTGCAGATTTCTTAGAGACAATCAGAAATGTTGGCTGCATGAACAGTTGGTCATTTAATACTAGTTATTCCACTGAAACTATTTCGTTGAGACCAGCATGGTAACAGCGGTTTGCATTTCCAACTGATATCATTTTGCAGACATTTCCTTGTGTCTGGCACCAGAACTGATAGCCATTTTGACTCTTGGATTCCATACTGCTGTATGACAGAGCCTAGGACTCTAGGCTCACACTCACAAAGTGAGTCTAATGGAAATTTTCCATGAGTCAATTCACAGGTCAGAGGTAACTGTGACACTCTCAGAACAGCAGAACAAAATGAAAGTGGGGCCCCCAAAAAAGGGAATGCTATCTGAGGACAGGTAGATAATGTGAGACCTCCTCCTGCAGCAGGCTCCTATGTCTAAGTCTTGTGTTCCATTGCACTACAGGAACAGCACAACAAGGCCTTTGTGACACTACATTAAAAAAGTTCAAGTAGCTGTGGACTACTTGAACTGTTACAGTGGCACGCCTAACCAGGTGGTGCGGAGAATTACAAGTCAAAATGGCAATGGCGAGACTTTTGGTACTCACTTATATGAGAGAAAACTATTATTGCTTCCAAGCAACCTAGGGTTGTACTGCTGGGAGCATCCCTAGAAACCTCCTTTTCCCGAGGGCTCTTCCCATCTCTCTCTCCCTAAAACAACTTTCAGTAAAGCAGGCTCTTCAGATGGAATAAGCACATAAGCATTTCCCCTATCAGCTAAAAGCAAATTGAGGAAAGTTGGCACACTTACCCCTAAATGCATAAACGTTTCTTGCCCTGCCACTACTGCAACGTCCACACAGGTGCACATGACTGCGTGCACACACACATATACTCTTCATAGGTGGCTATTTGCAGACACCTCTCTCTAACCCTTCAAATATTTGTCTTCCTATGATGGTGTTAGAAGATTGAGGTAAAAGTGTCATTTCTGTTAGACACAGGCTGACAGGAGCTCTATAATTGCACACTGCATACACAGTGCATTCAGTCTGAAATGCAGGAAGCATGTTAAAGGGATTTTGTTTTCTCCTTGAATGAAACACAGACTCACACCTTAGTATTTTTCATTCTATGGTCTGGGGAGATGTAAGAAATGTCTGCTATTTTATTTTAATTTCCCTGCCTCATGAAGACACCTCTAAAAATCTGCTTTTGAATAATATAAAAATATTGGAATATTTGGAGAAAAAGGATAATTGGAATTCTTGGAGATTTGGTGTGCCTAAGAGCTAGGAGGCAAAAGGCATCGTCCACTTTCAGGCCACACTCTTGCTCCCAAGATAAAATGTAAATTCCATAGATAGCCTTTCTTTTTTTTTTTTTTTTTTCCTTTAGCAGAAAAAAAAAAAAAAAAGTGAAGGAAAACTAACCTGCTTTATCACAACTTTTATTTAAAAGCATGAAAAACTACAAGTGACAGCTGTGCAGATTCAGTGAATGTGACATTTTTGAATTTCTTCAACTTGACAAGTAAACACCTTAAATCGGTAATGCTATATGCATAATACATGACCTGTATTTTGACATCCATCATCAAATGCTGACTTGAGAAAATACAGGTTTGTACGTCAAGGAATAGCACCCATAAAGCAGGGAGAAATTCAGGTCACAGGGTATTAGGAAAACTCTATTTCATTACAGAAGCTGAAACAAGCTAAGGCATCAGATTTAAGATCCATTTTCAGCTGTGAAAAGATTCAATTCCTCTGCAGAGAGCATTCATTTAGAAATGACATGCTTTCCTCACAGCCTCTTTTCATTTTCCTTTTCATATTCCATTTTCTCCTTCAGTCCCCAAACCTTGTTCCATTAACTCTCATAAAAATGGTAAAACAGGGCTGATAGTTGTGATCTTCTTATAACCACAGTGCCTCCTTGCTCACAAACAACCGAGGGAGTTGCAGCTACAATTGCTCAATAGGATCAACCTCTAGAGTAAAATTTGTGTGGCCTCATAAAGCCTGAGCACACTCCCACACCTGGCAGTGAGGGGCTTATGAGGAAGGACAACTGGGGTCATGCCACCACAGCTGGCGATAGTCCTAATAGCCATAACCTCCAAAGGAGGAAACAGCTTGGACTTCAGCAGGATGTAGCAAGTCCCTGCCTTTCTCTGAAAGAAAATGCTGCCAAACAGTGGATTAACTATATCACATCTCTGAGAAGAATACAGAACCCAGGCTCCTGACATCCTCAATGTCAGTGAGGACCAGCAGTTCCTGCTTCTTTCTCAGCAGCGGCCTTACATGTTGAGAGGCTGGGACTTCTGTGCCCCAGATCCTTTACCTACACTGAAGCAGTCTGAGCCTCCTGCAGCCTCTGCAGAAAGCAGCTGGTTTCACACCTTGGTTCTGTGCAAAGAAATATTTCTCAGCTCCCTCTGGAATACTACTGCTAAAATGGGTGGACTAACCAAACAGTTGCATTAGAGACAACACTGTGTCTCTTTTAAGACATGCTTTGTTTTGCAGAAGGAGAACCCCTGGGAAACCTCCTCTCAGTGAGATAATCTCCTGTTTCCAAGAGCTGCTGAGGATCCACATGCTGCCGTGCTTGGAGCTCAGCAGGGCCAGTCAGCCCTGACCCCTCCTTGTCTCCGTTAATTCCACCTTCAAAAAGATGAGCAGTACAGGGCTTCTGTGAGACCTGTGCCTGATGAGCCAGGCCCTGGCACTCTCAGGGGAGCTATAATACTGGCTTAGCAGCAACATACAGGTACTCTGGGAGCCACAGGTGCACAGTGATTAAATCTGAAATTATGAAACGCTGGCATGGCTGAACAGTGACTTCTGCCCACTGAAAGCACTGACAATAATGTTTGCTCTGCTTATGTCTTGTTTGGAGCGAGTGGCCCGATGGCCATGTGATCTGCTGATTTTGCTGGCCAGAAACTGCTTTTCCTTTGTTTCTGTGCAGTTCACTTGACTAAGTAAAGTCCTGAGAACGGCAGAAAGGCCTGCTCTATGTAGCAGTAGATATATCCTTTTACTTGGCTGATATACCAGTAAAGGCTTGCTGGGGTTTTGAGGTCAAGACAATTTTGGCTCTTGGATGGATGTACACCACATGCGTTCCACTGGCTTCACTGACACCCAGATGGGCATATTCCCAAACCAAATTTTTACTTTAAATTCTAAAAAAAATCTTCCATCTGAGAGGGTCACAGAAGATCCTTTACAGCCTCTTGCCCCTTCCCCCTTTGCCTCCCATCCCTTTCCAAACATGCATGTTTTCCTAAACTGGAACTCTGTGTAACCAGAATGCAGTTTACCAAACTGAAAACCCGCCTGGTGAATCTAAAGTTTGTGATCCTGTCATTAAAGTGCCATTTAAATTGATAATGCATTTCAATTAATGCTATTCTAGGAAAAGGTGCCATGTGATTCATTGGGTACAGTAAGCACTACTGTCCTCAAAAATATAATTTATAAAGCATACATGCTATGAACTAGCTCTGGCTCATCTGAAAATGATGAAGTGCCATTCATATTTTGAGTAGCACACAGGTGGTGAACTACCAAACACATCCCTGCCAAGTTATTGCACAGGAATATGAGACAAGGATTTTCATTAGGCAGAGCCAGACAAAACGAAACAATTCACTTACAAAAGGACCTCACAGCTATATCCCTTTGCTACCATTTGCTGACAATTTCCATTAATATGCCATTGCATTCAAAGTAATGATAGACTATACCTGTTATTCTCCAAAGTACAGCCACTGGGGTACACCTGGAAAGTTCAGCAGCAGTCATGCAGCTAAAGAGCTACTGACATTCATGGGAATCTGTTACCACCATTCAATTTAGAAACAATTCTAGCTTCAGTATCCCATGCGATCTGTCAGAGAGTTGTAGTTTGGCCTTAGAGCCTGAATATCCTAAATTCTGATTTCAGTTCTGACTTTTACTGTCATTTGTGCCTGAAGATATAAAAACCTCTTGGAGGTTATCTCTAAAGCTCTTGAAGAGAGGAGGAACATGGGAGAGCAGATGTGACTCTGTATGCTCCCAGCTTTCTTACAGTCTGCAACATCTTCAGAGATGCTCTCTTACCTGCCTGGGCCCAAACACAGGCCATGCTACAGCCAGTGGAGGGTGAAGAAGGATACCTGTTTCAACTGTAACAAGCTTCCAATGATCTGGGACTGGAACAACCCCTGAGGCACTGAATGCTGAGAAACACCGTTATAGAGAAAAAGCTGTTCATCTTCCTCCCAGGAAAGTGCTCTTCTCTGATATCTGTTCTTTCCTGTACTGTTAAATTACAGAATACTCATAGTGAAAATGTCCCAATTAAAGTTCTTAGGAAAGCATGGGGTAACACTGGTCTTGGTTCTCCCAGGGTGTGTAAGTGGTCCCACATAAAACTGTAAAGAATTTACAGGTTCTAGCACTGCTCTTTTGAGGCAGAATTCAGCTGTAAAATCAAAGACTAGGAGAAGGCTTGGATTTTCATCATTTTGAGGTCTAGGACTGAATGATACCACATTGCTTCTCTTTTCTATTGTGAACTGCATAACATGTTAGAATTAGAGCTGTATTTTAATCATAGCACAGAATCCTGTATAACTTTGAGCCTTTCATTCACAGCCATACATGAGTCTTTTCCCAGTATGAGTCTCATTTTGAATTTCACTAGGGAACACGCGCAAAAACTCTGATGAAGGCCTTTTGAGACTAATGTATTTTTACAAAAAATCTCACATAGTAATTACCCAGACCATACCTCTGCCCAGTTTCATCACAAACTTACACAACTCAAAATTACCAAAACAAACGGTCTTTCTTTACCACTGCTTTGCAAAGCATAGCTGTGATATTCTCTTTTTATACTCTGTGCTTTTTCAAATTCTGTTCTGGAAGAATCAATAGAAATAAAGACGTATTTGTCAAGAGGAAGAAGAAAGAGTAACAATTGTTCTTTCAGGATTTTTGGATCAGCAGCTATCCAAAATGTTTCACTTACTATGGAACATCCTTAAATTCATAACATCATCAGAAAATATAATTCTGGCTTTTTTAACTACTTTACTTATAACTTCAGTGTGCAAGGTGTACATTTTTTGAATTGTTCTTACATTGTTCTCCATTTGCCATTTAATAGGTTTCTATGCCGCATAATTCTACAGTATAAAGTTGGTAGCATCAAAGTACAGCACAGGTTTGCAGCTAGAAGATTTTGCTATATAACAAAGCCAAATCCTTCTCTGTTTATTCATTAATCACCTATGCATATCTAGATCTCAGGCAAACATAGATAAATATGTTGAATAAAACTTATCAAATAAATTAAGCTATATTATCTAGTTCACAGAGACAGGTATTCAGTAAATGCAAAGAAAATTGAAAGTTTAACATTAACAATTACATACAGGCATTTTAGGTAAAACTCTACATTATGTCATTATATTAAATAAAGTAAATTTTTCCAAGTCAAATAAGGAAGAGCAAAGCTGGATGTTACAGTCAGAAATCAATAAAAATATTTTAATAAATAAAAATAACAATGCTGTCCACTGCATGATTGGCAATTGCTGAAACATAAATTAAATAAATTTCCCATTGCTGCTTATGGGAAAATTATGCAGATTAGAATGTGATTAGGTTTATATCATGAGACTCAATTTGGACTTTTAATCTATTAAGCTCCAATAAATGAGGCATCTGAATAGCTCCCCTGAGCTGCCACAGTAATAACCACAGCAGTCATTTTTTGCAGTATGTATTCCTACAATTTCTTTAGCAGATGAGGTTAAGAAAATTCCACATCTTTAAGTACAATTACTTAGTAACTTCTACAAAATTTTCAAGTGTATGCATTGAGGAAATGGATCCATACAAAATGCTTAAACAGACATTTTTTTGATAATCAGCATCTGTCACTATTCTAGCAATATTGTTTTTACATCAACTTGGATTTACTTACAGTTGACTTCATGGTCTGTGTGGGCTAGACTGTGCCAGCAGACTTGTAAATTACTCAAGCTGGAACTGAGCTGGAAACCTATGGTAAAATGTCATTAGGTTCTCTATAGGCTGGGTCAAAACTAAAATCCCACATTCAAGGCTGTCTTGGGGAAAAGATTTAACTGTAAAGGCTAAGGCCTCATTTTATTGAAAAAATCTGAACTGGATTCCCAGAGCTGAGACAGGCTGGATTCAGATCAAGACCACCTCTAATTTATACGGCACGTATGCTCCACAGGCCTACTGCACATTTCCTGTAGATTAATTTCTTTACAAGTATCTGAAAGTTCTCCAGTTTTACTCCATTTTGTAAAAAAGCAGCTCTAGGCAAAGACTGCCAACTAGGGAGCATTTTGTGCCCGGGTCCAGTCCTGCAACATTTCACCATATCCTGCCACCACTCTTTAGCTCTTTAGTGGCCTGGATCTCATAAAAGCACACAGTCAAGTGACAGTATGCAGGTGATTCCAACAGATTAAATTTGTAGGGTTTGATTGAATGCTTGGAATAAAGGAACAAGTGTTTTGTGTTTTGGTATGAATATATTTTCAAATATATTAACATAACTATTAGCATGCATTAATATATATTTATTATATTATTAGAAAATTATATGTTAACAGCAAAATATAGGCATAGATTTTACATATTTTAGCAGATAATTTCCTTTCTGACTTTTTAGCATACTAATATAAAGATTCTCCACAAGCCAAAATTTTTACCAGAACTCCACACTGGACTCCTTCAATGCTGGAAAAAAAATCATTCAACCCTTTGTCGCTCCAGTTTTGCCTTCTATAATGCATAAAACTTCAAAGTAACATCTCTTTTAAAGACTTGTCATATAAGAAAATAAGTATCAAATCTGCATAACACTACCTCAACCAACTTTTCCAGAGAAATGTCACTCTCCCCAGGGTTCAATAAACATTGTGGAGAATGATAATTGCCCAAGGAGCATTTGTATACTTTAAATAGAACCCTCTTGATCATAAAGGGAGCATACTACATCCCTACTACAGTTTAGTCTCAACCCTGAAAATAACACATGGTGCCCAATTTGACATGGGAATAAGGAAATAGCATTTTAAGGATTGTAGAATATTTTCAAAACACATCATTCCAACAACACAATTATTTGTTCTGTAGAATTATCAGTCTAACTGGCCTGTATGAGGACCAACCCTGTCACGTACAATAAAGTAATAAAATACCTCCAGAAAGTATTTCCATTAAAACAAATATCAACCCTCTGATACTGAAATTCACAAGAATGGCTAACATATCAACCCAGCCTTATACTCTGATCAGCTCAAGAAATTATCCCTGTTTTGTATGTCATGTGTACAGAATACCACATTCTATTTTGACTCTGTCCAGGAATATACAGACAATAAAGATCTCCATTTCTCTCTACTTCTCTCTCTCTCTTTTATTTTCTCCTCACATACCAAAAAGAAAAAAAATTAAATAGAAATTGCAGAGATATGGATTCAGGAACAATTTGAGGTTTATTTAATTATAATTATTTATAATTATAATTATAAATAAATATTAACTAATCATTATCTAATTGTATATTCTTGAAGGGTGTATTAGCACCACCATATTAGATACATATATTTCCTAAAGTTATGTCGACACACCTGCCTGACATATAACATTGATACTACTGGTGGTACCCAATCTGAATCTCTGCTTTGGTCAGTACAGGCTCCAGAATCAAAAAGCCAGATGCAACCTACACCTCTTATGGCCATTGTGGAGGCAAGAATGTCCAAAGCACATAGTCACCAGTTTAAATAAACAAATAATTTGCTAATATATACACATATACGTAGAAAACAAAAGTCTACAGAAAACCATTGAGATACCGTCTACTCTTAGGTAAAAAATGAAGTTTCAGTTGCTACCTTTGCACTGTTTTGGCTCACAGTTTTTTCCCCTTTTCTCTGAATATTAATCTTAGAAAGAAAAGTAATTTATTATCATGACAGAGTTACACACATACTCACATTATTTTATTAGAGTTTTTGTTAAAAACCTTAAGACTTGTCTCACTTGGTTCAAATATCTTTGTCCATTTAAAAAAAAAAAAAAAAAAAAAAACCACCAGCGGAAGTTTCTCTACACCAGCTCTGCTTCTATATTATTTATATGGGATCCCATTTTTACTAGAAACTTGGATGATCAAGACAAAGGCAGCAGTAAAATGTTATGTGGTGTTCTTTAGGTACTGAAAAATCAAGTGGCAACCATTACATGTATGGCATGCTATCCAGTATACAGTAAAATTACACTGAATACTTACATTAGGCTGTTTTTTAGTTTTCAGCCTTATATTGACTGTTTATTGTCACTCACTCATCTACATATTACTGTTTATGCCACTTACAAATGGCATAATCTCTATAAGCACTTAAGCACTCTATAATCACTTAAACTTTCCTACACAATATTATTTACTGTAAAGCTAGACAGATCAATAAAAATTCTTTGCTTTCATATTGGACTTTCATTACTACAAATATCAGTAGAAACAGCCATCCTTTCCAGTAGGGGTTTTGAACACTTTTGAACATTTATTTCTTGTTATTTTCTTCTAATAAATATTCACATTGATGTGATTTTTCATCACACAGAAGTGAGAGAGAATTCAAAAAGTTGGTGTCTGTGGTTTGTGGTGGGACCAGTCTGAAATTTAAACCTGCAGATACATATTAAGGTCTTCCTCTAAACTGCATTATAACAGAAAATTGAATTACCTGTTTACATGTGAAATCACAAAGTACATGACCATAAAGTAAGCTTAATAACGTGGAATCACTTTCCTCTCTTGCAAGGAAACTATCTTGAAATGTGTATTACAAGATACCTTGCTTAAGGACTGCCTTTCCTTATCTATCCTGACAAACTTTCCACTAGTTAGCAAAGGATATCTCGTGCTTCAACTCATATGAGGAGAGTCCTAAGGAACTGAGAACTGACAGAAGTTCTCCTGGAGGAAATGGGGAGAAATGGGTAGCCTTGGGAAGGCTCTGCTGCTCCCCTGCCTCCCTGGGCTGTACTCTCATGCCACATTTCTGGCTAACAAAAGGTTGCAAATATGGCTTCAAGTCTGTGTTTGAATGACTGTTTTAATTCCAGGAATCCTTTTCTATGATTCTCTGGCAAATCCCTTCCCAGCATAATACTGGTTTTATGAATTCTAAAGAAGATTGGTAGCAAGGGGCAGACAAGGAAGTGAAGTAGTTTATAATAGAGTGTCTGAACATGTGAGTTCTTAGGCACACACTAAAAATAGCTAGGTTCATAAATTGGAATTACATGGGAAAATCTTTCTGATATTTGTCTTCTAGGAAAGAGATCCCCAAAGCATTATTTAAAATAGCCTTAACACCGATTAGATAAATACATTTAGATAAATTAAATAATTAAAACAGATTAGATAAATTTAGTAGTGTTGTGTACATATAAATATACATATACATATATTTATATATATAATGTGAAATTATTTTGGAAAAGTTTTAAGTTACTTTAGTCTAGAAAGATATCTTCATACAGGAACAGTTAGAACAGGAAAAAATGCAAATTATTGTGGCATTTTAACAGATATAATTTCTAAATATACAGCTTAATATCCTAAACAAAATAGTGCACATACCTTTTTTATTTATTTTTGTTTACAACATAAACTGTTTTTGAGCAAGCTTCTTCTTGTCAGTAATGAAATGTTTGTTCGTAAGAATACCTCATATACTTGTAGCATTATCAATCTAATCCATCTGTCCTCAAAAAAAGGAAGAAACAATTCCCCATATTTTTTCCAGCACCTATATGACACTGTCTGATTTCGGAGAAATCTCTCTTTTTTTTTTCCTTCCCCATCCCCCCCCCCCCTTTTTTTTTTTTGTTTGAGGATACATTCTTTCAAAAATGACATTCTATCTTTGCCCTCATTTGGAGAATTAGTCAAGGAACAAGAAAACTGCCATAAATTTACCAGAAATAAAAAGTCCTATAAAGACATCTAATTACAGAGTTATAGTTCTGCCACTGTATTTTAGGAAAACTCTGTAAAGTCGAACAGAAAATATATATTCACAATGTTGAGATACTTCATCTTCCAATACTGACCAGTACTCATACTCCTGTATTAGTATTGTAGTATTCAAAATTTAAAGTTGAACAACAGCCAGTCCTCAAATCAATATGAAGAGTTCAGTCTCAACAATACTCTCATAGGATATACATTAGAACTCTAATGAATGTTTGCAAAAGATCATGTATTCTTAGGACATTACCTAAACTAGATATTATCTTACTCTTGTATCCAATTAAGTCAGCACAGAAATTCTGTTTTATTAATCTTGTCCCGTTGAATAAAATTAAGTCACAATACCTAGACAAGACCAAAGCTTACCCTTCTTCCTTCAATAACAAAGCCTACTATGCCCGTTGTAAATTTCATGGCTTTAATTTTCTGGGTTTGGTTTGTTAGGATAGTAAAAAGAAAAGCCGCAAAAATACAGCATTAGGATCACAGCAGGTATTGAGACCCAAGTGAAGGGAGTGCCTCAGCACAGCCTGCATAACCAACTCTAAGGATGCTGAAAGCTTTGGATGTTGTAGGTAACCAGAAGCTACCAAGTTTTTAGAGAGTGCCTATTTTGGAAAGGGTGGGCAGCCTCCAATTTACTCATGTCAGACTTCAGGATTAAATATGTTCTGATAAAAGAACTACTCATTTAGTTTTACCTTAATGCTATCAAAGTTTACTGGCAGTTCTGCAACTCAGTAGTGAGTGTTAACTTCTACACTTCTATAATGGATATCACAGAGCAGGATTTAATGGGCTAGACCTAAAATCCTGCTTTCTCCTGGAGCCTTACTAGCTCCAGTGGAATCTGCTGGATATGGATGCTTTGCAGTTCTTCCACATTAAAGACAAAAGCAGTGTCATTGATCTCTGAAGTCATGTGTGTCCTTTTACAAAAAATACAACCTTTATGTATATAAATAACCATCTATTAAACAAACAATACATACAAAAGAAAAGAAAGATAGTGGAATAGTGCTCAAGAGGCTGCCTGTTATGGTACATAACTTTCAAACTATCTACTAATCCTGTAATATATTATCTATATGTTCCATTTTCTTGAAGTTATCTTCATAATCAGGATGCTATCACAACTATCATGGGCATTGGAACTATTTTTAATTTTAATTTAAAGAGCAATTAAAGAAAGACAATGGATACACAAGATAATAAAGTAAGTGATTAGCAGCATGCAAATGACATAGGCTTAATGATAATATCCTGTTCTATTCTCCAAAGGGCCTGTTGAGAGAAGCCCTTCCTACATGTGGTTGTTCAGCTAATGTGCCTCAGCCTACAATTACGACATTGCTGACACCATTAACCACTGAAACAACATCACTTCACGAGATCCTTGTTGTCTCATTAAAATGCAAAGGGTCAGGTAATTTACCAGCATTGTGTATCTACTTCTGTTGAGGGTAATTAGCAAGCATTAGCCAGCACAGACTCCTACTGAGATCTAGTGAAACCCTCTGAAATATTAAAAAACATTTTTTCATATATTTGATGGAAATTTGAAAGATTAACAATTATAACCTCAACACACCTTTGTATTCAATAGCCCTAGAAATACAGAGGTATAAATATGTTCTGACTATCACAAGACTTTATGGTTGGTTATTTTAGAAACCATCCTTTCACTTTTCGAAAACTTACTCTTGCATACTTGGATCTGGATATGTATCTCCTTCTGCTATTAAGACAGTTTAAAAAACAAAGAGGCAGAGCAGCAAAACACCTTGCAGCTTCTTGAAGACTTAAAAAACAATTTATTTTTTTTTTCAAAAACACATTTTTCTATTAAACGCAGAGATTGGAGTAGTACAGCCAAATGTCCATGTTATCTTTCCTCCTAGTAATTAAAATTCCATAATTCCAAAATTCCATTCCATTTAAAGCAACCTTGATGACATTCACTATTGGTTTACATCTCATCAGGGAGCAGAATGGTCTCTTATTCTTTAAATGGAAGTTTTGGAACATAAAACACATTCCAATAAAAGTGAACAGAAAATTATGAATTCATTAAACTACTTTGGTATCTTGTGCTATATATAATATTTATATTCCAACTACTGTAAAATATGCTTTAATATCTTTAGGCAACTATAAGGACTTAAATATTTATAAAATGGCTAAAGATAAAGTATAGCTCTCTTATTCCTACATACAGATGATGTAAGGCATGCAATCAAAGACAATAACACTTTCAACCCATTTGTCATCTTAAAGGAGCCTTTCAACTTCAGATCCCTTGTGTGCAATCTACATAAGAGTTGTTGCCTACATAGGCAACTCTAGAGGAGTTTGCTCCTTAAAAACTACCAAGAGTGCTATACTTCACATAAAACAGGGTTTTCTGAAAATGGAGACAAAACTATAAATTTGCAGGCAAAACAGCTCCAAGTGGGGCTTCAAAATACTGCTGTATTTATCTCTGGGACATCTGGGAACAGGAAGCATTTTGATTTAATATTTCATAACATAGAGGCAATTGCTTCCTTGCCTGGTGTATAATTAATGCTCATAAAAAGAGCAGGTTTTTTTATTCCTCAGCATCAGAAATGCACAAAACAGTACACCTTCATAATAGGGGGTTTGCTTTCAAGATGTTGAACAGCAAATAAAAATAAAATAGAGTCACCATGGATTTATATCAGTCTTGGGATGGTTAAATATATTTATAGTATAAGTGTGAAATCACGTGCTTGATGTACTGTGCTATCTACCTCTTTTGCCCAGTTTAATCTTTCTTTCGCTGAAGCAGAAGGTATCTTGAAAGCAGAGGAGGAACAAGCAATTGTGAAAGTTTGATGGTATTTGAGCTAGGACCTTGCAGCATTTCTCAAATACAAGGAAATTGCATCAAAGAAATGCGTCTCTCCAACCTTTCACCAACACATTTTTAGTTCATAAGCACTAGAATAAAAAACTTATTTATTTATTTATTTATTTATTTATTTATTTATTTATTTATTTATTTTAAAGCAGTTTTTCTCTCCACCTAGCAGAACTCTGAAAGAGACAGGAAACCCTTCTCTATGTGTTCAGGTTCCAGCAGCTAATGCTAGCATCCAGCTACAAGGAAAATACAAGACATGCAAATGCTGCTGTGTGGGAACTTTTCTCTCAAGGGTTTCTTGTGAGGGCTGGAATGCTGGCTGCATCCTGTGACAGAAGGAAATGACTCCTAACATTGATGGCTTCTGTAGCCCCTGAAACAAAGTTAAGTGAACAGCCTCTCTCCCATCTAGCCTCTTTAGTTTATTTAAGTCACAGTCTTGCACATAATCTAACTTCACACAGGTGGATAGTTTCATTGAAGTCAGAGAGATTTATTAACCTGTATAACATTAGTCACATAACTTACATTTTTGAACAACAAAGCATCAGACTGTAAACTTGCCAGGGCAAAGGCCATATTTTATTCTTGTATATATCAGGACTATGACAAGAAGCTCTTAATCCCATCCAGAGCCCTGTGTGCTATCATCAAATAAATAACAGATATCAGTTGATTCATCTGGTTCAGGAGGGTAAGAAATCATGTGTATGATGCCAAAAGATAATACTGAGTTATTTATCACAGTGACCTAATCTTAAAAAAATAAATAAATTATTTTATTTATTTATTTATTTATTTTGGTGCGCAAATTATGATGTAGGACCTGTGGTGGGAAGTTAGGAAACCCTTATCTCATTTTTCGCTTATTTACTTCATTACCTAGGATAAAGTTTTGAAAGCTAATAATGAAACAGAACTACAACAAACATTCCAAAAAATCAGTTGGTTAAACAATAACAACCAACTAAATACATTTTTTTTTTAATAATCAGGTTATGAATTTTGTTTGTCTACACAGAAGAATATTTACACAAACTGATGCTAGCAAAAATACACCGAGAACTCAGGAACACGAAACGTAAGACTATCCTTACCAAGTGTAATCCCTGCACTAACCTACCAATCCTGACAAAATGATCATCCTGATGTATTTGAAAGTAAGGACTTTAATTTTTGCTTTTTCATATGATATAACAAATAAAACATAGGAAGCAGTGCTGGGGTTGCCACAGATTATTGAATTCTGTAACAGTCTAAAAGATAACTGAACTTATGATCCTCGAACCTTGTATTTTGAACTCTTCACTTTAAAGCTCTTTCTTATGACTGTAAAGACAGAGAAAAAATTAAATATTCACTAAAAAAAAATACCCTTTTGGGATTATTCATATCAGAAATTTACTTTTTACCTTTTGAACTTTAAACATTTCTAACGACACTACAATACAGTTACCTCTGAAAATGACACAGCACCTTTGCTAACTAAAGGTTTTCAGACAGTATTTATCCTTTCTCTTCATTTAAGACTTTCCCTTTTTTCCAATCCTGATAACACTATTGTTCTCTCTCTTTTGCTAACATCTTAGATAAAACAATCAGGAATAATTTATTCGTAGAGGTGAAAAAAAAATTATTACCTGCAAAGACAACAGAATATAGATCTGAAATTGGTTTTAATGGGAGTTTTCTTGCAGCAGATTGGGGGACAAAGTCCACCAAAAGTTGCAGTAATGTAAGACTCAACCAACAGGTTGAGAAATGAATCTAACGACACTCAGTGGCTAATGAGTACCAACATCTTCTCTTGTCATCTTCGTAAAACAAAATTTAGGATTGCATCAGCAAAAAAATGATGATGAAAGCACCAGTGATTTTTAAAGGAACTAGATCAAATGAAACTAAACTTGTACGAGGATATTTAGCTTATATAATTGGATACACGTGAAAGTCCATGTATAAAATCCTGTGTATGTTTACTTGATTTTATAGGATTTTCCCCAAAAGAATCCTACCATGATGTATGTGAGATGTATTACCCTGCAGTTCATCCTCTCTTTATTTTTTATTCTTTCTTATTTTTCATTGGAGGATCTTTTATGAGAATTGTAAATGGAAGCCTTAGGAAGATCTCTCATGTTGAAAGAGTTCCTAGGGAAAATTCTCATATGTTGAAGCCCTTCAGAAAGGACCTGCAATTGCTACTGTGCTGAAATACAACTACCTTTCTGTACTGTGATTTGTCTTGTAATGTCCATTGAAAAAATGTTATTATACAGCCTCCCCTTTCTGTCCCTTAAACCTGCTTGAAGCCATGACTGCTTTTTTTTCTTTTATTTTTCTACTCTTTAGTAAGTGCTTTTTTAATGAAATGTACTGCTCTTACTATAAGGGACTCAAAATAAGATCTAAATCACTGTCCAATAAATGAAAATTATTGACTTGTGTGTCTGGAGTTACTACTCAAAGGCTACTCTGGTACAGTATTTATAAATCTATGAACAGTTAGGTATAATTGTCTTTCTGTTTTTGGGGGAAGAAAGCTAAATAGCAGTTTTAGTTACAACTGAAGAAAAATATTTTGCGTTGGGTCCCGTTCATCTGGTGGCTAAGCCAACAAGTAAAATTCCCACAATGTAAGACTGAAAGAAAATAAAGTAAATATGAAAAAAATATATGGAAACAGTTACTAGGTACTACTTGAGGAGGAAAGGATGGAAAGGTCAACAGAAGGAGGGAAAGGAGAATTACTGGGGATCTCCCAACATACTGCCCAAGGCAGAGCCCATCCTAGACTCCTTCCTGGGTGTTTTGGAGAAATGTTATTGCGACGGTACACAATTGCTTACCATGGATCTAATATTCTTTGGGCTTCTCTCCAAACTACCTCTTGATAAAATAATCTCACTTCCTGGTTGAGGGCACAGATTGAGAATTGGAAAGAACAAGGGACAGTTAAAACAAATCTCCAGTACCCGAGTGTGGCTTTTTCTTTTTTTTTTTTTTTTTTTCCACCACCACAACTGTACCTTTGTATGAACAGTTCTAGAGGAAGTGAAAGATATAAGCATGACTTCTTTTATCACAAATTAGACATCTGACTGAGATTATGAGTCATTTTGTGAATAGGCAACTCTACAGCATTTCATATTTCAGAAGCTGAGGTATCTTAAGGAAAATGATAAGGTTTGCTGCAGCTTCAATGGGACATGCTTTGGCCTTGTGTCCTTAGAATCTATATCTCCCAAAGGCAACAAACTGCCCTGATGATTCGAAAAAGTTCATTTTCAGGACATCAGAGTCTGTACCCTTTACATTTAGTGGGTCTAAGGAGTTGCCAAGCCAGCCTTGAAACCTTCAAAGGCCCTGAGACTGCTTTCAGCAGGAGAGCCTTCAACAACACAAGTTCACTTTGAAGAAGGTTCTTGTTAATTTTGAACACAATTACATACTACATTTTATGAAAAGAAAATTAGCAAGTACCTCCAGAACAGTTAGTATGCTTTTTCTTCTAATGCATGTTGCTTCACAGTTCTGTGTAGCTGTCAACTAGACAGCTGATGATGACTGTAGATCTGATATCTTAGATAGTTTAGTCTTATCTGCTCTGGGTAGTCCAGTGTCTGCTGTAGCTCTGATCCAGTATATATTTTATTTTCTGTGTCTTGGAAGTGTATTTCCAAGTACACTAGTACTGTCTGTGTCTGCACACACAGGACTGAAAGCAAGAGCTGAAGCGTGAACAAGAGACATACCTGAGGTCGATGGACTGTTTGCTATCTCACTCATTCAGACAACTGATTGTATTAGTTCCCTCTTTGTTCCCTCTTTTGTTTTCTCTCTTTTTTTTTTTTTTTTTTTCTCTTCTTCTCTTAATTGTCCCTAATCAGAAATCTGTCAAAATCCTCTCATCTTTGGACAGAAGATCACTCAAAGAGCTAAAAAACAACAGCAACAACAAACAAAACTACTCCTCATTTTACTTATTGTGTAGTGGGAGCAAAGAGGCATTTCCACCTGGCAGCTGAGCATCCTGAGCCCCTGTGAGCCAAGGTGGCAGGTCACCCTCAGAGAAGGGCTGCAGAGATGCTCCTGTTTCAGTAGTGGGGAGCTGCAGCCACTGACCACAAACCCCACCAAGCTCATGGATGTGGGCACCCACAGGTACCTGCCTATGGCTGCCAGAGCCCCCTGGTCCCCCTAATAATAAACATAATTTATGTATCAGGTTTGCATATGAGATTCAAGTGACTACAGATTTATACTAACATTTTACTTGGGATAGCAAGGGTAAGACTACACATTAATTCCCTCACCAAAGATCTTGCAATGTAGGCCATGTGTTTCTCAGGCTGTTCACATGTTTTGTTTTGTTTCTTTTCTTTTCAACACCCTGTCAAAGGTCAGCTGACATTCTTTCACATACCCAGATTTTCTAATGTCAGTTTTCCCTATGATCAGTAATAGGCATCACATAAAAGAGCAGCACAAAACATGGTGGTGGTGAGGAAAGTCAGAATTCAAAGTCATGTATCCAGAACTAAAAAGCTTAGACTGTCAATACTTAAAGTTTGTATAAGCTGATGTGAACTGGATTGTTTACCCAGAATAAGTACATTGCATAATACACAAATGTTTAAGCAAAAGTACAGTGCCCATTCATGCTGTAAATAAAAGTATTTACTTGCCAGTAATAAGCTGTGAGGTGGTTCTAGGATGCCACTTCTTGACCAGCAAAAGTTGAATCATGTTGTTTATATAATTTTCAGAACAGTTGTGACCACTATATGTTAAAAGTTCATTTTGTCAACTAAAATGTTGCATTGGATATAATTTCTGGTAAAGTTTGTGCTATCTATTGATCTAATTGCTTCCAAAAAACTAACCATTGCATTCAAGGTCTTTCTAGAAAATTTACAGCACTGAAAGCAATGCAACCAATTCAGTAGTTATGGACACCATAATCAGAGAATTTACTGGGAAGATACATATGAAGCAACTAATTTTAGAAATAACACCTCCTAGTCGGTGCTCCAAACTAAAATAGGCTCCTGGTCATCTGCCTTATATTATGTCTTGTTTCCAAAGAAAATCTGCAGAAAGAGTCACCTTTTTTACACACAGAATAATATTCGTCTGAAGAAATGGCCAGGAATTCCTGTGAACTAGCCTATTGTCCCCCTGCTTCTCTGCATCAACACCACTGAACAGGTCTGAAGGGATTTAGACCATGATCTTAGTCTACATTTCCTGAGCAATAGGGGCTGTACCGCAGAAGCAACCTGAGTATTACAGTCACAGATTCATACAACAGTTCAGGTTTGAAATGACATCAGGTGATGTCTAGTCCAACTTCCTGCTCAAAGCAGGGTCTGGTATTAAATTCCTTTTTTTTTTTTCTTTCTTATTCTGAGCATTTTCCATATTTGAGACATTTCCGTATTCTATTCAAGAAGATATATTTCTGAGCTTCTGATACTTGACTCATAATTCTAAATTCCTGATTAGAGTGTGAAGACAAAGAGCTTAGTCTTAGTTCTCCCTCTTCTTGAGGTAAAACTATCTCTAGGTCAGGCTCATGGGGAAATTGCAGACCAAAACACTACCCTTTCTACACCTACATTTAAAGCAGGGCTGGATCCAGAGGGAGTATTTACTGTATACTTCCTAGGTTTATCACAGGTAGGACTTGAGCTGCATAAGCTGCAAGACCCTTCAGGGATGGAAAGATGATTAATTTTACACTGATAGTCTTTGCCAGGATGCTTATGACTGCTTTTCAGCTGCTTTGCACAGCCACAGTTGGTGTAAAATAGCCTTCAGCTACCAAGGAATCAGTCCCCTACTCTCAGCAAAGACTGAAAGATTTTGATCAACATCCTTAAATGGGATGAGTACATGTCAAAGCATGGGAAGACATCAGCTTTGACTTAATTCTAAGTGGCTTTTTGAGCAAGAAGGCATACGAAGTATAAAGAGATTTAATTTAAAATTTTTGCTCTTTTTTTTTTTTTTTTTTAAACTTTGTGCCTTGTACTACTCAGCTCTTTTTCTCTCTGGCTGCAATGTGCTTTACATAAAAGAGAAATGTTTTTATACCGAGGCTTAAGGTATTCCAAAGTTACTATGACTTAGCTTTGACTCTATAACATCAACTGCCCTGATAAGAAAACCACTGAGCAGGGCATGGTGAGCAAGCAGTGATTTCATACATTTTTTTAGGACAATTTAAAAAAAAAAAAGAGAAAGAGGGAAAAAAAAAAAAAAAAAAAAAAGATTAATGTTCATTCATTTTTCCTCTACAAGATGTGCTTTGTGATGTAGCAGAGACACTACGTGACTGTCCCTTTAAAAGCCATCATACCAATCAGCAGGTTTAACTGTCAGGCAAGCTGATGTAGGGCTCTTTGAATTACTGAGTGAGGGATATT
This sequence comes from Aythya ferina, assembly GCF_964211825.1. NCBI lineage: Eukaryota > Metazoa > Chordata > Aves > Anseriformes > Anatidae > Aythya > Aythya ferina. Next base: position 14,293,084 of record NC_140302.1, on the reverse strand, counting down.
CTTCTTGCCAGGTCCTGTCCCCTGTAGGCACTGCAGAGAAGTATTATAGGGCAGTCCTTACCTTGGGAATTAGCCTGCAAGACCCCAATGCTGTCATCAAACTGCATAGATTTGATGTTGAGTGACGCCAAGATGCATTCCTTGTCCTGCAGCGAAGCATCATCAATATTATTCTGATTGGCTGACAGGATAACGCACATGTCGCAGAGGTTGATGTTGACAGCCCTTAAATCAGCCCGACTTAATGGCGTACCCTTCGGCACAGAGAAAAAAAAAGGGGGGGGGGTGCAGGAAAGGAAAAAAAGAAAAACAAATTAAAGATTGAGAAAGAGCTTTGGGAAATTATTTAACAAGTATCTTTTTTATGCTCTGACATTAAGCTGGTCTAACTATGTGCCAGGGAATAGGAGATGTGTGCTAATCTAAAGGGTAGTTGGTGCTGATGGCAGCATTTTGGGTTCAGTCTCAATACTCAGTCAAGCTATTACTAACAAACAAGAAATAGGAATAATGCCAGCATTCTGCATCTCATCGGTGACTTGAAATTGTCTTGATTTAAGTTGCTATCATGTGGCAACCTCTGGCGCTCTGAATATAACACGGGGTATGTTTTAAAAGTCTATTTATCTGCTACCAAATTGCAACGGTCTTGGGCAAAAGAATAACAATTTAAACTGGAAAGCATTGTGTGTCCTAGACATCTGAAATGCAATCAAGATAAAGGTGGTTTTTGTACCTGGAGCAATCCACAAAAAAATTAATCCATTTCATTGCATGTTTTTGGTACTTCTAGAAGGAAAACATACTGATCTTCAAAATCGTGTGATTAAATGCTTTGAAACAGAAACAAGACTAACTAAATGGTCACAACTAATGCACCAGTCTCTGTTACCACAATCCTCTATCAGAGAATGCAATATTGAAAATGAAACATTGCAGTAGATCATGGGTTTCATAGTTAACACAACTAAGACATGACACAATCCATTATGTTTGGTTTAACAACACTTGCCTTTCACATCCAACAGACCATATCTCTAGTTACAACATATTGTGTCTATGTCACAGAGGCTGCAAGTTCCAGGAGAAAAAAAAAAAAAAAAAGTATAGAAACTAGATTCTGCTCTGCTGCCTTGCATGGTTTGGCATCCAGAGACCCTAATGATGAGAAGGAGACTATGCTGTCCCCTTTTCATATGTCACAAAACAGAGTCAAGACCCTATTCTTCCATCTCCTGATCACTCATGGTGAACCACTCCACCAAGAATACTCAATGCAAAAGTGCTTTTAAAATATGCCAAGTGAAGGCAGGGTTCAATTCTTCTGCAGTGATGGCCAGCGAGTTTCAGATATCAGCTTGACTGTTTCAAGTTACTTTCAAAAATTTTAGGCCAGAAACCCCTGGAAAACAGCATATATTGAAAGGATATGCTTTCATTATAAAATACTCAGAGCTTAAGATATGATTATTCTTGCCACCTTAATTCTGCTCTTTGTGTCTGTACTGTGCACCAAGTGAAGCAGGATTCCTGTGGGGAAAAATAATATGTAATCATGTAATTAATTGAAGACTTACTCCTACTGATTTTATGCAAAGGGACAGAATTAAGGCTGCCTGAGGATATTTAAAATTGGCATTTGCCTACTTTTTATGAGTTTACTCAGTAGCTTAAACACATCTTTTAGTACAAACTTTGTATGAATTTTTTAGGTAATTTTTTTTAAACACTAACAATTGTTTCTTTGTCTAGCTGTAACCACATCCCTATCAGATATAAGCAGCAACCTTACTTTGTGAACCAAAACACTGTGAATAAAGAAATGAGTTTGAGTGGCCTCCATTTAACACATGATCTCTACCAGCATGACCTCAGTAATTTTATTAGACTTTTATCAGAATAATGCTGATAGCTTTACTTTATATCACCATTTTGAAGCAGATAGGCTGAGGGGAAAAAAAAAAAAAAAAAAGGCCTTGAAGTCTGTGCAGTCTTCAGCTCCCTTGATACATAAGATACAAGAATTCCTTTACTTATTCTGTATTTTTAAAGGTATACTAACCAACAATTTAGGCTGTTTAACCTGAAATTAGACTGAAACTATTCTAGAGCTGGACGCAAACTGATTGGGGAAAGTAAAGGTAGTATACATTTCCTTAATGCCTCATCAGAATTCAGAATCAAAACTTTACAAACACACATTACAGTAATGTAATGTGCTGGATACAGCTGGATTCCATTTTGCTCACAGATCAAATATTATTATTTTGGTACTGATTCCTTAGTCTTTATCCTTCACAGTGACTGGAATTAAAAGCGATTGGCAGGAGGAGGAGAATATTAACTAACTGACCAAATCTGATACCAACATCATTTCTGTGACAGCAGAGAATCTTGTGACACCATGTGTTGGATCAGTTTCCAGAAAAAAAGCTACAGGCTAACACTAAAACTGCATTTACAGTAACAAGGACATACAGACTTAATCATAAAGTATGGGCAGTCTTTCCATTCTATTGCTATTTTCCTGATTATTCACTGCAAATTACATCCATTATTTACTTATTTTTAATCGTTGAAATGTAATTATTAAGAACAGGTAAACTCCAAATTTTTCATTCTGATAAAAACATCCACCCTCACTTTACTCTGTTAAATCTAGAGCATTGCTTTCGTGCTTTTACCATGAGATCATTTCCCTCCTGCCTGTACCTTTGTGGGTCATTTATAGCTATGATCATGCTAGTGATCTGATATGCATCTTCATTTGTTTGTACTGGAGCTCATGTTTCTACATTTTGTGCACACAAGTGAATGACACTGATACATAGAGTGGAGAAATAGGACCTCTGAATGGTGGTTTTAGTGGCTGTCCCTCCTAAAATCAATAGGAGCTTTTCACTGATTTCAAAAGGGTCAAGGTTTTGCCATACTTCCTCAACTTTAGAAATTCCTCTTTTAGAATGGGTATGGCAGGAACTGAAATACCACAGCAATGTTCCTATAAAGTTGGCCAACCTACAGTAAGTTTTTATAAATTTAGACACTTCTTATGTAGATAGAATGATTTTTTTTTCCAAAGGTTTTGCGGGTATAAATGCAACAATAATGTCATAAATAACCACTATCATTCTGTGAGGGAAGTCACATCAAAACTGGCTACATGCAGTGCACTACAGTGAATGTTCAATATATAACACAGCTAATACATTTGATAGCAGCTGAAATTCATCCGATGAGGATGACGAGGCACTGAACACTGCAGCAAATATCTTCTAATAAGGTCTCACAGGGCTCTCTTTTCATAGACACAGTAAGGGAAAAGCTAAGTCCTCAGGCCTATAAGTAGACAAAGGTAAAAAAAAAAAAAAAAAAAAAAAAAAAAAAGCCTAAGATCAAAGTCAGTATGAATCTGTCCAGTTGGTGTCCTAAATCACAAAATATCAATAATATGGCTTTGGACTTACAGGCAAGATTGAAACCTTTGGGAAGTTATGCAGTGTCTCCCACTCCCTTCTCAGGTATTCAAGTGAACCCACAAACACAATGTGCTTGAGTTCATGGTAGTGAAAGTTGCTGGCTCGTAATGGCATCACTAAATTTCTTAATCCAATCAAAGCAGATTTAACATCCCCAAATATGCAAACGACTACATGCCCACTTAAAACTGTCATCGCTGCTTCACTTCGAGTCTAAAAAACAAAACACAACAAAACAAAAAGACAAGGGAGAAATGAAACAAAGGGAAGCTTAAATCAGATATTGAGTTTTAAACCAGGACAAATACAACTGTCAATATTGTTCATGCACAAAGAAGCAGTTTGATAATAGCTGTTCATTTTTACACTTATTTATCCTTCGTTAAATGTGCTCAGCAGAAGAAAATTCCATTCTTGTTCACAAATCCTTCAGCACTCAAAAAGACATTGTAGTGGACCAAATTCTGATCCTGTATATGTTGCTGCACATGTGGATTAATACTCTGGTTACAACAGAAGCACTATGGATTTAGCTATGAACAGATTTTGACCTACTGTGCATTCAGCCATTAGAAGGGTTATAGGAAAGAGATGCAAAAACATGCTTTAGCTTACAAATCACTAGTGTTTTTTCAGAACCAATCTGAAAAGCAATGTGTGAGTGCTCAGTGGTCTTAATAAGGCTTTTGCGGCATCACAGGTATCTTGCGAGTTGAGGACCATATTCTCTTAGAGTCAACATTCTCATTTTAGAACAAGCTGCTACCACCCTGAGAAGCAATCAAAAAACCCTCTGCACTGCTCCACTTTACCATAGACGCCCACCATACTTCAAGCTTCTCTCAGAAAGAAAAATCTAGTGTGTAAGATCATGACTAATACTAACTTCTCAGGCCAATCAGACTTCCTGAGTATTTGGACAGACAGAAATAAATTTCATGAAGTATATTTAACTGATGTTAAGAATTATCTTCTTGTCTCAGTGACAAGAATTACATTTTTGCATTAATCTCATCAGTGGTAATATCAGTTGAGCAGGCAATTCAAACACCACGATGATTAAATAAAGTCGTTAGGAAACCATGACCTTCATTTCTGGAGCCAATCTTATCATTACTGCACTCCATCAAGTAACTGAAAATCCACTGATATCATATTGCCAAGAAGTTTTGCCAATGAATAAGGCAATGGTGAGCTGCATTAATTTTCCTCTCACTTATCCATACTATATGTCCTGTTTCTGAATTGTGGAAGCATAACAATGTGTAATATGGACTAGAATATGTAGCAGAGATGTTCATTATATAATAAGGGGAACTCTGATTAGAAGTTCTCTAATCTGTTAAAAAGAATACAAGCTTCCGGTTTCTCTTGGGTAATTAACCTGACGTTTGTACAACTCTCCCGTAAGACTGGTCTTGGCCCTTCATATGAAAGAATACAAGAGTAAATGATGAAGTTAAGCATGCAAGTTGTCCCATGCCTCTACAGATAGTTCTGCATGGACTACTGAGACTTTAGAAGGCAGACCAAGTCTTTAAAAAAATATATAATAAAAGGTACTGCACAGTTGTTAATCTGTAAGTAGTCATGTCTATTTGACTGTATCAAAAAGGGGAGTCCTTACTACCTGATACTGCTCAAATGTTGCAGAGTCAAAAGAGATGCTGGGCAGGAAAATGAATTATTTCCTGACCAAGACATTGTCAAGTATCAGTTAGTGGACAACCTGGGAAATCTTTAAATTATGTACTAAACTGTATTTGTGTGATCTCTAAGGACAGTGTTAAATTTTCATGGATCTGAACATAGACATACATTGTGAACTGTGAGCTTGACATGGTGTAGGAAAGCATTTTGTTGGCAATGTCTTTATTGGTGATAGTGCACAAAACAAAAAGAACCTGGCCAGACTCACAGATTCACAGGCTAGTAGGAGTAAAAACTGACATGCCATCATCAAGAGATAAGAAGTGAGGCACTCCACAGTGACATTTTCAGAGAAACACTCTGAAGAGTGGTACAGTATATAAAGGTCATACTAAGTCATCTTCTAAAATGTGTTCTGAACATGAAGGCAAATTTTTATCACTGTCTATTACAAAATATTGTGCAGCAGGGTTGCTCCTCCTTGCCTGCTGAATACATACATATAAATGCATACTAATTAAAGCTGTTTAGCCAGGCTCTGTCCCACAGTTCAGTCTCTAGAATTTGGAATTGACTTGCTCGACTATCTAAACACCAATACTGCAATTCCGAGCAATGTCATATTTAAAACAGAAACACCCAAGGAGAAGTGGAAACAAGGTTTTTACCCCTGATCATTACAATAAACTAGCGCTGTCACCATCATTGGCTACACCATACCACAGTGCAGGAAAATCTAAGATAGCAGGCTCAGGAAGAGCTTTATAATGTGCAACAAAGTGAAGATCCACAAGGGAGTTCGTTTCAGATATCATCAGTTCTGAGAATGAAATCTGGAGTTAGTTACTTGTTACTCTTAGGTATGAGTACATGAACACAAGTGGCACAAACCTTCACTGAGCAAAATAGACTGTGATAGGCCTTCTAATTATTTTTAATGACTTGAGTCAGTTTGATGCTTCCCCAGTTAAACAAATGAAGCAAACAGACTAGGCTCACTGCAACATGCTAGAAAAGCAGACTAGTAGTACTACTTACTCTGGCCTATTTGGGCATCTTGTCATGTTGGAAATTGAGAGAGAAGTTTTAAGAGAGCAAAATTCATATAAAAAAATAAGAGATAATGCAAAGCAGCACTTGCCTGTATTAGAATCTTTACTACCTTGTGTAAAGACATAAATGGGGTACGTAAACATTTAAATATTTCCAGCATGGATTCTCTAAAGATTTAAACTCGATATGCAAATTTCAGTTTATGAAAAAAGAAAACAACAACAACAACAACAACAACAAAAAAACCAGTATATTTTGGACTGATTTTTATTATTGATTCTGGCATACATATTTATATAATAATAAAAATAATTCCTTAACCAAAATGCTCGCTTCAATTTTAGCACATTGTGTTTCTGATTTCAATATGCTAGTTTAAAGGATAGTAGAGATTAATTTATCAATATGTTAGACATCAGTGCTATTGGCTCAAATAATCTCTTTTCAAACACAACTTATCATCAGTACCTACCAAAATGACCTTTTCAATGTCCTTGGCTGGACACCAATGAAACATCCCAGTAGAGTCATATTTTTTCACATTGGCATCCATATTGTCAATCTGTTCATTGCCAGGAATTAACAAGGGGTCATGCCTGGGGAAAAACAAGTTGAGGACAACGTAAGTGGAAAATATTATGAATTATGGATGGAAAAATATCCCAAGAGCTGTGTACAGAGGGAAAAAAAGTAAAAAATGAAATGTATTTACACTTCAACACGCTTCTGTGCAGGCACTTTAAAACAAAGGCTAAAAAGAAAAAAAAATATTAAGTTTTAAATTTTGGGTGCAATTTGAAAGATTTTACATGCTCTTTCCACACCAATAACCATTTAGTTTTAAACAGGGCTTTCTGACACCATCATGTATATAAAAGTTTTTTTTTTTGTTTGTTTTGTTTTGTTTTGTTTTGTTTTTTTTGCCAGTCCCACCCCTCCAAAATAAATATCAGAGTTGCTATTAGCATCTGCAATGAAGTAGAAAGGATAGGAATAGAGCCCCATGCTGACTGACTGGCATAAGTATGGAAAGCCAATTACTTGCTTTTACCACATATAACTTCTGACGTGATGCTCTTCACAGTAAAAGCTTTAACAGGCTGCACTTTAAATATTTTAGCAATTTGCCCAATCATATTTTGCTTTTCCAAACTGAAGCCCTTTAAAGATTCAGCGGTATGTCATTTTAGAGCGGACTGACTAACAAATGCCCACATCTGGAATACATGATCTTAATACCAAAGAACAATGTCCATTTTCTCTGACAACTGTATCCGTGATAACCTCCTAAGTGTGTGGTGTTGTTATTTTTTTCCTTTTGTGTGTGTATGTGTTTTCTAGCAAGATTTGAAAACACAAGGCTTCTCAAAGGAGAAGCAAATAAAAAGACATTTTCATAAACTTCCTTACAGCAGTACAGCTACACCTAAGCACAGATTCATACAATACACAGTCCTTTATTTATACACTGAAAAACAAAACAGAACAACAACAACAAAAACAACAACAACAAAAACAACAATAAAAAAACATTAGGCTAAGAACTTCAACACTCTCACACTCTCAGTAAGGACCCCTAAGTGATTACATTACACAGCACAAAACATTAGATGGAGGATCTTCTTCACAGAGAACCAGTAAACTGATCCTTGAAATATTACAAGTAAACAAGGAACTGATCTTTCTCTGGGAAAACTACAGTCTTTACTTTAGGTTTCTGTCATGACTGCTAGAAATATACTGACACAGAATTGTAACCTTTCAAAGAAGACTATACTTCTACTGTAAGAACGTGCCAAATATTCAGAGACAGGCAGACAAATTTTAAAGCAGTTTCCATTTTGAAGACTTTTAAGGAAATGCCCATATTGGCTGAACTCTCGAAACGGGAGTTTCCTGCTTTTCAAGCACTTGAGCCAGCAGAATGTGGTAAGACTCTTTCTTTTCAACTGTCCACTAAAGGAAACTTTGAATGTTGTGCATGGCATAGGTTAATTTACACTGAATACAGGATGATAAGTTACCATGTTTAACACAGTTACACTTGCACGACTAAGAAAGGTGTAATCTCTAATTCCTTCAGGGTGATTACTTTTTGTAATTTCATAGTCGCTGATCATATAGCCATTGAAGCCAGTGGAACATTCTCATTCATTTCATTCAAACAGGGTCAACTCCAAAGACGGTAGCTTAGAAGAACTTGAGAAACTATTAATATAATGATCCAGTTAAGCCAGAGTCTCTTCATGCTTTAAGAAATAACAGTGCAGTGGGCAGCTAAGTCATAAATTGGACATTTGGAAAGAAGAAACACTGTTTTCAAAGTTTTTTTACATTCACTCAACAGAGATGGAGTTCAATGCATTTCACTCTCTAGGGGACTGCATGCAGTCTGACCCTGCTCCAGGTTTAGTAATGAAAGTTTTTGCAAAATTGTGCTCCCTGTTCTGTGGGAGACAGAGATGACCTGTACCAAAGTTTTTTTGTTTGTTTTTAATTTCTATAAAAATATCCAGAGTCTGCATACTTTTTTACTCCATTGGTGAGTGAGCTGCAACCATAGCAATTTAGCTTGAAATCTGACTCTAATGCTGTTCGTAGTGTGTTCTTTTCTTGCCATACTTGCACGTGGTACAGTAAGGTCTGCAGCCATGGATGCAATACTATTTGAAGGTAGTACTGGAGTTCAGACATTTAATGGGACTTTATCCTGGTTATTGTTTTCTGATGGAATGTGTTAGCTACATGTTTCCTAATAAGAAACTTTGTCAAAAGGTGAGGAATCTTCAGGAGAGATGTTTTTATTTGTCCTTTTTTTAATTTTTCTCCTCAAATCTTTATGAGACAATTCTCCATGAACCTTTCCTAGCACAGCACTGAAAAAAAAAAGGCAAAGTTCACTGATCAAATCTCCTCTTCTCATTCTTTTTCTCTGAGAAAGCAGATGCATATGGGAGGGAATTTTCCCCTTTATCAGAAAAACTACCTTAAACCAATTTTTAAAAAATGCACCATTTTAATTTTCTAATCAGTGTATCTTGAATGCTCTGAGACTTGAAACTAAATAGATCAGCTGAAGCTTTCACACAAATTAATATTTAGTAATACTGTAATCCCTTTCACAGAAAGGTTACAAACTGAAATATAAGAACAGATATCTGACTTGAAATGATGGCCAACTGCCTTGAGGTCTGAGACAATTTTTAGTACGTGAGTGCTTAAAGCCTAGTTGTAGTCCTGTCTTGGATAAGGGCTTTGCATCCTAAAGGGGAAAATTTAAAGTAGCTTGTGCCAAAGATAAATCAGAATTTTACCTCAATACTTTATTTTCCAGTTACATTAGGTTTAAACACAGGAGTGCTGTAGATGGCATGAGGAGTGTGAATAATCAAATATAAGTTTCCTTTTGAAGTTTTAGATAATATATACATATATAGAGAGAGAAATATGTGCACTTATTTGTAGGATGATAAACTATTTAGATCCTCTACTTTCACTGTTTGGAGTACAGCAAGTGGTGGTCTTAAAAGCAGCAAATTGGAAGGGGCACACAACAAGGAAGTATGCTAATAGAGCCTGTTGTACTATTTTTGTTGTAAGATAACAGATTATTGTCTGAGAATGAAACTGTGATAAGACTAGCCATGCTTTGTGTTTCAGAATCCGTGTTTTTTACAATTGTGTCCATTATATTGAACGTATGAATCTTCCGAGATAGGCTAATATCTTCATCTCTTTAATCAATGATTTTCCATCCTCCATAAAGCAATCTCTGAAGATGTCTGCAGAGGCTGAAAATTGTTTACAACTTATTGTTTCTAGGGTCAAACTTTGTCCTCAGATAATAGTGGATACTTAGGGAAAAGAAATAATAATATATCTTTGGACTTGTTTTGCTGTTGTTGTTTCTTAGCCCATGTTGTTTTTCTGAAGTACTATATTAACAACACAGTATTACTACTTTAGATCTATACACATTCATAAACCTGGTGATCCAAACTTGTTTTGCAAATAGTAAAAATTCATTAAGACAGACAAAGAGAGGCCAAGGCTGTCAAATCTGCCTAAGGGGTTTGGACACCCTCTTCCCATTAACATTCATACTACACATAGCATTATATTTGTTCTTATAGCCAAATCAGGGACTGAATGTTTCTAGAGCATCTCTGTCTGCCTCACCCTTGAAAATGGCCCTGTCAAGCTATGCTTGAGTCACATTGGCAAGTTACTCTGGAAGTATTTGTATTAGTGTTGTAGTTATGATATCCTCCAGGGCTATAATACTATCTGCTTGAAAAATGCTTGAAAAATTCACATTATGGAAAAACAAAAAACAAAACAAACAAACAAACAAACAAAAATAAAATCCTCTTTTTTTTTTTTTTTTTTTTTTTTTTTTTTTTAGATGAGATGTTGGCTTTTATGGTTTGCAATGACCATAGAATTTAGTCATTCCAGGCCGGAAAAGACAGGCATGAATAGCATGCATGGAAAAAAAAAGACTGAAAGCTACATTTCCCTCATTCATAACTCCAGTTAAAAATTTGCTTCTCTGGCTCTTATGGCAGATATTGCATACACATGACTTAAAATGAAGAGCAAAATGCCTTCTTTTCAAGGTTTTCAAGAGCATATTGTGCCACTTATGATCAATTAAACTTGAGAATGACATTAAATGCCATGTTACAGCAACAACTCCAAAAAGGCTGCCTGGAAGACAACAGCTAGACCATAAATCCCATTTGCAGCACCCCTACTGTGAAGAAGCCAACATTACATTTTAAAGAGCACTGCTTTCCTTGCAGACATTTATAACCACTCCAAACTTACTTGCAGATTTTGAGTCTGGAACTTCTGTCTGCAATTTTGCCCTTCTCACATAGATACACTGTGTCTGATTCTTCCACACAATGAGATCGTAAGCAGTCTAGTATAGACTCAGGGTCTTGAAAGTCACCATGTGTACGAGCCAGGAACTTCGAGTTTTCCTACCTTACTTTATCCGTGGATGTGTGTTTGCAAGCATAAGCACACACATAATTTTAGGAAGAAGGACAGGGTTTGCTGAAGATAAGGACTGAAGACACGCTAGAGAATGTCTCACGCCTTTGAAATTTCTCCTACAACTATCCTAACAAATTGTGGCAATTAACATGCTGTTAGTGTTAGATGTATGCAGCCAGTGCAGGTGCTAATAATTGAAAAAGCATTTAGAGCTTTTACACCCTGACTGAATATTTCATGATGTGCTGCATGTTTCACTATTTACTCCGTGGGCCTCTGTCACTTCAATCTTCGCTGACTGCTTTGACTTGTGCTATAAAGCTCAACCAAGATAGACTGACGGCTTGTCACAGGCAAACTCCACCGACTCCTGCAGCTCACTGGGACTAGCTGTGAAGGTTGTCACGACATTCTGATGGAATTCAGCAAACGTTTTGTGACTAATACACCCAACATTTGTCGGCTACCATTAGCCATTCCCCGTGACCCTCTGCAGTCTGTGTATGTGGCTGTGTATATTAAGTTGTAATGAGAATTTGTTGCCTATGTATTTTACACTAATGATGCTCCTACTGATCTTTACTTTCACAGGTTAATCAGCAATTAATTTTGTAAAGATTTAGTGCACAGATGCAATGAGCTTTACAGAAGAACATCTAGTGCAACTACAGAAAGAAAACCTGGTGTTTTACTGTTAAATGCTTTTATTTCCATATTCAGAATCTACAGATACAATCCCACAATGTCTTACATTTTCCATAGATACACGAAGAGGAATGTAACTAATACAGTGGCTGGTACACAGTACCCTATGCTAGCTTACAGGCTGAACTACTGTGCTAAGAATACTAATGATTCTTCCTCCCCTGTTCTCCTCTCTACTCAAATATTGTTACAGTTTGTTTGTTTGTTTGTTTGTTTTTACCTCAGAAATCTTAGTGATGAGTTCATGTTAATTTATCAAGACTACTGAGGATGCTGATATAGAGCTGTTTACTGTCAGAATCTTGCTTATTAAAGTATCTTGCTACCTCAGGACATTCTTAGAATATGATTCTGAGGTATGAATCCTTTTACACAGGAAAGTAACAAAATAGTTAACTTTCAGAGTTTTATATAAGCAACTTAACAAGGGAGAGACAGGCACACATCCTTTGTTCTTAAAATTTCCCATTTATATGTACTCAAGCTGCAGAGCTAGCAATCATTGCAAGGTAGGAGAAAGTACCTGAAAAAATAATTTTTCATTTGAAAAATATAAACCCACAGTTCAATGGCATCATAAAATATAGGAGTGATGTTTTCCACTTAAATGAACTGTAGCCTTTATACCTTATGATAAAAGCTACCTCTGTTGCAAATCAATGTTATAAAAATTAGCTACTTTCTTTAAACCTGGTTTATGGCTGAAGAACGTCTTCTTTCCTTTACCTTGATCTGACTGGGTCTTCTCTTTCTCTGAACTTTATAAAAGAGCTTGTTGATTATTTATTTATTTATTTATTTATGGAAATTTCTCCTTTTCTTTCCTGACTCTGTTCTCTCATCTCAAAAACATTTGCACAAGATTTCACATTACTTTGAAAAACAATCTGATACTGTTCTTATTTCCATAGTTTACAACACAACTACCAATGGTAGCAATCATCAGCGGGCTAACGTATACTACTCCCTACCATTCAAACCTTTTAAATGTATAAACTTGGTAAAACCCGGTCTAAAATAACATGGTGATTACTGAACCTGATGCTTTTATTTGCAGCAGTGAACTTGTCAAACAGAACCAGGAAGAGAATTGTGCTATTAGGAACCTGCTGTGTCACAGCTTACTTTTAATTTCATATTATCAGTGCATAAAGTTAGCCTTGTAAATCCTTAACAAAAGCTGTCAATTTAGAGTATGTTATGAAAATCCAATGCTGAAGGACATAAATATAAACCATTATTACAATTAAACTGTGAGCTTTCAGCTCTTCAAAACTTGCCTTCGTATCTGGTTTAGGGGAGTCTCCAAAAATGATCAGATTAAACTCATTATACCAGTTTTTGTTAAAGAAATATTCACCTTTTGACCTCTCCTCATTTATTTTATTTTATTTTATTTTATTTTATTTTATTTTATTTTATTTTATTTTATTTTATTTTATTTTATTTTATTATTCCTGCATGAAAGATCACAGTTTCAGCTTGTGGAAGGGCAGTGCTACAGTGGTAGGGCATATGCAAATTCACTCTGAGAGGCACCAGAAGAAATGTGTTTGCACATGCAAGGACATGGAGCTGGATGGGCAGATGAGGAGATAACATGTGCACAGCCATTGCTCATATACTTAGAATATTATAGCCAGCTTCAGGAAAACAGAAATGAGGTTTCCCACTCAACTTCAGATAAATCTCATTAAGGTTTCCAAAAACGTATGCCAAAAAGCTCACTTTTTCCACGTCACTTAGCTGAACAGTCTCTTGACAGTCTCTGAACTAGTTTTATGGTTTAGCTGGGAATTATTTTGGGGCCTTGATCAAGAAAAATCCTCAGGCTTATGAAATTCTCCTTGGCAACACACTGAAAATCCAGCATCCTCTGATGTTGCTGATTCGTATATGATCAGGGACACTAATGATAATGACCCTTTGCTGAGTATGCTACTTGTCTAGAGGCCTATGTCAACTACACCATTCCTTTCAGAGTGGACAGGGACAAACTATTTGTTTGCTCTTCAGGCCCCTTGGGCCCTGTCATATGCTATTTGTTCTTGCATTAAGAGGTAGTTCGACTCAGCTGGGCTGACATTTCCTTTAACTCAGTGTATTCCACTCATGCAATAGCAGCTACCAAAGCAGTAAGTGAAGACTTGAGCCCCAACAACAATCCTTTTAAGTGGCTTTTTTGATTTAAACCCAGGGCTTTTCACATTTTTACTGGTCACTCTAAATCAACAATGACACTTTTTTAAAACTAGCTTTGCTATTTGATACTCAGGTGACATAGCCTGTTTACTATGGCTGTTCATCAATAGCATACATCGAAACTTATTACTGTCAGATAATGAACAGGTGACTATGTCACTGCCTGACACCAGAAGCATCAAATAGTCCCACTTTCCTCACCATCTCACGAAAAAGGAAACTTGATATGTGATTATTATTCACAAATTTCTTTCCTTTTCCTTTCAATTTCCATTTAAATTTTACTTCTTATTGCAATAGTATGCCCTTGTGTTTACATCTCCACAGGAGAAGTATACTTCCTTTTTCCTTTTGGAATTCAGGTATATTTGAAGAAGACCCATGTTCTTGTGGGTTTAATGGGAGAGACTTCTGCTGGTGTGAAACAGATAAAAAGTAATTCTGACAATGCATAGTGGCTCAGTATTTTCCTAATTCATTCACATTTATAGCTACAGTTGCATTCTGAACTATTTTTACCTGATTAACCACTGGTTCTTCTGGCATTGCATCAGTGTGATTCTGCCAGTGTCATTGGATGTGATACAGGAGTCAGTTAGAACAATGACTTTGTAAATGTGAATGTAAACCATGTATGACATATACAAAGAACATTTGAATACGTATCATTTATTTATTTCGGTTAGTGACTTATTGATACCTAGAAACAATAACATGAAAAAATTGACATTGAAAAGATGTCTTCAGTCCATCTATCAGCATCAGATTTGATAATATAGATTTCTATTTATGTATGAGTGAATCTCAGGAATGCCCACCTTCTGACCAGGTCTAAATAAGCACCTGTCACAACTTCCAGGGGATACCTGTGATACAGCATCTGGTCCTCTGTTCTATTTCAGTGACAGCAGAGGTCGCATAGTTTCATCTCATGGCATAATACCATCTTCCCTGATTTGCCCCAGCCACTGCAGAAATCTAAAATCTATGCAGCATTTTCAACATTTTCTTAATTGTAAGGCTGCTCATAAAGTGACTCTAGAGTCACAGCTCTTATTATAATTTACAGATGAACTTTCCACATACTACTTCTCTTTTACATGCTCCAGTCTTGTTCTTCAGGCCCCCTCTAGACCTAGGTCCGCAGCTGAGGAAACTCTGCCAGCTGTTTCTGTGGGAGGGACAGGGATGAAGCTGGATTTGAAAAGGCTCTTTTAATGTAAATTTAGGAAGAATATTGCAAAGGTATATATCAACTGCAGACATGACAATGTTTTAGCTGACTTATATTTTTGTGCACTTTTAGCTGACTTATACTAAATATTTCTGGGCAGGAAAGCAAAGCAAGTACCTGTCACTTTAGGTAACCGGCAAGTATACAAACTAGCAAATAATACAGCCCACCTTCATTTATTGTAAAGCTGAAAGATGGACATTGCACACAAAGCTATGCAGAGTTTTCTTCTGATTTAATCAGCTTTCTCTTATTTAGCACCTTGAACCAAAGATCAGTCAGTGTAGATAATGGATAAGACAAAGAGACCATTGGGTCTGGGGAGAGGCTGAGGGTGCTGGCGGATAAATTAGCAGTAAGAGAGAAGAAGAAAACAATGTCTAGATCTGGAAGCCTGGCAAGTTCTCTGCTTGCTGCTAGACCTGTATTTAGCAATTCTGATGTGCTACTGAGCAGACAGCTCAGGCTCAGGACGACTACTCTCCCTCAGTCCCTCTTCAGCAGGCAATGAAAGCAGGCTCCACTTTGAAAATCTTCCCCCATCATGCAAACTGACACAGGCATGCTTTTCAAAAACCCACAGCCAATCTGTTGATCATTACTTATTTACAAAGGCCTTCGGGCAGAAAGTCCTGTAAAAACCATACTTGATACGGTATACACTAGCTTTTTCTGCTTGTGGAAAAAAGTACCCCTAAGGCTACCTCAAACCATCACTTTCTATTGCACATAAAATGTACCGTGTAACACTAAAGTATTTAATATATATGGTATAATATATCTACAGGAAAGGCATTTGTGTAGAAGTATGTTACCCTGTATTTGGTAATTTGATGTTTTGCTGAAGGCTATGACTTGAAAAAGCCTGCACCTAGTACAGAGGACCTGTCATCTCAGTACCCAAGAGCCAATAGAATAAAGAAGTACCCTTAAGCAGCAAAACTTTGACACAGCTTTGAAGCATATGAAAACAGTATAACTCCACAGAATTATTATTACTCAAGATCAAAGAAATGAGGCATACTTTACATAGCAAACAGGGACAGTGCACTCAGCTCCAAATGTTTCTTTTTTTTTTTTTTCCTCTCTCTCTTTCTCTCTCCCCCTTCTCCTTTTTCTTTTTATTTTTACTTCCCCAAAATTAGTATTTGGTGGCAAGACACTCTCTCACATTTTAAAAACTTTAAATGGTTAAAACTACTAGCACCAGATAAGAAGACTGTCCAAAGGTAAGTAAATTGAAAATGATGCTAGGATGACAACTGGCATAATAAAAATGAGAAGCTTGCCAGTATGCTCATTTTATTCTTCCTCATAAACTGTAAACAAGCATGTAAATCAGTGTCATATGGGCAAGACTGAGCTAACAGGAAGGCAGAGAACTTTTAATGATACATTTAACAGAAATAGATGGTCAAGAGTCAAAAAAAAAAAAAAAAAAAGAGGACACAGCTGTGTGCATTTTCCTCTGTGAATCAATCTCACTTTTGGTTCTATAGTGTAAACAGAAATGAAGACTTGCAAAAGTTATGTCCTTAAATACGCCCTACAATGCAGAAACAATAAACAAGCATGGATGTTCTTTTAAAAATTCCCAGTCTGAAACGCAAAGAGACATATTATTTACCTACCTGTTACCCAAATTCTTAAAGGAACACAATAATTGTCAACAATAAAAGCAAACACAAGTGAATTTATATAGGAAATAAATATACATTCATACTTTTTTTTTCACTTAACCTTTCTGTTTGCAGAGCCGTTACTATTATACATATACCCAAACCCCAAACTGCATGAAGGTGGCTCTATCTAAGGAAGTTTGCATTTTTTCTGTACACGTATGCAGTAGAAAATCACTGCTATGATATTTAGTTCTGGATACAATTATGGACCAAGGTTCTAGACTGGTTATTTTAGATATGCAAAAGCAGAGGAGGAACTGCCTCCTTACAGAGGACTCCACATCTACTATTTGATCCTGTTGTGACTGACTTGAACAGGCAAAGGGTGAAGAAAGTGAGACAGAATGAAAATGCCATATTATTTTAATAGATTCCAATTTCCTGTTGTAGTTCTAGTTTTAACAACACTCTTGGAGGAAAACTGTCCTACGGAATGAAACTACATAGTTATACAAAGATGTTACAAGTGTAAAATAATGTACATATAGCAACAGGGGAAAAATATCACTAACAAGATGACGTTTTCATCACCCACTTTTAGAGTATATACTACCCTTTTAAAAAATCCTTGTGTTTCATAATTAATATGCTTTTAACCTGAGTACAACTGCATTAGTTTTGAACTTTGCTTTGGCAAGTACATAGATTATTAGACTTTTTTATCAGTCTAAATCAATTAACAGAAATTTGATTTCAATCGACAGGATAAAAGGAAGGTAATATTCAGGTTCATTTTTGATTGTGATGATACATCTCACATATGGCCTTAAGTACAGAAAACAGTACTCAGAGGGAATCCAACAAAAAGAGAATTGCCTGAGGCAAACTAACCACATGAGTTCCTCTGATTGGATAGTGCTATCATTAGTGCCACTGCTGTTTAAGAACTACACACGGACAGGACAGGGTGACAGCTAAGACTTTAAAGCCTATGTATTTTTCAAACAGCTTTTCAAACTGTTTTTCATGACAGAATTTTTTTCAGCTCTATCATTAACTGCTGACAAGCTGACAGAATAAATACTTCAGCCTTTCAGAAACCATCTAACAATCTTTTTTTCCACCCCCTCCCCTTATTTTTTGATGTGGGGGGAGGAGAAGGGGAAGGGAGGAAGAAAGAAAGGGGATGAAGACATGAGTTTTTTACAGTCTTACCTCATCAGTTTGGGTGAGGAGTTGGGTGAATTTCTCATGCCTCCATTTCGTTGCTTTTTTTTGGGTGACAGTGTCGATGGCTGCTCATCTTCAACTGGAAATATAAGGAACTCATGAGATTAAGCACTGTTCTAAGTACAAAATGAAATACAAGTGAAGTAGCAAAGAACACACACTCTATGTCCATTCACGCACTGATAGTTCATTGCTAACATAGGCCCAACAGTAATAAAAATCAAATACATGTTAGTCAAAGAAATTGGTTTGAAGGAGAAGCAGGGAAGAGTACCAGGGTTTTGAACACAGGCGTTCAAATTGCTTTCTTACTTCAAAAACAAAGGGTGGGGGAACCACATTCGGGTTATTCTTAGCATTATTTTCAGTTAATCTGAGCTACAGAAAAGTAAAATTAGTGCTTTGCTATATTTCCAGAAAGATAAAGCACTATTTGCAATACCAACATAACAGCTGCCAGCCTGCTTTTGCTAATGAGCCAGACACCAGTTGGTTCTTGCTCCTCACATGCCAAACAACAGAGTCTTCGTGAAGAGATGTAAAATATTCAATGCCTTGATGTTCAATGATTCAGTTAGTCGGGACTGTGAGCACAGCCTGCCATTGTGCACAGATCTCCAGCACAAGTCAGACCTCATCACTCTACCCTTCTCACAAAAGGGAGTTGTAACAGGAGAGAACAGAATGAGGTTGAATGGAAGTGGGGAGACAATACCTGTGTAACAGAGGATGCATGTGTTACACAGTCTTTTAATGAGGATGAGGTGCACTTTCAATGACAGATCAGTTTCTAGATGTAGAATCAGTTATGATTTTGCCAATCATAAACTAATCTTGGATAACCTATGTCACAATGTTTATTGTTTAAACAAGTGCAGCTTCCTAATAGCTCATCTATAAGAATTATCCATCATCGTTACTGTTTCAAGACTGTTATAGCACTTAATAATCTGTGCATAAGGTTTACATTTGCTAGCAAAGGGAATTATGCCTGCTTTCTCATATTCACACTAATGCTGAGTTATTCTAATGTAAAGAAGGAAAACCAGACTTTTTTCATCCTATTGTTAACTTGAAAATGAACTAGAAAGCAATATAACAGATGCCTAGAAGGCTGTTACTTTAGAGCTAAAAGGAAAGAGATTAGTAGCAGTAGTAGTATCTGTATTAAAAGAGCTTAATACACATTAGCAGTGCACAAGCAAAGGCTGGAAAAAAAATCAATTTGCAATGAGCTACATAAGAACGACACCAAAACCACAAACCTGGATATGTGTCACCTGCCCTAGATTTATCTGGGAACAAATTAAGCAATATCCTTCTGCTATAGCCCTCTTCTGACACTACTTTATTACAGTCTGCGTTCTAGCCTGTCATGTCTGTCTGTTTTCCAAAGTCTGCCGTGGAACTTCATATTGCCTTGGTCAAGACCGAAGGACTGGGCCCTGAAAAGACAGATGTGCTGTCTTTTTAAATGACCTGGCATCATGTAACACATCCAGGCAATCAAAGCAAAAGAAAGCTTAGCAAAAGAACACAAAAGCAAATGAATCAACCAAACAAACAAATTAAAAAAAATGCCCCAAACAGTTGTGTAAAAGGTTATACTTATTTCAGAGCAATGACTGTCTTATAATGATTTATTTCACTAATTTAACTCTCTGTTCTCTGGCAGCATCCCCAAAGACAAAGCCATTTCATTTTTTATTTTTTTTTCTGATGCTTATTGATGAATAGTCTAGTTCTATTCTTTGGTTGAGATAGAAATATGTCCATAGAAAATTATCAGCAATATGCAATCGGAAATTTTCTTTCTGGTATTAAACTAGATCACTTCATTATTCAGTTATTTGTAAGCTGAAGTGTATATTTACAGAATTATTTTGTTAGTAAGGAACCTTTTTTTTTTCTTTTCTTTTTTTTTTTTTTTTTTTCCCCTGATTATATCAAAGTTCAAGCATTTGTGCATTTCAGAATACCCCTCTTGGAAATGGCATTGTCTCGCTATAAACTTATCTATCAAAAAGTTATTCACATGCTATCCCACAACACAGACAATAAGCTGCTTTCAAGACATACGCTGTGCTTTCTTGTTCTTTATATTATATAAATATTCAGTTCTAAACTAATGATTCTAACATTTAAAAGATCAATTGACACAAAACTATGCAAAATGTTCCTTACAGAAACAAGCTACAACTGATATGTTTCACTCTCCTGGTAGTAAAAATTCTAAGTTTCACTTAATTTCATCTACTACCATGGAGTTACAGAATATTAGTAAAGAGATTCAGTATTGCACCGTAAGTATATTGATATACGATTTTAATAGTGTAAGGAAGCTATATACCCATCAATACAATATACAAAAACTTACAGGAATACAAGACAACTGTAGATTGTATTATAGCTGTTATATTTCTATGAGCAATAAAAAACAATACTAAAAAAGAGTAATTTTCCAAGCTTTCAGCTAGTTCAAAAGACATGTCTGATCCTTTCAAATAAGGATCTTTTGTACTGTATGGTCCAGCATTCATGTTCTCCACTGCTACCAGTTGGTACTACTTTGTTGCCCAATTGTAATACAAAGTCTTGGTACTAATCATCCAGAATAACCACCTATAGATTTCTAGCAGTCTGAAGTTATTTTTTGTTCTGCATATACAGTAAATAAGCACCCTCTTTTGATATGTGCTTGTCATACTCAAACTGTTACTTTCACTGATTGGCTGTAAAGTCCAAGGTTAATGTGGCTCACTAGTTAATACCTGTTAGCAAAGCCTTCTGAGATCTCAATTCATTGCTAAAGCAATGCCTTGCTAAGCCAGGAAGCCATTCATTTTCATTGTAGCAATGAAAGATAATCTGTCTTAATCATATTACATTCAAACAAGATTTTTTTTTTCAATGAAATCTGTGTGCAGAGTTTATAGTGCATCTGCAGTTTAGATATGCAGCTCCATAAGAATGAGGGAAGGGAATCTATGTATCTGAAATATATGAATGGAATGGAATAGAGACCATTACCTATGGTGTGGTTCCTAAAAGTGTTGCAATGATCACTTCTTAGTAATAAGTAGGATATAAAACATATTTCATTACATATGATTCTCAATTTCCTGTGTATTTAAAGAAACAGATCCAGAAAAAAAATTAGCAGTCATAAAATATCAATTTAGTTTCATGTTTTCTGTGTCTGCATTAATTTAAAGGGGAGTCTTAAATATACTTGTTCTTCTGAAAGACAACCATATTTGAATAATGGGTTGTGATATATGACAACTCAACTCTGATGTTCTATGTTTGACTTAGTGCATTTGTTAATGAGAATATGCCCCCATTTTTAGTATATTTGATGTCTTTATGCTACAGGAGTTGTATTAAAATGCAGTCATATTATATTATGCAGACTTTCCTTACCAGCTTTCATGAAAAGTGCAAATAAGTTCAAGAATTGGACACAGAATTTTATAGAATCTGAATTCAATCCAGCCTCTGAGTTCTAACAAAAATCAAGATCTTGTTTTGCACATCCCTAAGTATAACACTTACTGTACTGTTGTAACAACCCAGTGCTCACTTGTCTAATAGGCACAGAATCTAACAGTTTTGCAGTTCAGGAAGACTCAGTGCTAGAAAAATGTCAAGCAAATCTAATGAGGCTTCAGATACTCTGGTTTATACTGGGGTTTAATTTAAAGTTACACTGATGTTTTAACATGTTTGCTTATTCTTGAGTAAAGAGGATTCATTATTTCAATGACATAACTTCCAGATAATGTTCCAGGAATTGATTTAAGATGTGCTGGTAATTTTAACAGCCTTAATGTGGAGCTGAACATCTGTAACAACATATTACTTGACTTTCATCCTCATTTCATTTTTTAAGCAAAATAAAAGGAATGCCTTTCAGAAACGGTAGACTAGTTCATAACTTCTTCCTTTGTTATTTTGTTACCATTTTTTAAAATAAATATGTCTCCTTCACTGTCTCCCTCAGGTCACTACTAGCAGTCTATAGACTCCATTTTTTTAGGCCCCCAAAAGAGCTGTAATCTGAAACTGCATCTATGTTACTGAACAACACACAAACCGGAATACCTGGTAAACTTCTTTTGCCTAGAATGTAAATGCTTCAGAGCAAATAAACCATATGAAAGGTAAAGCACAAACCACCCAGAAACATTAGTTGACTAGCTATCTTGATTAACTTATTAATCACCACATCTGGAGAAACCCACATCTGTAAGCACTTAACAGAGCATTAGTAATGTCATAGTCACATTGAAAACAGATTGCAAAACCATGCACAAACCAATTGGAATTGCCTTATGCATCCAACTACGGGGCTACCTACGGAGATCTTGGTTCAACCCAGGCTTTTGGGAGTGGTAGCAGTATTTTACAGGCAAGCTGAGTGCCCTTTGCAATCTACAGTAGGTAGATTTTCCTTGTTCAACAGAACTCAATAAGTTAAGGTGCAGCAGCGAGGGATTGTTGGGTAGGAAGAGGCTCCCTTTACGGTTATTAACAAGTGAAACAGGTTCCGGGGCTCCTTCAGTGGACTTGGCACCAACCAGTGCATTAGTAGTTGCATTCTTGAATTGATATGAACTTTTTGGGTAACTTGGTCTAGCTGCATTCTTTACTTCTAAATAATAAGAAAAAATGTAAATTAATGTCTTTGTATTGAAAATGATTTCAAACCATGAATCAATTTTGATATCATGTGGAATTACAGACTTTAAAGCTTAAAGTATCAGTTTCTACAGTTGAAAAAAAGGTTTATACCTGCAGCTTTTTTTTTTTTTCTTTTATTTTTTTTTTCCCCAAAAATGGCTTTTTATAAAAGAATACTTATAAAAGGATTATTTCACAATATTATTATCTTTAAGCAATAATCCCATCCTAGGGTAAGTGTGTCTGAGGAAACACTTATTTCCCATATGTTGATAAAGGCTTTGAGATTTACTAGCTGTGGAAGATGTTTATTCCCCATATTCTACTGAAAATGACAGGGGAGGTAGAACAATTCTGCTATTAAAATACGTAAGAAATAATAGAAGAAAGGTCAACACTTTAAAATTGTGCAAGCGTATTTATGGAATTAAACTAGTATTAGGAACCTACATAATAGTAGTTGGGTGTTCAGAAGTGCTGAGTGCTGTAAATTTCAGGAGGTCATATATGTAGCATCTCTGAAAATAAGACTAATAAGTTTAATTTCTTAGAAACAGGTTTGATTTGAAACTGTGATCCTTTTTGTTTTTTCTTTTTCATTTTTTAATATATCAAAGCTAATTGAACTACAAGAACATATTAATATCTCTAACAAATGCCACCCTCTGAAAAAGACAATAATACAATGTTCACCAAATATTTTTGGTAAAAATACACAGTAATACTAGTTTCATTCTGAATGGGTATATTATAGAGAAGGTATACTACTGAGCCAATAAGATCTTATATTCTGGTATGTGTTATGAGGTGAGAAGGGAGTAGGGAGTAGTTTATGGACTGATAATCTTGCAGCATTATTTCCATATGTTTCAGTTGCCTTAAAGTTTCCATGGAGAACTTTGAATAGACAGTAGCTCAAAATCATTTGAGGAGGTCAGTGTGCTTTTTGGTATTTTCGTCTAGTTTATTATTAGCTAGAATCATTATATTGTAGATGGACAGATACATAAATAGCATCCACATGCTTGCCATTTGTGCTCAAGCACTAGATCTGTCTCTATCAAAAAAGCTGATTATACATGGATAACAAGAATACTTTGAATGTACTCTTTAACCAGGTTCACTAGGTTCAACCATTTGGTGACAAAGTCTCCATTCCTATTCAAAGATCTCAGAGTTAAAGGCTTGCTGCTACTCTGAGTGATATAGATTAAAAAAAAAATAATAATAAATAAAATAAAAAATCAGAACAGAACCGGAGTCTAACTCAGGGTTATTTTGTTCTTTTTCAGATAATAGTAACATTTAATGTGTAGTAAGAATAATGCATACTCAGGAAAGTTGAGATGACTTTTAAACCACTAGAGGATAGTGTATATCTTTCATTAGCAAAACTTCCACAAAAGAATTGCTGTGCATCATATTGGATACAATACTAAAAAAATTATCCATCTTACCTCAGAATTACTGCTTTTTGGTCAAATCTTGTACTTCTATCTTTGGTATTCCTCTAGTGAAACAATTTTCAGATGATAAAATAAACCTGCAGAGCCCTATCTCCCTACGCAAGCTACTGGTCAAGCACGTATTTGTACAATTTAAAATGTATCTATCCAGTTCAACCTTTAAACTACAGACAGTAACATTGGATATAATCTGTGTATATCTACATGCCTGCATCAAAGCATCTTCACATGTTATAGAAGGTAATAATGCTTATCCACCCTCCAATCAACTTAAGAAATAACACTTTTTCACAGTCTCTTCTGGAGTTCAATAGGTAATAACTTCAGATACAAGATGTAATCCTTATGCACTAAACTTCCATCATAGTGTATATCTTATGGTATATTCTATGCAGACATAAACAAGGATTGCGTGCTTTCTCCATTCCTCTAACAGAATTACGTATTTTTTTACCCTAGGAGAGTAAAATTGTTTGCTTTTATTCTAAATAGCCCGTCAAGATAAACTGTACCACCAACACATCAGGATACACATGGAAATATATGTGCAAGCACAGAGATGCAATTTTGAACAAAAATATAACTGCGTTCTTAGATTAAGGAGTATTGTATAACTAGGAGAGAAATATAGGCCAATGCTGTCACTTCTGCAGGTACATAACATTATGTGCAGGACTTAAAACACTTTTAAAGTATCCTGTTGTTCAGCAGATAATTTTTATAAATAGTTTCTTAAAAATCTGATTGGTTGTTTGCACTAGTATGTGGATTCATTTCCATGGAAAACATATTTGTGACACAGAGATTGCTCTTAATTATATGGAACTGAATACATTCTTACAGACTGTCACTGTCTCACAAGGTTTGGCAACCAAACTGCTTGGATCGGGGTAATTTGTTGTACCACTGTGCAATATTAAACCAGAACCTCCACATCCACAAGAGTTCTCCTCTAAGTATGTGAAGAGTTTAGCACCAGCAAGTCTACTGAAGGAGAACTACTTCCTTGTCACAGTTAAATTAGTTTTCTTTATCTAAAATGACATAAGCAATTATTTTCAATGAAAATGGTCACAGGATGAGCATGCTGCCTGCATTGTACATTTTGCCACAGTTTGTTAGAACTATTCAGGACATTCACCATGTACCCAAAGGCGTTATCATTAACTAAGAATCATAGCATTTATTAGTCATTTTGAGAGCAAATGAATAGCTTACTGAGAATGGCAAACAATAGGAAGTGGATAAGAGTAGGAATTTAGGAAATTCCATGTTTTCTGTAATATTTCCTAATTGCATTACAGGAAAATACTGTGCAGAACTTGATCAAAAAAAAATCTGTCAACATTACATAGTTGTAATACCTTTAAAATGTGAGATATTAATTGGATTTAGATAAAGACAGTTTGAAGCTGCATACATTTCTACCCTCTTTCCCCCACCGTCAAGAATTCTCTTTCAAGCTCAATGATTATACACTTGCCTACAGACTGCATTGAGGAATCATGCCTGTTTCTATTTCTATACATTTTATTTATTATAATGAAGATAATTTGAAATGCAATCTGCAACTCCCTGAACATTTTTAAAACAACCAACGTAGATAATATAATGCCTATGGCAATCTCTATTTATTCTTTGCAAGCACACACTTGCCATAACTTAAAACTGTGCTGAGCTTTAATTTAAATGTAACAAGGCAGAATACCAGTACAGTGCTTTCAACAAAATGGCTGAAACTGGCTTCAGCATGATTTGCCTGGAAGGGAAGATGAAAATGTGTTTTAAAGGGGAAAAAATATCCTGACCAAAACCAGACATTCTAAACAACCACCACCAATGCCCACCACTCCTTTCCTCTCCCATCTCTATCAGCTGCTAGGCTTTCAGCACCGTTTTTCGCCAGACACTAACACAGTGTTTTCCTTCTTAGTCAGCCATCAGCCAGAGCTGTCACTTGCAGATACTTCATTTTTGTTTCAGTCTAATTCATACTGCACCCCCTTAATCTCTGCAGTGAATAATGTCATGTCCCTGTATTGATATGCCAGATCCAACACTAGAATCATAGAGAGTGCTTTTAACAGTCAGACTATCATTGTTTGAAACAATATTTTATTCCCCCCTATACCCCACCCCCTATCTCTTTCTCCTAAGCATCTTTCCAGCTGCCCTCCAAAGGAGCAATCACTGCTTTGCAATCTGGCTTGTCTTCCAAAAAGCTCAGCTTTCGTATTCTCGGTGAAGATGAACTGCAGCTCAGTATTACTAAATGCAGATAATCAATATGTTGATTGAGCTTTTGGCTACCAGAGATCTTTTGATGGGAACGACAGTGATCATGACTTCCCTCTTTCAATGACAAGCCTGTTTAGACTTTGCTACCTACCACTTTGTGAATCAGGCAACTGAAAATACCCACAGCAATTCCTCCAAACTGTCAGCTATTGCTGTGATTCTACCCAGCACCCCCTGCACAAGACAACAGATTAACCATTAGGCTAGATATGTTGAAAATATACAGCTTCAACCTTTCCCCAGTTAGCTCAGAGCGATGTATAGATGATTATTTCAACCGTCAGCTGCCGCATAGACTTAAACCCCTGCACAATAACTCCTGGATTCATCTGCCCCTTGTCAAACTTGCACAGCTTTAGTTTGAGCATACATAGTGTGGCAGTTTCACTGCGGATCTAGAATAATCCAGACGGCTGCTGTCTCTTTGTTAACAGGAAGCAAAACTGATGAGTTTGTAATGCATTTCTTATCAAAGGTAGTTTCAAAAAAAAAAAAAAAAAAAAAAAAAAAAAAAAGTGCCCAATCAGTTTGTGTTGGAATGTAACAGAGTATCAAAAGATGGTTTATTCAGAACATCACATCAGTTATTTGTGCAGAAAAAAAAAATATTGTTATATATATATAGAATCTGTTTAAAAGTCACTTTATACCAATAAAATATTTTAAAACAAATTTGTAATTATTACTTGATTTTTTTTGTAGTAACATATGATGAAATTATTGACTAGAAACTACAGTGTGATGGTGCTTGATAAGACACAAGAATTTTAGAAACTGCAGAGCAGTGTTTGGTTTTTGTCTGAAATGGTAATTCAAATGAAAGAGGATGGCTGTTTTGGTTTCTATGTGCATTGGAAACTCAGGAAAATGCATTTCATTGTTTGCTGTTTTTTTATTATTTTGTTCTTTTCATGCAAAGAGAAACAGATATGCTGTATATCTACACATACTAGCACCATTAGAAGAGCAGGTGAGGCTCACTGACTCTTAGTTGCAGTTTGTGCCTTCTGAAGCAGATAATAAAACATCAAGATCTGAGAATGTCAAGAATGCATCATTTCAGAATATTTTACAAATACTGAATGGTGATTACATGAGACACTCTCTTTGAACAGCACAGCCGAAGAAACATTTTATTTTTTTGGTGCCAGGCTTGCCCCTTTTGGCTAAAGGTACCTGAAATTGATTGACTGTCAAATGAATTGCCTTTTTTTTTTTTTTTTTTGGTCATTCAATGGTTAAATTTTATACAGTATCTTTCTGTCTTACTTGTCATCACACAAAAGCAATTGAAACAAAGCTACAGGTTTCTTCCTCACCTCTGCTTTTCTCTGAATGCTATTAAAAGACAGTTAACACAAGATGTGGATTGCTGCTGGTCTGGATGTTGCTATATGTTCTATATAGCTGCTCTGATCTTCTGTTAAACTATGATAAAGTTAAAGTTCATGAGCTTTTAGGGTTACACATATATATATATAGAATGAAGGCAAACTGCAGAGGTGTTTGGAAACCCAACAAATTTTTAGCTTGCATCATTTGATAAAAAAGCTCAGGCTATTGTTTTATGGCACTTACAGCTCTTAATTTATTTCTAAGGGTAGAGCAACCCTCTGAGGTTACTGTATAATTTTGATTTTTCCTTGCTCCCTCCAGCTTAACTCTAGAGCATAGATATTCAAAATGCTTTCCAGAGATGCCAGTTGTTATCACTTCTCTATTACTATGACTTCAGACTTCATTTAAGGCTATTCAAATTGTGGCCAATCTACAGTCTATTGAAGTCAGAGAAAACAGTGGACATCAGTGGACTTTAGATCAGGAGTTTTTCATGCATCACGCTTCAGGGCGCAAGCTGATAAAACAGGACAGGAAGAAAGCATTTTTCATATATATATATATATATATATATGAAAAATATATATATGAAAAATATATATATATATATATATATATATATATATATAAAGAGAGAGAGAGAGAAAGAGAGAGAGAGAGAGAGAGAGTATTTCACAATTGGTTTCAGTATTTTAGAGAAGAAAGGCTTCCAATTTCAAGGACCTAACTTCTTGTTCCTGCGTAGAAGTATATATGAAATGTGATACTGCTCGTACGCAACAACCATCTTCCCTTTCCCCTGAGAAGTGTGCACAATGGAAAAAGAAATATTTAATTCCCAATTAAATCCTAATTTATATTTATTCATATAACTATGATTAAGTCATAGTTCCACCAAACCTCGAACACATTTTCTGGTTTTAATTTTAGTATTTCCTCGTACATTTTTCTTGATTTTGAGAATCTCCATTCTTCATTGTCTTCTCATTTTATGATTCGCTCTGTTATGCAAGCCATTACATTGCTATTGGCAAACTGTCAAATAAAAAGCTACAACAACTAAAAAAACAAACAAAAAAAAACCTTTTTTTTGCCCTGTCCATCTCATTATCCAATTGACTTCTTCACACATTGCACCCATACACAATACTATTCGAGTACAGTAAAGTTTACTTTGGGAAAGGGTGAAGAAAGGAAGATATCTAATTTATAGGACTTAAAACAAAACTTTGTCTGTGTTCATGGGGGTGTGCATTTCATGAAAATATCAAAGTCAGGTCACTTGACTTGTCTTTTGAGAGTACACTTTGTAGAATAAGGAAACTCAAAGTCTCTCATCAGGTGTGGTGGGAATAAATATTCTCCCAGTTAAATTTTAAAGTTTGTTACTCTATTTTGACACTCTATTCTGCTGTCTGAACACTGAGGAGGAGCAACAGCAAAACATTATCCCTGTGTCTCAAACAAGAGCTGTTCAGAACCTGTGTGTCCTACCCTGTCACAATCAGTGAGGAGATCCAACTTTAGAGCTCCAGTTCCTGCATCTGGCAAAGTACAATAGGATTGCTCAAAGCCACATGTTAACTGTTTAGTAGAATATCTGATGGCACCATGACTACAAAGACCTACAAAAGACCTACAAAGACCTGACTTGGAATTTCGTTCTGCTACTGATCTTTAACACAGCTGTGGGTTGCTCATTTACAGTCAATGTCATCTGAAGTGAGTTCCTCACTCAGAGCTCTTGCTATGACTCAAGTGGCCAAATTATCTAAAAACATTGCTGATAATGATTCATTTTCACAGGTCTGCAAGGTATAACATGATGAGGTTCTATTGCTGTTTTGAAAGTACATTTAAAATATATCCCATAAAAACATACAACGTGCACATGTGATGAGTAACTTCGTCCTAGAGTGTTTTGTTTAGTTAGATTAAATTGGACATGAAGGTGTGTATCTCTTTCACATCAGAACAACTTTCTGTACCATATTTTCTATTTTGATTAATCTACTTTTCTTTCCTTAAAAAAACAACCAACAAAAAACAATGCACAAAAACAAACAAGAGAAATAATACAGTGTGAGAAAAAACAAACAAGAGAAATAATACAGTGAAAGGACACTGATTTATTTATGAGTGGTCCTTTGGCAGTTCCCCATGGTATGGCATGTAAAGTCACAAGGAATGTTTTGGCAGGGATTATTTAAGAGTAGTATCACACAACGAATTGTAGTGTTAAAATTTTCCACACCCACAATTGTAAATTCAGTGCATTGTCAAAGACTATTCTTGTTTCAATACATAGCAACCCAAAGTGTATTGCCCTCAGTCCTACTGGCTCAGAGAAGATTTTTGATACCATTGGTAAAGGACATGGGGGCAGAAGTTGCAGTAGGAGTAGAAGTAGGATGTAGTTACTCAGTTCTGTGTAACCGCAGGAAGAATCTGACCTGTTGCTACTAAGCAGGGGAAGTTTCCCCTTTGTGGCTGAATACGCTCAGTCACTCATCAGTCACTGCTAAAACCAGTGGCTTATGTGGACAAAAATAAGCCCCTATAAAATAAAAGATGGAATTTCAAAGCCCACTCATCACCATGCCTTGCTTGTACAGTTTCCCTCAGCTCCATTAAATTCAGTGGGAAAATATACAATGCACTGAAATAACTTAGGGAAAAAAAGGGAGCCCAGGAGACCTTGGTGATTGCTCTGCTCCTTAGGATTAGAAATCTTGTATTTACAGCACAGATTATGTTCCACAGGAAGAGAGAGTTACTCAGTGCATAGGAAAGGGACAGTTTACTTATTTGGAGCAGGCCTCTACCAATCTCAGCTAGGTCTTGCTGCAACTGTTTCCTTCCTAAGAACATTGGGAAGTCTAGATTTCACCCTGCAGATATCTAATGAGAATTATTACTTTGTTTTCAAGTTCAAAGTTCCAATTTATCTCTACATCTTAAATATTTCCACTGCAATTCCAACCTACATATCCTGAAATTTTAAACCAAAATAAACTTTTCCCTAGCCTGTTAATGACAAGTTTAAAAACAGATTTGTGATGAAGATGTTTTTATCAACACATTTCCTGAAAAAGACATAGGAGGTACCCTTGCACATTTCCTTACCAGTATTACATTGCTGAGTATGAAGAGATTTGCATAAACTTCTTATAAATCTATGGGACTGTATTCCTAACTTGCAAGATATTTTGAATTCTTCCTCTGCTTCGTGGTCAGTTGTCTTAGTTTCTTAGTTCTTAGAAATACACAACTTAGAGGACATTGCTGTTATGTTGTGTTTGTTTTTGTTTGTTTGGTTGGTTGGTTTTAAATATTATTATATTTTTTATTCGATTTTGTGTGTGTTTATATATATATGAGGTTAATATGTCACCAGAATTTTTTTTTTTTTTTTTTTTTTTTTTTTAATAAACTTTGCTACCATTGAATTTCTTTTCCCTCCTGGCAGTTGTTTACCCTGTACAAAAGGGTGTAGTACTGTCTGTGTCTCTGAACAAGAAGAACTGAAATCCTGACATTTAACTTTAGCTTTCTTATCATCGGCCTTATCTGGCTTTCATCTACATCAGTGGAAAAACTTGCATTTATTAAATGTTAATAGGATCAGGCTCAGTGATCCCCAAGACTCTTTCAGGTTCAGCTGCAATATTCCTTAGGGATGAAGGTCTTCACACTACTGTTACCTGTGAACTCATAATATAATTTTCATATGTTAACTAAGCATAAAGTGCTGTTTATGTACATGTTGGTCTTAGATACACATGCTTACAGAGTATATACCTATTCAAGAACATCTGTATACAATTAAAACGAACCAAAAAAGTAGTATTTTTTTTTTTTTTCATTTTAAATAGTATTATTTCTTTAGAAAAGAAATACATTAAAAAGTTCTTGGTGGCTTTTCTGGGATACTTATTTCTAAGCTCGCAGCACCATCTGCTGGTTATATTGAGTTTCAAGAACCATTGCTGGTTTTGTATCTTCAAACCTACGTACAAGTTTAGAAAAGGATTTCTTACTGCTGTTATACATAGAAATTGTATTGTCAGAAGACAGATTTTTATCACACTGGTTGCAGTTAAACAATATTACTGGAAGTATGGCTTCCATAAAAATGGGGAATGCTAATAGCTGACAAACCAGTTCTCATACACAAAGTACTGTAAGTTGCAGGGTACACATCCAAATTAATCAAATATATTCAACCTCTTGTATTAAAAGCCTATGATGTTTTTATCACTTAGAGATACAAAGTTTAACACTGTTCATGACAGTAATAAATCAGTATTTATTTTTTCCTTAGGTGCTCCCTACTTCAGTGATTTCTATGATGTACTTCAATGTTGTAAAGCTCTATTTTTCTCTGATCAAGTGTATCTAAAAAAAAAAAAAACAACAACAAAAAAAAAAAACAATATAATCTGGTGAATACATCAATATAACAAAAACCCAAGATAAAAATAACTAAGATTAAATAATGCATAAAAATAAATAATAAATAATCTGCATAATAATAGTAAAAACAGCAAGGGCTAAAACAGAGGTGGAATATAATTCATTGTTATTGAGAATTAGGGAAGTATAGCTAAAAATAACAACAACAACAAAAATGGATATGCAATGTCTGCCTCTGACTGTATTTTCAAAAGAATTAATACTTACACCTCTGCCAAAGCTGAAATTGATTGTTATGGGTAAGCAAGGGCTGGCAATTTCATAAGAGTTGAAAATAAAGCGTAAGGTAACAAATCCAGTGGTGATAACTAATAACAATGTTACTTACAACAGCAGTTTGATCTCTAACGGAGTACTTAGAAGGATCAATGTACTTGACAAGGATCATATTTTTCAGATAAAACCTAAGCAGGATCAAAATATGTCCATACAAAATAAATAAATAAGACTGTTATACATTCCCTCTGATTAAATCTCTAATACTTAAAAATACTACACTGGTAATTCTGAAATACATATAGAAGTTAGGATTGAACTATTTAGAATTACTGTAAGAGGGAAATGCATGCTATCTCATATTTACTTCATGTAAGACTAGCTGTAATGGCATAAAATATGCAGACTAACAACATATGAATGAATAAAATAACGCTGACTTTACCAGCAAAATAAATTGATAGTCTATTTAAAATAGTAACAAATCTGCTTTGCTGTTTTCTTAGAACAAACGATACACAGAGATGTCAAGCTTGCTTATTTCACAAGGATCAGGAAGATTGCACAAAGAGATCATAATCCATGATGAGGAACAGCTTTAGAAAGGAAGCTTCATCAAAGGTAAATGCATTGTGCTACAAACCATGATGCGCGATATGAGAAGTGAAGGTAGCCTAACAACAGCATCCTCACTGTTAGTACACAGTGGCAAGAGGAGAGGAAAGAAGGTAACGGAGAATTTTGACAGATTATCACAGTATTGAATTAGCAGCACAGGTTGCTTAGCTATGTCCCACAAAACAGTTGGAATGTTCAGGGTTATAGCAAGGAAATCATTTATACCCTGAGTGTAAAGTAAAAGGCAGAGGATGCTCATTTCAAAGGAGCTAGCATGATGAAGAAGAAAGAAGACTAATAAGAAACAAACCATCAAAACAAAACAAACAAACAAACAAACAAAAAACACACAAGAGCAACCCTTTAAAGCAAATTCTGTAGAAAATCACCATGATTAATTCTGTTTGATTATCACACCATTTTCATGATAAAGTCCACAATCACCTGGAGAAAGAGGAACTCTCTTCCACAAACTAAGAATTAATATACCAGCTATTATAAGATTTATGGGTCAGTTACTACCATGAAAGTAACTATATCAACCACAAATGCCACAGGATGTCAATATATTTAGAAATTGTGTTGCTGCCAGATGTTTTAAGAGTCAAATACTAAAAGCATCCAGAAATCCAGTGCTCAGGGGACAATGACAGCTATCAAGAAAGCCATCTTCCAAAGGCAAATTGCTTACAGCTCTACCTCTGAGGAGTTTATTTTTTCCTGCTTGTGGAGAAAGAAGAAGGCAGACAAAAGACTCATATGCTAAAGAAAGATTAAAACCAAATGCATATTTTGACAGTTTTTTGTTGTTGTTGTTGTTGTTTTTGTTTGTTTGTTTGTTTCCCTTATGGACAAAACTTCAGGATACTGCCGAGGAATTCTGTGGCACCTGAAGGACAACTCCAGGATATTTCTTGAGGAGTATACAGAGTTTGAGTATTAAGGCTGAATATATCAGCCCAAAGATACAATTCTTGCATTCCTCAAGCTACAATTTGAGATGCAAAACAGCAGCTTATCTGTTTAGCGGAAGTCCCAGTAAAATTGTGGATGAATAAGCTTAAGCATTCATAGATTCAATCAGCCAATGCAAAGACCATTAGAGCTTGATCATATACTAGACATGATAGCACCATAAACTTGAGTCAAAAATAAGAGTATATATTTTCATTCAAGGAGGAGATAGTATATTCAGGAATTATTCAGAACAAAAAAGTTCCAAAGA
This sequence comes from Aythya ferina, assembly GCF_964211825.1. NCBI lineage: Eukaryota > Metazoa > Chordata > Aves > Anseriformes > Anatidae > Aythya > Aythya ferina. The sequence continues at coordinate 14,258,585 of NC_140302.1, read as the reverse complement.
CCGTGTTGTAATAAAACATGTGGTGGTCACAGAGGAGATCTAATACAAAAATTAAAATAACTGCATGCTCAAAAAGAGACAAATTTAAGTATAGGGTGTTGTAAGAATGGCAGAATTACATGTATACAATAGTGGTGTATTGTAGAGAAAGTACAGGATTCTTATGATGTAAATCAACATGCAGAAGACTTTGGTGCCAAAGTAAAAGAATACTCTTGCAGGATTTCAGACTGATGTTACATCAAAGCTAGACTATCTGATCACAGAGCCTTGGTTTGAGTCTTCACTGTCACTGCAAATTGTGGGTTCTTTCAAACATAACCAAAGACTTTTGCTGAGTCCTATAACTCTCCAAAGTAAAAGATACCTGTAAGTTGGACTCCTTTTATGGAAGATCTTGTCAAATAGCTAGGATTACATTACTGATTCCATTCTCTGCAAATCCTTATGTTATGATTATCACCACAGAACCTGTGATGAATCTGACATCTGTCCCAAGTCTACTGCTCTCTCATCTTTCCTCCAAAGGCATATATTATATGTCTGGATGAAGAAATCAATAAAGTACATCTTGTTACTCAGGACAGTGAGACTCTTGACTGGTAACAATCAAAATATATTCAATGAAATGTTTCAATAAATATATTCATCTTCCCTTAGACATTTTTTTTTTTTTTTTGTGTAGAACACTAGCGAAAAATCCAGCTAAAAAAAAAATCAGTTTTAAAATCCAGTTTTTCCAGTCTGGAAAAACTTAGGTCTTTACCAAATGAAAACCGATTTAAATTTCTACAGATTTTTCTGTGTGCAAAATGCATCAAAAACAACATTTCCATGCCTACTTTAAACAAAATACAATTTATCAACAATTAAAATTAAATTCAGGTAATACTAAGAAACTGTGCAATCCTACACAATAGACTAGATATTTTCTCTGGAATATCAAAAGCAGTTCTTAGTATCCAAGAATTAGCAAAGTGTATTTTGGTATTTTGTTGCTTGCCCTGTCATTACAAAGCTTATTGGCCTATCTCACAACCAAGTAAAAAAGCAGTAAATCATGACAAAGAGAAAAAAAAAAAAAAAAAAAAAAAAAAAAAGGAAGAAAATTAAAAAAGGACAAGGTGCAAGAATGGCTATGACTCTGATTCCATTCTTGGTTAGAAATATTAGTATGACATCTGAAAATTTCAGGAACGTTTTGTATGTGTTATAAAGGACACTACATTTTGGAAGACAAAATAGTACACCCTGTTCAACTCAGCAGTGTATCTCACTTCTTTTCACCATTCTGCTGCCTCATTTTTTAAATTATATTCATTTTCACACTCATGATTCTAAATAAATATTGTATCACTTCTTCACTGTCACCCATCTTATGAACTTATGATCACTGAGAGCTGGAAAGTCCTCTAGCATGTTTTGGTAAATCAGAAATAATTCAATAGAGATAAATAATGAATAATAATAATAAAAAAATACTTGGCAAATGGCATTGGTAATGGAACATATTATCAGTGTGCAACTGTGGATTATTCCTCATGTTACTTATGGAACAAGAATAAGCATCATCTCTACATTAGCCTCAAATGCAGTTGCTTTTACTCTTTGCTAAAAAGAATCTTGATTTATTAGCTGATGGAACTTTATCACCCAAATGTTTATCCTGACTTCTAAGTTGCTGTTCCTATATCACAACTGCTATTGTTACTGCAAATCCAAGCGATATGTCTTCTATAGGATCAATAACTACTATAAAAAAGAGGCTAGTTATAAAAATAAACCTTCTACAATTCTAGATGTCACACCTGCTAGTCCATTCAGGCAAAAGAACAACATCTCCATTTCTTGTTGCCACTCTTCCCCCATAGCAAAGCTATCCTCCATAATACTCTCCAAAGCACTCTCTCCATAACGTAATGCTGTCCAACAACATGTACCATTAGAGTTAGAGAGTGAAGATAATATCAGGAAAATGAGAATAGCGGTAGCGGGTTGTTCAGTGCAAATAAAACCTTTTATGCGAGAACAAATGAAGAAAATTGCATGACAAAGACCAGAGATTCTATAAGGTGGATTTTTTTTTCCTTTTTTTTTTTTTTGTTTCAATCAGCAGTTCCTCACAGTGAATAAGGTCTGCATTCCAATTAAAGTTCAGAAGCTGCTAAAAACTGTAGATGATTTTTTTTTTCTTCCAGAAGTCTAAAAAGAGATTCATCCCCATTGATGCAGATAAACAGAATTTATTCATGCCCTCTTAGTATCCCCTTTCACTTTCCTCTCCTCCTCACTGTGTATCTATGACTTCCTTCAGCAAAGATCAGAATACATGAAAATTGGCTTGTGTAGGGAATCACTAGGTCAAAATGATGCCTATTCAGCTTATATTCGGTACTTCAAACATAAGGATCTCAGAGCACTTCTCATCACAAAATATAATACAATATATGGAAAAGGAACAAAAGTCATGTAATAAGTCAGTGGCTCAGTCAAGGTATCTCTGTCTTGTGCCATTTATTTCACTTCTGCCTAGCTAAAATTTCTATTCAAACCAAAATATCTGCAGGAATTTTTAACTAGATGTCACTAGCCACATCTTACACTTTAGTAATGCTTTTTCCGTCCTTCCTTTTCAGAATTGTACTGTACTAACAAGACCTGATCAGTGAAGCATATATGTCTGAAGTAGCATACATTATGTTTCCTAAAGTCACTGATAAAAAGTGAATCACAACAATACAGTATTAAATAATATATAAAATATCACAATGAAAGTGTGTTATAAATCAGTGTGTTATAAAAAGGTCAGCTAACAGAAGCTGGTAAATAGTTTCACAAACAGTAAAAGTACAACTGAAATTTAAGCTAAAGTATTGTCAACATACTTAAGAAATTATATACTATACAAAATCTATGTTTTTTGTTGTTGTTAAATCAATTAAAACTCTTCCTTTTCTGTTCAACTCCCTCCCCTCTACCATAACCTCTCACAAAGTGATCATATAGTATGGGTGCTGGTTTTGGGGCACTTCAAGAACCACACGTGAAATTACAAGACAAAAACCTTCTCTTTTTAGGAGACACACAGACAAAAATCATGACCTATGTGTATTGGCTTACACAAATACCTGGAAAGGTTCTAGGAGCTCAGTAGAAAATATGATGACCCAGAAAAAAATTGTCTTGCAAGTTGCCTCTGGCTCCCAGGGTGAGAGCTGGACAACTCTGCTGAACCTACACTGGACTTGATAAGATCCAAAGATCTTTTGTTTTAATTCAATGGACTCTCCTAGCTAAGGAAAGCATTAGTTTGGCTCCTTCTGGCTCCAATTCTAGCACGTACTGAATCACATAGTACGTGAATGAATGGACACACTACAGCTAATGTGACTATTAACCTCATTAAAAAATATATCTAAAATATATTGAATTATCAGATGATGGAAACATTACTTTTTTTCTTTTCCTCTTCTTTTTACGTCATCAGATAGATTAACAATCTGATATATAATGCAAGCACGTTTTAACTTGGTTTGCAGGGGAGTTATTCTATTTTTTTTTTCCTATTAAGCTGTACTCCATTTTAGATATCAATATTATATCATAGTCTGATGTATATTTCAGTAAGTACTTCCTTGTGTACATTACAATAACTTTAGATCAAATGAAATATAGAAGACCTAGGCCAGAGAGAACTTCTTTTTCTATGAACGTGATTGACAATATTCCAGGTCAGGGAACAACTTTTTTCTCTGAATTACAAAAGGATCCAACCAATAAAGACATCAAATGATATATATATGTGTGTAATAAATACAAGAGAGTATGAGAAGTACAGGCTTTACAGATCAACTGTCTATATTAGTTTGGAAGCCATTTGAAAAGAACACAAATTATGCATTAAAGTATATCTATGATTAGGATGAGCTGATAGCTTTCTACTGTTATTGGTTCAATATTAATTTGAGACCTTGCCCAATAACATCAACATAAATTAGCTCAGACTCAAAATGGCAATCAGCATGGGGAACCTATCCTGAAAAGTGGTACTAACATCTTCCCAGCATCAATGAGCTTCTCAATCCTGCAGCTGTTTCTAAAAGCTTCCTCCCAAAGGTACATTTAAAACTAAATTAAATGCAACTTTGACTTAATTAACGTTTTAAATGATAATGAATACAATGTAGATTCATAGAAGGCATTTACATTGCGTTATAAAACTGATAAAATTTTAATAACTCTTTGTTAATAACTTATGTCTCTCCAGACCCATAAAGCCTAAGGCAGTTGGTGCGGTCTAATCTAGGTTCCTAATGCAGGTGGAATAAGGAGGCAGGAGACTGACTTGACATTTGACATTTGCTCCAAGCTTGCTCAGGATCAAGCCACTGTTTGTTCATAAGTACTTTATTTCATATAGTAAAGGTCAGAATTTGGGCTCAAGGCAGGGCTATGACAGAAATGCTCAAGCTGAAACTGAGCCAGCTCTGGCATCTGTCACTTGAAATAGCTCAGAAACAGTAGAGATGGAGAGCTAACCAACTAGCATCTGTCCCACACCAAGGAGGTAACAGGAAGAATCTGCTGCCTGGTGGTAAGAAACTGTCGTGGTGAGTTTCATGACAACCAGCCACACTCAGGAACTAAAAATGAAAACATAATTTCCATGTCACCTTGCATAAGACATGCTGTTTAATTCACTCCACAGGATGCTGACAGCATTTTTTTCTAGCTTGTCCCAATCAAAGCGAGCCACTCAGTAGTCTCTTCCCTGTGACCCTAGTAAAAATCACTACTCAATATAAAGGCCTAAAGGAATTAAATCTAGACTTCCTGATCTCTCCCTTCTTCACCTTCCCAATTCTTCAAAAGATTTGTTGCTAAACTTAGTAGGGCCTCCACGGTGACATGAGACTTCATCTCCTTGTTACAGACATTACAAATTGGGCAGAGCACCCTCCTATCAGCCTAGCAGTATATACCATATCAAAAAAGTCATCTGAAAAGCCGTGTGCTTCATTATTTATATTTTCTGGTCATGAGTAACAAGTCAGATTGTCTGATTTCTACCATTCTACTGCTTGACAAGGAACAGCTGGGGGGGGTATTTTTTTTCCTACTCTTGCATTTCTACATCTCTATATTAATCTATATGCTTGTATTATATCCCAAAGAAAAAGAAATAATTTAGCAGCACTCAGTTTCTATTAAAATATACAACAATAAAAAGAATTAATTTTTTGACTGTTAGACCTACCTACATACTTGAAGTCACCTATCTTAAAATACATTATTTCACGCTACTTTTTCCCCCTGATATATTAATACCTTCTATCCAGTGTCTGAGAAGTTAATATAAAAGTTCCAGCACATTCATACACATAAAGCAATACACAAGACTTGTGATTTGCCAACACCACAGGCTACAGAGCTGGCTGCAAATATGGCCAACCTCTTGCATGTACAAGCACTGACTTCACATCAGTGTCTACACCATAAGAACCACCATAGAACAGCACAGGAATCTCCCACTTGGGTATTTTCTTTTCCAATTGTTCCACTGCCTAGTTTTATATGCTTCAGGACACCATTACATAGTTTTGTTAACAGCAGCTTTCTTGAGAGTAGTTCATTCTGAGAAGGCTAATGAAGATTAGTTGGTTTTGTTCATTATCCAATAGCAACATAGACTATCACAGAATCACAGAATTTCTAGGTTGGAAGAGACCTCAAGATCATCGAGTCCAACCTCTGACCTAACACTAACAGTCCCCACTAAACCATATTGCTAAGCTCTACATCTAAACGTTTTTTAAAGACCTCCAGGGATGGTGACTCCACCACTTCCCTGGGCAGCCTGTTCCAATGTCTAAAAACCCTTTTGGTAAAGAAGTTCTTCCTAACATCCAGCCTAAAACTCCCCTGGCGTAACTTAAGCCCATTCCCCCTCGTCCTGTCACCAGGCACGTGGGAGAACAGACCAACCCCCACCTCGCTACAGCCTCCTTTAAGGTACCTATAGAGAGCGATAAGGTCACCCCTGAGCCTCCTCTTCTCCAGGCTGAACAAGCCCAGCTCCCTCAGCCGCTCCTTGTAGGACTTGTTCTCCAGGCCCCTCACCAGCTTCGTCGCCCTTCTCTGCACCCGCTCAAGCACCTCGATGTCCTTCTTGTAGCGAGGGGCCCAAAACTGAACACAGTACTCGAGGTGCGGCCTCACCAGAGCCGAGTACAGGGGGACGATCACCTCCCTAGCCCTGCTGGCCACGCTGTTTCTTATGCAAGCCAGGATGCCGTTGGCCTTCTTGGCCACCTGAGCACACTGCTGGCTCATATTCAGCCGACTATCCACCATCACTCCCAGGTCCTTCTCTGCCTGGCAGCTCTCCAACCACTCATCTCCCAGCCTGTAGCTCTGCTTGGGGTTACTGCACCCCAGGTGCAGGACCCGGCACTTGGCCTTGTTGAACTTCATGCAGTTGACCTCAGCCCATCAGTCCAGCCTATCCAGAACCTCCTGCAGAGCCTTCCTACCCTCAAGCAGATCAACACAAGCGCATAGCTTGGTGTCATCTGCAAACTTACTGAGGGTGCACTCGATGCCCTCATCCAGATGATCAATGAAAATATTAAAGAGGACCAGCCCCAGCACCAAGCCCTGGGGATTGCCACTAGTGACTGGCCTCCAACTGGATTTGACTCCAGTTACTGTGTGCTTCTCTTCACTCTAATTTGCATGAATCATAGAATCATTAAGATCGGAAAAGACCTCCAAGATCATCTGGTGCAACCACCACCCTACTACCAATGTCACTCATTAAACCATGTCCCTAAGCACTATGTCCAACCTTTGCTTAAACACCCCCAAGGATGGTGATTCCACCAGCTACCTGGCAACCTGTTCCACTGCCTGACTGCCCTTTCTGAGAAGAATTGTCTCCTAATTTCCACCTAAACCTCCCCTGGTACAACTTGAGGCCATTCCCTCTAGGCCTATCACTAGTTACCTGTGAGAGGAGGCCGACCCCCAGCTCCCCACAACTTCCTCTCATGTAGCTGTAGAGAGCAGTGAGGCCTGATCTGGGCCTCCTCTTCTCCAGACTAAAAAACCCAAGCAGTTCCCTCAGCTGCTTCTCATAGGACTTGTGTTACAAACCCTTCACCAGCTTCATAACCCCTCTCTGGACATGCTCCAGGGCCTCAATGTCCTTCTTGTAGTGAGGGGCCCAAAACTAAACACAGTGCTCAAGGTACGGCCTCACCAGAGCAGAGTACAAGGGGATGATCACTTGCCTGGCCGAATCTACATTACAAAAGAAGTTACTTGGACTGTTCGACCACTGTTCATGCAGCAATCTACCAAAAGCAGCTAAACCTGAAAATATCTGTAGACACACACAAATCTATTTCCTTATTTTTAGAAAGATCATCTCTATTTGTGCTTTTTTTTCTTTTTTTTTTTTTTCCAAACAGCTGCCTATGAACTCAAAAGCTATTTTAATGCAATTATATTTAACCATAATAGGTTTTTCATCCACTGAAAGTACAGACAATATTATAGCAGAGAAAATCATTCACAGTGGAAAATTTACTGCAAGTGTTACTTTCTCTACATATTATACAATTAACACACTAAATCCTGCATACATCATTAAATACGTAAATTGATATCTTCTACTTGACATTAGATTCTTACCAACAGCATCAATTCTTACAAAACAAAAACAAAAACAAAAAACAAACAAAAAAAAACCTTCTTTTTTCAAGAAGTTTGGTTTGTGATTTTATCTACCTTAAACAAAAAGAAAAGCCTGCTTTTGTAACCCAAAGGAAAAAGGAAAAAAAAAAAAGAGAGAGAGAGAGAGAGAAAGAAAGAAAGAAATGCATTAAGCAATTGTAGAAGCAAACCAACCCAACTGGGGCACCACGACCAAAGCAAGCCCTGTAATAGTATAATGACCTTTAATGAGTGTCTGGGGAAACAATACAGTCCTAGCATAAAAGACAAAGGGCAAAACCCATCATGGCTCCACTGACACTAATTTAAAATGATTTTCAGAACAACTAAAGAATGTAAGAGAGGTAATCTGATCCACCAATCTGACCTCACTTTGATTCTGGGGCCCTGCTGCTGCCATTTCTAATTGTCAAACACTCTACATTTCACATCTGCTCATATTTAATGAAAAGCTGACTCTCACCGCTATTCTTTGAGTTAACTAGCTCTGTCAAGATGGGCATCATACAACCCCTGTGCACTGCAGAGAAAACACAGTTATTTCTATTGAAGCCATGCCAGTGAAATTTTGCATGTGTGTATATATATATATATATATATACATATTTAACTGGAAAAGAAAGGCTTCTGCTGGTTTGTAAAGAGCATGAATTGGTATTGATTTTCATAGTTATTATTAACAGTCAAGGGTGAATAGTTGCACAAGGAGAAGAGTGAGTTCTCTTTTGATTTGATGGAGTGATGAAGGGGGAAAAGCCTCTTGAAAGATAGGATGCTAAAAATCCTCAAAGCTGTCAATACCACTTATCCTTAAAAATATATTTAATTTGTTTCCCAATAATACTGATTCTGGTGGCAATAAAACCATGCAGTGGATATTTTTGGCTCAGCAGGCAACACATTCAAAATGTTTATTTTTTCTGCCTCTGTATAGTCCTAAGTGAACTCAAAAGCTATGATGAACCTACAAATTATGTTGTTTATTTCCTTGCCAAACAAGTGATAATGGCAGAAATCTCACCCATTTGTAAGGGACATAATCATTTAGCCCTGTCTGCTTGCTGTTAGCACCCATACTGGGACCTAACCAGTTAATCTCTGTACTAGTCCATATTAATGTAAACAATAGCAGACATTGTGTTGTGTTACAGAGGCTGTTAGGCCATAGAAATAACACTGGAAAAAAAAACTTTTCCTTTCCAGGAAAGCTTTGCAGCCACTGTTCATAACAAACAAAAATATTTTGTTGTGTTTTACTCTAATACAGGACTCTCTGAAGAATAAAAACTCCTGTAGCTTAGAATAAAATCTAAAACTGTCTTTTCCCTGAGGTGATGTACAAGTTACAACAAAGCAGATAGAAATGATATTCTGGGTGCTTATACACATAAACAAAGAGAAGATTTCTGGCAAAATCTCTAAGAAATCCTATTAAATTCAACTTAATTGACACAGTCTTCATATATAAAAATACTAACAAAAAGCATAGTATTGTATACATAGTATATACTCCACATTTGTATCTGGAAAAATACTTCAAATGTCAAAACAGCTAGCAAAAAGTCATTCACCACATGGACTACGTACTGCAATACACATATGGCATCAAAAGGCAACCAGATGCGTAATCTACCAACTACATTGTATTCTTAGTACTGGAAGACATTTTTGTTCATGATGACTTGTAATGTAAAGCGGATACGTTTCCTGATAAAAACTCCTAATATTCCCTCTAGATATATCTGAATAATTTGTCAATTCTTCTTTGTTATTTGGATAGGGAAAGGAAAAGAATCCCTGTCCCAAGATACAGTTTTGCCTATTATGGATGTCTGTAGAGGATATGTAAAAAAAATAAAAATCACTAATTAACAGTCTTCCTCAATAGTTCACACTGATAAAGCAAGCTTTAGAAAGTTTTAAAATCCCTACTCAGCCAAAGAATTAATAGATACTTAGAGCTGTTCTAATTTCTCTTTCTTCTCCTTCTCAAACTCTGATCTTTCAAAGAGCTTTGGGGGCGTATTCCAGAATGGTACTATCCTGCAAGGCATATTCCACAGCTAATTTCAAACAGTTTGCATCACAGTTTCCATCAGTCTAGCCCTTCTACAAAAGCACTACAAAAGGTACATCCATTTTATTAAGGTTTCTGCACTTTCAGTATTAGATGGAAGGTCCTGCCATATTAATCATTAAAGACTAAAGACAAAACTAAAGACAATGGTGGCAGTCTAAAATAGAATGCCAGTCTATAAGAAAATGCTAGAAGCAGTTCAGCAACTAAGTTGTATCCTTTATGTTTACTCACTGCCTATTATATACTGCTCTATTGCTAACCCTATTACAGTTGCAAACTTAGCACTCATCACAGATTTAGACACATATCTGTTCCTCCAGTAAAGCATATACTGGTTAATTAATGACAATTTATATAGTATGAATTAAAAATATATCACCAAACTGCACTACTAGGGTCCTGCATGCTATGGCAAGAGCATGCTTCATAAAGAGCACACAAAGCAAAATAATGAATTCCATTTTTTTGGTACTAAAAATAAATAAGAAACAGAAATATAAATACAGAGTTGTATTAAAATTTGGTTTTGAAATTTAAAAAGCATCAGCCCAGTAAAACTCACAGAACTACAATGTACGACACAAGACGGGGATGATACCACAGACACCACAGACATGAAACAGCATGTGTTGGTGTTAAAACTTACAGGCACGTAAACTGGTGGAGCAATCATTAACAGAGACAGAAGAAAGTGGGAAGGCTCTCTCAAGGGTGTCCATGTTACTATGTACACTGCCTGACATGCAAGAGCAGTCACGCTCAGAGCGTCCGCAATCAAAACAACATGCCAGTTTCATTCTCTTGTAGATGGACATCTTGGCTATAACCATGTGTTGGATGGGAGGAGAGGAAGAGCAGCAGGTTAATGGCAAGGTTATATATATAACAAGGCAGCTGGAAGGTAATTTAAGGGATTTAATACAGGCCTTAGTTTATGTTAACAGTCTTGACCCAGGGAAAAAAAATGCATGAGATTATTGATAACATTTTGGCTGTACATTAAAAGTAGGGCAGAAGATAAATTGTTCTTTATTTCTCTTCAGTCTTAAAGGGTGACCGCAGATATGGGAAGTATTACTGATTACAGTCAAGTGTTTGGATCAAAAAAGAACATGGTAAAAACAGAAAATCCTAAGAATATATTTTTTTCCCTTGGCACAATTAATACTGCAGGACTAAAACAACAAGAAAATATAAAGTTGCTGATCCAATAGATGTTTTTGATCTATTCTGCTTCCTGTAAAAGTTGAAAACTTTTATATATATGTGTGTATATATATATATGTATGCATGTATACACAGACAAAAACACACACATATTCTTACATACACACACTCACACATATACATGTATACACATACACACATGTATATAAATAAATTTATCCTCAAACATATGCTGATAATTGTTTTGTATTAAACTGTGCCAGGGAACGCCTTTATTGCAATAAATTACATATTACTGGAGACTTACAAGATGTGCATAAAATTTTCTGAAAAATTGACTTCATTTACATTATATCTTCAGGAATTCAAATTAACTCTTGACAGAATACCAAAATTTGCCGATATAACAGACACAACTAATAATGGCAAATATGCTTGACATTAAAATCAGTTCACAAATAAGGCATCACCAAAAGCACACAGAGCATTGGTCCACTGAAACATGCTGAACCAATCACTGGCACGCTTTTTACCCTGAGGAGTACTGAGTCTGGACAATGCAACTGGATTGAAAGGCACATCAAGAACCAAATAACTGGATGAAGAATTAGGCATTGATTCCAAAAGAATCGCCAGGTTGGAATAGAAAATTTATGTTCTTTAGTCATGGGAAGGACGGTCTTATTGTTATGTATTTCTAGAATCCCATTTTATAACAGAATCCTATTTTATAAATGTAGATGTAATTACCATCACTCAATTTTGTATGTTACCTCAATCACAAGTAAGTTTAATTCTCAAGAAGTGCAAAGGCCACTTAAATTGTTTCACATGTTGCACTGAACCAACACTTTTGGTAATGGTTTAGATTGAACTGACTCAATTATACTAAAAACAAAACAGAACACCAACAGGCAAAAACAAAACCTTAAAAGCAAATGCAAGAAAAAGGTAATGTTTCTCTAGCCTGTACCTTCAGTTTAGGATGTCTTTTTTCCTTTTTTTTTTTTTTTTTTTTTTTGTATTATAGCAGTAACATTAAATTTGTAATGATTTCTCTCTTTTCTTTTTCCAGTTTTTTAATGCTACAGTCAACAGGGAAGAGGGATTGAAATTGCTCAAATGGGTCAAGTCCTGTTCTAAGGCCTTGATGACTTGCCATACAGTATATTTGTCAAGCAAGGGTAACATTATGATTGTGGAAAACAGGCATTGAGGGAGATGGATGAGTGATCTCTTCAGCAGCGACTCCATTCCTCTAAAACTTTGCTCACATCACTACTGCCATGTTCTTTCAGCATCCTAGTAGAGTTATCTTAGAGCTGTTCAGAAAGTCATCATGCAGCATCAGGCTTGTTCATTGCATGGTACATCATTCCTCATAGCTTGGCTTTTAGTTAGAAGGTTTCCACTGAAGCTTTTGATGCATACACATTCAAACTACATAGAAAATTCAAAACAGCATTTGTTTTCTCATAGTTTCCCTCTCTCTAACTTTTCCCAACATATTCTTTAAAATTGAAAAGTTGGGCAGAGAAAAAAAGTTACCAAAAATGTTGAAGTGTTTCCATCATGCCTATTTTGTTATTTTCACTTCAAGGAAATGAAAAAAAAAAAATAAAGAGCATTTGTGAGACACACTAACAGTAGGTGAGGGAAAAAGAAGGCCCATTTTGTTTTAATTACAGCTGTTTTGAAAGACTTTTTCTAATCAAATGCTGTAAGCAAAACACTGAGCAGAAATTCTCAACTGCTATGTCATTGGTTAGTAACAGTCCCTGGTTTTCATTTACTTGTAGCCATTACTTGTCATTGTAGCCATTACTTGTCAACTGTCAATAATAGGATAGGACATATTTATTAAAATCAAAATAAATTATTCTTAAGGACAAACACGGTTGGGAAGGAAAACTTTTTGTACCATTTTCATCAGACTTAAACCAATGAAGTTGGGAATTTAAGCACTTCTGTTCAATTGGGGAAGGAATCCATGGTGCTTCTCAAAAGTAATGCCCTTTCAGGGACTGTTTTTAACTAGTATTATCAGTTGTTCTGGAGATCATGCATCATTTTAATATTTCACATCATTAACATGCAGGAAACAGGCTCGAACCTGAAAATGTAAGTAGCAGATACCACTTGCTATAAGGCTTTTGATCAATATATAAGCAACTGCATATCAGAGCAATACATTTTGTAAAATTAAAAAGGTAATAAAAAAAACATGCTGTTACTCTTCATTCCTTTTAAACAGTCATTGTTACATTCATACCAAATACAATATTTATTTTCTTTTAAATAAAACAAAACATGGGTTATTATTAGGGATGGCTAGTGACAAGATCAAAGACAAGACAGAAATGATTTCAAATGGTACAAGCCACAAACATACCATTTCCTATTAAACTTCCATAAACATTAACAAAAAATGGGAATCATCAGAGAGACAGGGGGACCTTAAGAACAGCTTATGGGTGGGTGTTAAGTTCATTTGACACCTGTAGTACCCGCGTAAGAATAATCTAATTTCTATTCATAGAAATGTTATGGATGTTCAATAAAACTGTTATTTGTTAGTAAAAAATTAAATTGAGACATAAAGGACATTAATTCCCTATTTCCAATTGAACAATAAATGGATAAAAAGGAAGAGATCCTTCTATTTAGTATGATAACAATCCCCTAGCATTTGTAAAAGTATCAGGGGATGTAATCATGCAAACAGAAATTAGACTAATATAATAATTTACTGACAAAACAAGGCATATATGAACCAGAGACATTTTCTGATTTTGTAAGAGCAAAAGGAAAGTAAAATTGTTGAGTTATTTATAAAAGCAAATAAATACTTTAAAAACTTTTTGTTGCAGTTTTTTTGAAAAGGCAATAGCCTTCCTATTCTAATGAGGAAGGAATGTGCCTTTGATGTCTACACTTCTAGCAATACCTTGCTTTCTGATGTCAAAAACTCAAAAAAGTCCAGTCAAAATTTCTAGATTATCTGGATCTGAAATGTTACTTAGTGCTCACAAACAGTAATGGGAAATATTTCCAGCTGCAAAAATAAGCAAAGGAAGCTGCAGATTATTCTCTATCTAAGATGTCATGGAACAGCTCCTTAAAAAAAAAAAAAAAAAAAAAAAAAAAAAAAAAAAAGTTAGAACAAAGTATCCCTTTATCTTGGCGCCTTTTTTTTTTTTTTTTTTTTTTTTTTTTTTTTTTCCTGTTTTGTTTTGAACTTTACAGGCTACCCAATCCTAGCATTCCACCCATCACTACAGCAGTTTTCCTTGTGACCTCAATGGTAACAAAAAGTAGATCTACGAGGACATCTAGTGGATCTCCATGAGACAACAGCTGGTTACGAATCTGAACTGTAGCTTGCTTGACTAGCAAATGGTTAAAAAAGGGTCCCACTACACTTAAGAATTGAAATGCATGTCATGCAATGTCATTTCAATTCATCAAGTTCTCATAACCCACACTAAAAGCAAAATAACAACAGCGTTAAAGGAAGACCAGACTGATTTAATCGCTTTGAGGGATGTTGGTTAACATGAGACTAAAATATTGAATGGACTTTGCCCAGAAAAATTTGTTTTCTGAAAAATACAGCAACATAACTTAATTTGTTTGTGATAATTTATCTCTAACCACAACAGGCAAAGCTCTCTCTCCACTATTTAAGTTTTACAGAATAACTTCAAGACCACCTACTCAGCTGTTCACTAATCTTACAATTTTTCTAATTAAAGGCAATTGGTTAGTTGTTTGCTGTAATTCATATTACAGCATATTACTGTTCTTTGTCAAAACTGTAGAAACAGTGGACATTCTGCCCCATTTTAGTAGCTAAAAGAAGTAATGCTGTATTTATAGACCAATTCATTTTAATATTCAATTATCTTCATGAACTTTCCTTCATTGCCATAAAGACTCTCAGCCAATGTACTCCCAAAGCTAGTTGCATTTCTAGGCAAACTGAAGCTATTGGGGATTTGGGAGAAGTAAAGAAAAGCCAAACATGCATGAACTTTTTTTTTTTTTTTTTTTTTTTTTTTAATACTCTTCTAGCATGAAGAGCTTTTTTGATTGATTATTTATTATTATTTAAACTAGTTTATCTGAGTTTATCTGGTCCAGAAAGACCTCAATTTATTATTTTAAAATTATTTTAAAATGAATTATTTTAAATGAATTATTTTATTGCAGTTTTTTAAAATGAATTTAAAATACATACATTGCAGTAAATAAATCCAAATTACTACCACTGTTTTGCCTCTAGGTCAATTGGATGCATTATTTTATCCATAGCAATTTGTTTCTTTTTTGGTTTATTGATTCTTACTCTACTGTCCTGACAATCTGCTTTTCTGAGTTCCCTGTCTTTCTGCTGTATCATTCTCTTGGCTAGCAATAGATACTTGGAGAAATTTCTGTTCTATATATGAATAATTTCTATTACAATGGGATCTTAATCCTTTAGTGTAGTAATGGCAGCACAATTCACAGTTTAAAAAAAAGTGATTAATGATTATCATAATGAAGGCCATCATAATTACAAGATGGCCAATGCCCTATCATGCAACTCCAGGGGCATCAACTTTTCCTGTATTCTTTTCAAGACCCTACAGTGTGTACAGCTGAGAGGGGAAAAATATCACAATCGGGATTAAAATCTTAAGTGTTATCAAAAACAAATTCATAATATATGGTGAAATGGTGAAAAAATCTCGTAGCCTCACTTATTTAGAATAGCTGTGGTTGTATAGTATCATTAGCACCCTCAACCTGGTACAGTAATGTTTCATTGCAGCTATGAATATTTGATCCCTCTTGCTGTTTGAAAAATCAAGCCAACACTACCTATAACCAATATATTTTTTGCAGTGTTTGTATTCCTAGGGAACTAATTCTTTCCATGTTTTATCTATTTAAATTATTAGCACCTTGCACACTAAAAGTGACTGACAAGAGCCTCCATAGATTCTGTATATTTTGAAGTGGTATGACTTAGTTTAACATGAAGTGGTCTATAAATTTCATATCCTATATATAATAATAATAACAATAATAATAATATAACACTTTACAGTTGTAAAAACTTGAAAAAACAATGTGGCTCTCTACTCATGTATTTTCACAGCAAGCAAAACTGTTATAGCTGGGAAAAATAATCACTGTACCTTGTTTGTTGTTGAGGATAGTTTTGGGTTTATATATTAAACATATTAATTCACTGTCTGGCTTTCCTCCTACCTCCCTTATTTTTGTCAGTGGGGAGAAGGGAGTTAGATAAGGACAGTATAAGACTGCTGTGTTGTCCATTGTGTCAACTATGCAATTGAAAAGACAAAATACAAAAAATATATATATCTAAAACGTATCTGACAACGAATTCAGTTTAAATGGGCAAACAGTGCTACAGTGCTATTACCCCAGCCTAACCGATAGCCCTGCAAATTCATGAGAGATCTCTAGAATCATTTCAAGGAAATGCCACTGCCTAGATCTCACTTTCAAATAGGGATAAAAGAGAAGGTTCTGAAAAAAAGGACAAAAAAGTGGAAAAGGGGAAAACTGCTGTATTTTCTTCAACGTCACCCTAATCTCCGTGGGTGTAAACGATGAGAAACTTGTGGGTATGACGTCACTGCTACATGCAACATAAATAAAGAAAAGAACCAAAATACTGAACAAAAATACTCTCTGCTAGAGAAAGACAGGTTGGACCGCACTCTGGGCTACAGGGAACCCATTTTTACTCACAATAGATCACTATCAGTGTGCAGTTAAAATATAGTAGGGGCCGTGTTCCAAGGCAGCAAGAGGAAAAATAAATCAAAAGTTTGTCAATTGTCATAGATTACAAGAAATTTCTTCAAACACATCAATGTACACATGATATGTCCCCTCTGGGGTTCAACCCCCATGGTTCACAGCAAGCACTGTCACTGGAAAAAATATATGCAGAATTAGACCACAGCTGTTGCACAGAAGGAAACAAACAGGAGGAGTAGGTCATCCACTTTAGAGTTTTCATCCCAACATGGCTTCATTTTATCTAAATATATACATGTATTTGGCCCCTTGAGAAAAAACTACAGTTAAATGGAATTGGAAAGAAACTGAAAGCATTCTGAAAATATATTAACAATCTGTGAATAAAATTTCCACACAAGCATTGCTCTGTACAACGTGACATCAGCACTCATA
The DNA here is from genome assembly GCF_964211825.1 of Aythya ferina. Lineage (NCBI taxonomy): Eukaryota > Metazoa > Chordata > Aves > Anseriformes > Anatidae > Aythya > Aythya ferina. Next base: position 14,241,385 of record NC_140302.1, on the reverse strand, counting down.
TGTTATTCAGGGACAGGGATGGGTAAGGAGAAGGAGGGATGGAAGAAACTGCAAAAGGAAAGCAAGGTTACTTTAATTATCCCTGGCCTTGTGGAAACGTACTGATCTGCCCTGAATTATTAATATTAGGTCTAACAGTTTTGGACAACTGGCTATGTAGGTCAGACTCACGTTTAGACCCCGACAATACCACAAGCTAACATTCAGACAGCATCTAAATTGATGTGCAACCTCAGATGCATTATTAAAGAATGTGGTTTTCAAGTGTCACAGGAAGCTGCATTAATTAAAGCCACAATAATTCGGATTTCCATTTAAAGAAGATATTCTTTCACATATAATTCACCTGAATGTGCCAATATTTTTACATAAAACCTTTCATCTTACACATTTTTCCACATTCAGCTGTCTCTAATTGCTATGTTGTTCACTAATTTATATATATTTATCATATAGGACTATATATATGCATGTGTGATTATTCACAATGTCTTTTGAAAATCACATTGACAGATTAGCTGTTGACAGAGCAGTTGACAGTTTCTTAATTCAGTAGGGAAAGAGTTTTCATAATTTATGCTTTGTTTTGGTTAGACTGCATTTTTAAGACCAACAATTTGTATAGCTTATAGATGGATAACATAGTGAAGATTTTCAAAAGTGATAGTGATTTGAAAGCTAAAACTAAGGCATCTTACTTGAATAATAGACTGCACTAAAGACTTACCTTTAAAAAAATAAATCCAATCCCATGAAAGGGATCTCAAGATCACCAAAAATCACTAATTACTGTTGATTTTCTTTTTTTTTCTGATTAACAGTAATTTGAAAGCAAAACAATGATATTATTCCTAATAGTTGTGAACATTCCACTAAGTGGAAGCTATTCTGAAAGCTGTGCTGAAAGTTGCCAAATATCATGATGTCCTCAACTGTATGCCTGGGTGTGGGGGGGGAGAGGGGGGGAGGCGGGAGGGAAGGGGAAAGGCAATGGGGCAGATGGGGGATAAAGGTGAAATGACAACAAAAGAGAAATTTAAGATTTTGCTGTCTTTTTTTTTTTTTTTTTTCTTCTTCTCCTTTCTCACCCTCCTTTGTGCTCAGTGCTCACTGCAGCAGCTCTGACAGCCTCCTTTCTCAGCCTCAGCCTAACCCCATCACCCCATCATTTTTCTTCTACATCTTGGCAACATCCCTTCACTTATTGAACTGATACACTGATACATGTGACCCTTCCTTCTGGGACATTTTCTAGTGTCGCACACAGAAGCTGTCACTCTCACCTGTCCTTGGCCTGCTATTGAAAATAGAGCCATAACATTCGCTGGGGGACAGGATCCTCTGTTTCCTTGCTGATTTCCTAGCACTAAGGTTACATGAATGTTCACACTCCTGTAGTTTGTACTGTGTTTTCCAGCTTCTTCCAATATATAGATCTCCCATTAAAATGACAATCTTCAGGTTTTGTTTTGTTTTGTTTTGTTTTGTTTGTTTGTTTTTGTGTGTGTGTGTGGTCAGCATTGGACAAAATTTAACAGGTAACATATTTCTCCTTCTTAAGCATTGGGTAATTTGGAAAAAAAGATTGGCTTTGTGAGTTACAGGCACTCTAAGGCATCTGTAACTTGCTTTACCAGAACTTGCTCAGCACTCACACTGGCTTTGGCAGCAGTTCCAAGGTCACGTTCTCACATGGATAAACTGTTCTTGAACGATATGTTTGGCATTTTTTTTTTATTTTTTTTTTTTTTTGTAATATGTTAGGCAATGCATACATTCCTTTCACATCAGGCACGCTTTCCATGTGCTTTACTCTCCTTGTGGCTACTGGGATAAAAATCCCATTTTCTGTCAGTTCCTCAGCTGTTTTCTCTCAATTATATTACTTTGTTCCATGCTCCTATTTTCTGGGAGAAGAGTTTATTTAGAATTCATCAGTTTCAAATGGCCCTTAAAGGTAGATAAAGTCCATTTTAGTTTTTTGTTTTGTTTTGTTTTGTTTTTGTTTTTGTTTTTCCAAGAGAGTGCAATGATGATGAGGTGACTGGATCAATAAATAAGACAGTTTTGTTTGTTTCTTTGTTTTCCTCCTCCTAAAAGTACAGGTAGAATAGTTGTGATCAAACTCTTTTGAGATATTTCATTTTGACTAATCAGTGCTTTTGTAGTCTATGATCTTTTTCATAACAGAAAATCATGGAACGCACATATTCACACACCAATTGAGAAAAGGATCCCTAAACCCTTTAGATTTCAATAGTACAAATACGCATGGGTCAAACCCAACTGTGTCCCAAACTACGTTGTGACAATTTCTGCAAAACATCTTTTAAAAGTATGTATAGATAAAATACTAATGTCTACATAGTTATAAATATACAAATGCAAAGTCTGATTTAAATTTCCAAGCTCAATTATTACTTCACACACAATTTTCCAAAGAATTTAAACAGCAGACTTAAGAACCTTACTAAAACAAATGTTAGCATTAGAGCTATGGAATCTATTGAGAGCAGATATTTAAGGCACCAATATTTTATTTCTTTCAGATAATCCCTCACTTCAACAGTAACAATAATTTATTTCAATAATAGTTTATTTCAACTGTTACAATATGAAATATTAATCCCTAGATTAATCTTTTGCAGAATTGTGTTCAGCAAGGAAAACAAAAGCTCTTTACAGAAAACTATTGAAATTACTGGATTACTGCATGGTATGAATGAGAGCCTCACTGTTAGCTCATTCTTAATTCAGAAGCCTCCAAATTAGATCTATCTTGGTTTAATTTAACTTTTGTCTGTTTTGGATGCTAATGGACTTTTTTATATGGAAACAGGTGTGACTGGTGTGAAATTTAATAAAATTATTTCCAAAATGCAAATGCACTTATTATTTTGTTGTGAAATATATTTTTTTATCTTTTCTATACCACCGTGTAAAACATGTAAATGCATGTACAGATATTCTTCAAGGCTGAACTGTTCAAGGAAAGAAGAGGAAGGGATTGATAGAAATATTACTTACGCCGTTTGCAGCCACATTTTTTTATTCTTTTGGGATCTGTGATGTCATCATGACAGGCCTTGCAGTAAAAAAATGCCCTAGAGAGACAGAATGGAAGAACTGACACATTTCTTAATCCATACAAATGAAATTAGTCCCACATTTCCTCTTGTTGCAGTGCCAAATTAATGAAACATGCCAGCACTAATTTCCTTTAATCTCTGAAGTTTTAGACATTTAAAGTAGGAAATATTTGCTGCAAGACCATTACATTCAAACATAAGACTCCAAATTTGTGTTTCTTTTCATGTACTTTTTAAAGTAATTTTTTAAAATAATTGGGAGAAGGGATGATAATTGTGACACAGTGTATCAGTGCAGTTGTCTTTCATCTTAGAGAAGAGCATCCACTGAATTTTGCTGAATGAGAGTGTGTGTGTGTATATATGTATCAGTAAACATATATATATAGAGAAAAATATTTAATGTATTCTCTGTTCTTATCGGATATACTTTTTTTTTTTTTTTCAAGACCATCTAGTATCCTGGGCCAATTTTTCAGCCCAGTCATAAGTAGGACATACTTTTATATAAAATAAGAGATTGTAATGTGATCAATGTGACAACAGCAACAGACACACCATTTGCAAGAAATACAAAAAATAAATTAAAAGAAAGAAAATCCACCCAAAATTAGTTAATTTCTAAAGGAATAATAAATGAAAGAACTAGCATTAGTTTAGATTAAGACTAGATTTTTTTCTTTGATATTAGAGCAGAATCATACCAGTTTTGAAAAGTCAAGCAAGTCAAATAGAAAGTCAAAATAAAAAAAAAATGCAATTATTAAAGTGAACAGTCCAGGTCTCCACATAACCTTTTTTTTTTTTTTTTTTTTTTTTTTTACTGCTCATTGACTTAGGATGGTTGGATTGCTACAACACTAGAGAGGTCATTGAAACAGAAAAATCTACAGCCAAAAGCATAAAAATAAAAATAAACAATAAATACACAGTCTCTGTGTAAACACAAACACAACTAGTTACCTAATTCACATAGTCACAAATTTATCTAAGATATTTCACATCTCTGAATTACAGAAGATTTAGTGCAGGACAAAGATGGCAGGTCCAGTATATGAGGTATTGACCAAAAAATACAAATTGAAATTTGCAACAAGACTTCATTAAATGCTATTAATGTTTCTGATGTTTCGTAATGTTCTAATGTTTCGTAAGTCTTCAATGTAGCAGACTTAGTTTCTCTGAGACTTCCAGAAAATTTACTCTTCCTAGCTGTTAAATTGTCTTAGTCTTTCCAAGACTCAAAACATAAAATGCAAGAACCCTTTCTGAGCATGTGCATACTTTGTTGCAGTAAGGTTCTGGCCTTCAAAATGTTCACCTTTCACAAAATAGACAATTACTACCTATAAGCAAATGAGAATTAAATATTTTTCACACCATGAGTGTGTGAGCAACGACATAAGGAAAGAGAAGAAAACTGTCTACAAATTCTATGTTTTTTTTTTTTTTTATATATAATTTTTATTTTTTTTCCACTTAAAACGTAGTTCCCAGTACCAAACAAGAATCAACTATCACAGATATTCCCTCATACAGTCTCCTGACCTCGCTTGGACTGAGGTTATTTCTACAGCATGTTTATAAAGTCCACTAAGGAACAAATGTCCTAAGGAGTTTTTCCACTTCAATGTGGAAAGAGCAAATGCCTGAAGTAACTGCTGTAATAAAATCATTCCTCTATATAATTGGGTTGAATTAAGTGTAGTTCTGATGTTAGAACTAAAATGTAAGCAGATAAAGAAGGATAATGTTCTTTGTATGATATTTAAACACTCAAGATTTTACACGAACTTGTTTGCCTAGGTATAATTGTTTCTAATAAGAATCTATTATAATAGGTATAATTGTTTCTAATAAGAATCTATAATTGTTTCTAATAAGAATCTATTATTCTAAAATGCAAAAATAATTCTAGCAAGATGAATAATAGCATATTTCATTGTTTGAATATATGACTAGTAATTTTAAAATAGCCTAAAGGAGCTGCAATTTCTCCAGTAATATATAACACAAACCCATAATAATTTGAATTTCAGGTATATAACTTGTTTATTTTCATCTTATTGACCTTAAGAAAAAATAAATATTCTTCCTGAAGAAAAAAAAAAAAAATCTCGAACATTTTCCTGACTTTGATTCATAGCTCCAAAGGTTGAAATCAACAATTTTCATATTAAAATTTTTTTTTTTTAGTTGAAGCACATCTGATAATGATTTGTTTTGCATAGAACAGCTAAGGAATGTCTGAAGGGAGGTGGCATATTTCTAAACAAAGCCTTCTGCTAAAAGCCATGCAGAAGTGGGAATTCCTATTCAGCTTGCAATTAGATAAAACATGCCTGACGAATGATGTGCAAATTTTCCCTAAACATATTAATAACAGTCAACTGGCCATAAAAATGATATGTCAGGTAATTTACAAACACCTAATACCTCAATATAGGAGCATGTAGACTGATATTTAAACGTAAAAAAGTGAAAGTGAAGAAAAGAACGCTGAAAGGCAGTGTGCCTGAGGCCACACTAGGTGCAAAGATGGTGCTTGAAAAGTGAGAGGACAGAGGCCTTGCTGTGCTCTTTTGTATTTTTCATCTAGACAAACACCATCTTAACTCTTCCAACAAAAATATAATTCAAGTTCTTAGTGATTTCACTATTTTGATGTTTTGACTTTCTTTAAATATTTATAACAAACATGCATTACTTAAATATTAATTTCATGTTAATTATACAAAGTTTAGGACTAAGTAAACATTATCATTTAGTATTTTATCTTTTTTCAATCCTATGGATAGACATCAAATAATTATTTATTTTAAAAACTATTTTCTCACATTGCTATTTTATTCCTTCAAAGCATCTTATAATCATAATAGACCAGAGTTCATATGTTTTGTCCTAAACACAATACCATAAAACTCTTTTTCATCTAACACAAATCTAAAACATCCAAATACACTGAACCAGCGAAATTCTCTACAATGGTTGAATACATTATACTGTTCTAGTTTGATTTATGATTATGTGAACAGAGAATATGTAGTTCCATCCAAGAAAAATGACAAGAACGTAAATATTATTATGCTAATGCAATTACCGAATAAATACAACAGCTTGCTCACATCAAATATCTGATAGTCTGTATATAAATAAGAACTACTCTAAACCTGAAACTTGGAAAAAACTGTCAACCCAGTTCTGTCTGAGAGTAACTCCACTGAGACAAATTAACTTACAGAGAAACCAGATCAAAATATTTTACACTTTCCAGTAGGACTTTGAATTATTTTTTTTTTCACATTTGTTGTAAAATTATTTCACTTCTTGATACTTAGCACTAGAGTAAAAAAAAAATAAAAAAATAAAAAAATTGTTTCATGAATGTGTCAGTTCAATTTTCCCTGAGAATCTTCCAACATGTTAGAATGAAAATTAGTTGAGGTATTTATAAGAAAAACAAAACAAACAAACAAAAAAAACCTGTATATTAAATTTTAAAACAAAAATTTGTGAATTACCTTTTTACTTCTTTGGCATCACTTGCAATGAAGAATCCTAAGGTACCTTCTTGAATCTTGACATGGTTTCCAGGATTGATTAATATGCTGTTCGATGAAACAAAAACAACAACAACAACAAAATTACTTTTAACTGAATATTCAAAAATATCTTTATTTTATTCTATTATAGGGGACCCACTAGATAGGAAAGGCTGCCAGGAAATTTTAAGCCATTCTTCCTTGAAATTTCCAATCAAATAACATTTTCCACATGCCATCGCTTTAACAAAAACATAAATTTGAGACATCCACATGCTTTTCCCCCAAATCACACCATTCAAGTGTTTACATCTCTATTTATATGTTTTTGCATGAAATGCATACTGTGCAATATAACAAAGCCTCTCAGAAATAGGATGTGTGAAGCTGAGCTTTTCAGCTCTCTTGCTCTGCCATAAAAAGTGGTGAAAAATTCAAAATATTGTGAAAAGAACCAGCAACCACCACTCGATAACAACACAAAAAGTCATTTATGAAGCTAAACCCTTCTATGCAAATTTTTGCCAATTTCTAGTGAAATAGAATGTTAATGGGACCCCTATCTGGACATACAACGTTATTGCTTAAAATAATAAATACACATACACTCAAGGGGAATGGTACAAGACAACCAGTCACGATAGCTGAAAAAACATAAAATGAATTAAAAAAAAATTAAAACACTGCTATACAGCCATGGAAGAACAAAAATAACCCAACCACACTGACATCCTTAGCTAAATATGATGAAGGAAATTATAAACTGCTATAAAGAACTGAGGTACCCTATAATTCTTTATGAATTATTGTATTTTCATAAAGATTTAACAGTAGATATTACTTAAGGAAATTCACAAAACACCAAGCTAAATATGCATATGCAGATAGAGATAGACATAAGTATAATCTTCTACTACTATTGTGTAATATGACTAATTTTTTAACTTGATAAAATTAAATAAACTTTTCAAAAGTTCCCACTTTTTTTTTTTTTTTTTTTTTTTTTTTTTAAGAAAAAAAAAAACAGTCTTTGTTAGTCAGTATAGTAATGGCACACATGCAATCCAAAGTGTATAAAGACTACTAGCAATTCAAATGCCAGTATAAAGATACCTATAGAAAAATAGATAAAGCACATATCTGGATAGACATACATTACTTAAATTAAAAGATCACAAATCTTTGATGTTACTGGTAGGAGGAAAAATGGATCTCAGAAGATCTCATATTCAAAATAGTATTTATTTTCTATATATTAGTAATAAATATTTGTGACAAATAATATACCTGAAAGCTTTATATATTCACATGCTTATGTGTGATTACACATGCACAAAAGGCTGTATAAAAAGAATATTCAGGCTGCAAAATAAAACACTTAAGAATTAAAAGGGTGGTCATACAGACATAATTTAGCCCCCATTATGCAGTCATTATGATAAGATCTTTAATTTAATATTCACAAGCTACATTTTTGTTACAATCTGAGACTACATTCAGGAGCATCTTACTGCCATTACTCTAGACGTGGATTTGTGTAGTTTATCTTCCTTACGTACCGCAGTGTTCATCAGAACAGCATACAGAAGACTCAAAGGTATGTAATTTATTTTACTACAAAAATGAAGATATAATGCTATTCCATTTTACAGATGACTCAATAGACTGATGACTCAATAGAGTCACTACGAGATAAACCATCTATTAATTTGGGATGCCTACAGCCTATTTTTTTTTTGTTAGTATTTAGCATTGCTTATCTCCTTATGCAGTTTCCAGGGACTTTTGCTGCAAGTAAAAATGCTTGGCATTTCCAAAAACCTAGCCTCTGGTTCCCAAAATAACAAACACTTAATCAGAGATCACTTATAAAAATTTTGATTTAATTTATTAGCTCACTCTCACACAGATTTTGTACGGCAGAGGCAGAAATAGAAATTAGTTTTCAAAGTAAGTGTTTACCAAGATACCTTTCACTTTCCTTCATTCACAGTTTCTATCTTTGCAACACTTTGAAAGGAGAGGAAAACTAGAGAAAATGGAATGTATCACCAGAGAAAGCAGGTTCACCTCCATAGCAAAAAAATGAAACGGGATGGTTTAAACACGTTCTATAATGCACACAGATAAATGGCAATGAATTAAGGTTGCATAGCTGAAGTTCACATCTGGTATTTCATTTCTCGGTGTTTTGGGCTTACTGGTTGGGCTTGCAAACCAAAACATATATTTAATGCAGTTTTAAAATGTAATAAAGCTGACAGAAAACAGAACAATCAAACAAAAAATTAAAATAAAAAATGATTTCTTTATAGGAAATCAGTCACTTAAGTCACAAACAGGCTTGGAAAATTTACATTCCTTGCACAAACTTTTGTCACTTGAGTCAACGGAATGCTTATTGGCTGTTCCAGAGACAGCTTAGCAGGCCATCATTAAGGCAGATAAGACATATACAGTCTAATACACCAATACACTCACAGAAAAAAATAGAAATAAAAATGGGAATGGCCAATCTCAAAAGCCTATGAGCCTAGGTAAAACACTTCTCAAGAACCATCAGGGAATCATTCTGATAAAAAATCTCCAAATTGTTTCTACCAAAACATTCTATCTTGTCCTTTTAAAGTACATCTTCCATCTTCAACCCTTCCTCTTCCCTGCCTCCTTATCCTTAATCTGCAGTTTTGCTCATAATTTAGCTATCTTCTACAGATGCTAGTCTCATTTGCTTCTTTCAAGCTGATCCTTCTAAAATATGCAATATATATATATATATATATATATACATATATATATATAAAATACAGTTAGGTTTGGCTATTTTTCTTGGGTACCAATGAGTACTGCATTGTCAGAACACTTTTTTGTTTTGTTTTGTTTTTTGGTTTTTTGGTTTTTGTTTTTTTTTGGACCCTATTTCATTCTTTGACATTAATTGTGGCAGTATTACAGCCTTTCAGTGAAAACAGATGAACACATTTCTTTACATAGACACAACTTTTTTTCTTCCTTTTTTTTTTTTTTTTTTTCCCTCATAGAACTTAAAGCTTGACAACATAATGAGCAGCTCTTTTAAGAAGCAGTGAATGTAATCTCAAATCAGAAGGAACTGGCTTCATTTAAGTTGCAAACATACTGAGAGCATGATTTTGTATCTCAATGTTTTCTGAGACACATGAAATCAGTTCAGTGAAATCAGTGTATAGACTTTATTTTTGTCATAATTCATTCACATATACTTATTTTCACAAATACAGTGTATTTATAGCCACAAAATATAGATATGATCACAGTTAATGTAGTATGACCCCAGCAGCAAAATTGTCTGCTGGGAATAAAAAATAATTTGCTCCATCACTGCTATTGACAATGAGTTACAGGAAAAACTCATAAAGCTTTTGTTTTATAGGGACACACTGATATTTAAACAGAGCAAATTCATGAACAATTTCTACCGAGTCTATACGGATTTATTAAATATGCTACTTATTAAAACACCAATCTCTCTTATGAGACCTGGAGTGTCATTAGCTAAAGCTATGCTTTGATAAGCACTCACTTTAATATGTACAGCAAGGGAAATGTTTTGAATTTGAAGACATAAGTAAAAGGAAAAAAAAGGACAAAAAAAGAAATAATATAACAGACTTAAGAGTATACCAAGAAGAATGCATCCATCAGTTATTTAGAGATGCATGTATTTGTTGAAGCAGTTCATGAGAATGTGCATACATATATCCTCCCAGATGAGAAGTATATGACAAAGGAAATTTGTGTTTTAAGAGGGAAAGCTTCAGCTAACTTCTCCTATTTATATATTGCCAAGGCTGTGGGGCTTTGCAGGTATAGAAAAACACAGGAAAAGGAGAAATGACAGAAATCCATTATGTTTAATGGGAAGATATATGGATAACCCATATTCATTCTGTGCCATGTATTGGAAAGTGTTATTTAAAATGACATCCCCAATTTTTCCAAATATGTATGTTTTCATCATATAACAATTTGATTTTCATGTCTGTGAAAAAAGCACACTAAAAGCAAGGAATAGCTAGTAGTTAAAATCTGAGATCTTAATTACATTTTACCCTTTTATAACATTTCTAGTTTAGGTTACCTCATATACTAATCAAAGCAATAGCAATCTCAAAAAACTTTCACTCATAATTTCCTTAACAATTTTAGTCCCAGAAATACATTCCTTAAAAGAAACCTTTTCATGACAGGTTTGACATGATGTTGCCATATATACATATATACATATATAACCTTTTGCATTGCTTGCTCCTTCATACATGAAAATTTAGAATACATGGCAATTAAAGCCATAGAAGTTGAACATTTATAAATCAAATATGATTTAATGTGATTAACAGTAATTTAATTTACTTTATCAGTATGAACTTAGGAAAAGTCATTTCCATTAGCTTATGATAAGACTAAAATTTGTTGGTAAGCCCCTTGTGGAGTGTAAAATGACATTTAGAAAACTCTGCTTTATACTTAGCTGTTATATAGCAAAGGTTAGTGCATTTGCTAAAGAAGATTCACCTGGTAACTATATGCAAGACTGTGCATCTAAGAGTAATGTTAATGTCATATATCAAAAATATGGAAATCATCTAATTGTACTCTCAGGAATCATGAATGATAAAAGCTATACAGTTGAAACTGGGTTTCCAGACAGACTGAAAGCATGTGAATCACAAATAGGAATTAGTGCATATTTAACAAGTAAAATTTAAAAAAAAAAAAAAAAAAAAAGAAAAAAAATAGTTAGAAAAACAGTAAAAGAATGCTTGGGGACGTTTTTTATTTAGACAGTTCAATGGAAACTTAAGATATGATGGCTTTTCCACATGTTGGTGGAGAAAAGGTATCTAATAGTAACTGTGTTAATTCTGATTTATTTACTCACTTACTAGATTATATACTATGATTATACTAGTTGCAGCTCTTTGATGCTTGCTTAACTTCAATTACTGAAGAATATCTGAAGGAGAACATGACATAGTTTTGAACTGTAGGAGAGTTTGTGAACTGACACTAACAAAACTAATTACTTTCAACTAATTGTATTTTACTAATTGCTGCTGCTGGGTGATATCTATTTGTCTCTTACTTACAGATGTCATACAAGTTGGAAGAGAATTATGTTTCTTGTGTTGAATCACCCTTATAAAGTTTGATGGCTGATCTACTTGCATTTTATTAGGATTTATAAAATGTTACTTTTAATCAATTTTCAGTATTTAGTAGTATATGAAAATTATTTCCTGGAGCTTTCTACAATATTTAGCTCTCTATTATATGAGATGCATATGGGAAAAAAATAATAACCAATCAGCTTTAGAGTCTGAATCATAGTTACACACTATCTGCATTTATTGGCAAGCAACTTGTGAAATGGCATGGCTCTGCAATTTTCAACTTGAAACTGAGCAGGCTTCCATTACTGCGCAAGTTGAAAATGAACATAACTTAATGAAAATGTACTCTTAATCTAGGCATAGCATTTCTATGGTAGAAGATTCTTAGATTTGTATAACCGTCAGTCTTTTCTGAGAAAAAAATTGAGGCATAATTTTAGCATGGAGGAACTGCAGTAAAGGTCTTAAAACTAAGCTGAAAAAGGCATGCTAAAATACCCAGCAAGTACAGTACAGAAAAAAATCAGGCAAGGGCAACAACATTTTAGAAGCACTATATGCAGGCTAAGACTTGGAATATATAAAGAGGTCAGTCAGCAGATACGTAGACTAGAAGAGTTGTCTTAAGATTTTTCCTTGTCATCAGCCTCTGTTATGTACTATTCTAATTTGTTCTTAATTTCAGTGATGAATTTTAGACAGCACTAAAAATAAGATTTATCTCATCAATCTTAGAATGGAAGCTGCTTTCAAGAACTGCCCCTGTCTTCCCCTATAAGCATGTAAGTCTAAATAACTAAAAGAAGATCAAACAGCGACCAATTGAACAGTTCATCCCTTCATCCTTCTCTAAAAAAAAAAAAAAAAAAAAAAAAAGAAAAAGAGAGAGAGAGAGAAATTTGTTGAATTAAATGAAATAAAAAATGGCAAAGTTTGGACTAAACAAATGACAAAAGCTGTAACAATTCTGTTTTAAACCTTTTGGTAGCTGTACTGTACCATTCCCCATGTGACTAAAATAGTAACATCATATATTAATCAGGAAGGTATAGTATTAAATGTTATTAATACATTAACTAAACCAAGACTATTTGGTATTACTAACTAAAGCTACCACATTGTTAAACACATCTAGTATTTTTGACTGTTTCATGCCATGCCCAGATGAAATGCACCATTATTAGCATAATGGCTTCTTAGAATATTCTATGTCATTCACACAACTACAGACTTAAAATTACAATATCAGTTTGAGGCAACATGTATTTCAGGGTATTTTTCTAAGTGGAGTGTGAGGGTGCATAAATCCCAAAATGGGAGTTGTGTGCATACCAGCTTCACACTGACTGTAACTTGTGAGTATTGCTTTTTTCTTCTGGGCTCTGTCATTGACATTAATTCAGACCCATATTGCTCTACACAGAAAAATCCAGTAAAACACTAAAAAGAATACAAGGCAAAAGACACAGGGCACATTACATGCTACAGTATATTAAGGCTTAATTACTACAAGCATATTAAAAGGTTGCTCCCAGGAGTTCAAGTCCTTTACAATAGCAAAAAATAAGTTATGGACTACAGGATGTGAGGCATTTTATTGGGGCATAATCCAAACTAGTTCAATGGTGCTGGTGAATTCAATATACTTTAAAGCAACTAAATTATTCTTTCTGGTTCCAGAAGTGATTATCAATACAATGAAGCAGCACAATATATTTTATTCTGGGAGCAAGCAACTTTACTTAGTACAACACTTTTTCATATTGCCCATCATGCCAGCGTTCACATGCCTTAACCACAAGATAATATATACTTAAAAGCAAGAAGCGAAGTAGAGGTGCAACAACTGCAGATCCTTGGAGATGCTAAGTGTTGCAGTAACTTCTCTGCAGTTGGATCATATCAATAATGCCAAACTGACAGGAAGCCACCTCTCCTTTCACACATCTACTCAGAAACCACAGGAGAATAAGACTAAAAAATAAATTTAACATACAGCACACGCAACAGAACAGACATGGAAAGTAAAATTTGGGGAGAATGATAAAGAGGGACATCAAAATGTCTGGACAATGAGAATGGGTCTCCAAAAAGCACCATCAACAGTCAGACTGCTGTGAGCAATAAGAAGAAAAAAAAAAGGCTGTAAGGGAAGAAGATGAGAGGGAGGAGAAGAGATGGGACAATATGGAAGAGCATGCCTTCTTGATTTCATACAAATCAGTAGCAGCAGATAGCATGTAGAGAGCATAGAGAAGGGCTTTCAGCATGGTGTAGAAAAAGAAAATACAAAACATGCAATTCCAAAGGAAAAAATTGAGCTTAGAAACAAATTCAGTAACATCTTCATAAATGAGCTTAATAAATGTCATTAAAATGAATGTAACATATAGTACAAACTACCCACGGCACTTTCACTGAAACAGTACAATAACTTCAATGACTACTGTATTATGAATAACTGGGCTCAAAACAGGGTCAGCAATGCAAAGAATCAGGCATTTGGCTGTTGTTAATGGAAGGTAAGACTACAAGAGCAAATGAACTACTGTACTGTCAGATGTATTTTAAACGGGGAAAAGAAGGGCAGACTGGGGAAAGAAGGACATCAATGAAGGTGTGAATATGGAGACAATATGGCAGTGCAAGGGCTGGTAAAGACGAAAAATACACTGTTACAATGCAGTACAAATAAAAAAAAAAAAAAAGATGAGGGGAGATGTTAACAGTAACATCTGTTTTTCAAATATAACAGTCTGATACACCAATGACTGCATAAAGGGGAAAAAAAATAATCCTAAAACGTATACTTTTTTATTTTGTTTTTCCTGCAAAGAAGTTAGTGCATGAATCAAAAGAACCAACGGAGAGACAAAATGCTATCCTGTCTCCTTTTTGAGATTGGGGGCTCATATGTAAATACACACACATATATATATATATATATATACACATAGACAGATGAATATATATATATGTATATATATGTGTGCATATACAGAGAAAGATAGACAAAGATGTTATCTTCCTGTGTTCTTGACAAGGAATTAGTCCTGAAGTTAGAAGGAGTGGAGGTAGGATTGAGGTTGGAAGGAAAGGTAACGAAGAGGGCATACCGCTTTCGGCTTCTGCGAACGACAAGAAAAAAATTGCAAATCAAACACTTTGATAAGAAATCAACTGACATCAAAGCAAAAGCAAAAAAACCCTTATATAAAAGTCTCCAAGGCTCAAAGGTTTTTCTGCTGAGAATGAGGACAAATATATGGATAGACAAAGAGAAAATTTAACAAGAGGAGTAAAAAAAGGGTGCAGGAGAGAAGAATCTTCTTTCTTACTTATGGGGAAAAATGAAGTAAAAATATTTGTAAAAGGGATTTCAGATGAGGAGTTTGAACGACTGTATTTTGAACTTTGGAAATTTTGCTATCTATTCATCAGGCTCTGCTAGAACACTTTCAGGTTGATATTCTCCATATTCCTTTAGCATTTTTTCTACAGCAGAAATAAAAGCTCCCTGCAAATGAACTATGAAAGAACATATTGTAAATCTAAAGTATTTGGCTTGCACAAGGGACAAAAAAAAAACAACCTTATTAAGTGCTTACTGCTATTAATAGCAAGGATTATAATATTCCTGGGTAGATAGAGATGAAGGAATGGCTGACTCATATTGTGACCTGGAACTACTAAAATGCAGATCTGAGTAGATTGTCAGAAACCCACTAAGTTAAGTCACATTTTGAACAAAGAGGTTTCTCTGCTAATTGAACAGTAATTCAAACATTATTAAATATATAAATATTAATATATCTAATCATAGCTATTTTCACTAATCATTAAGCTATTCTGATGAGAAACAGTTATATAAATAAAAAACATACTGTATTTTGCCTATTATTTGAAAATTATTTTATACATATCAAATCTAAGAATATATTGCCTACATCAGGCTTTGCAAAATTCATTTTATTTCAAAGCACTTTAAAATTCTGTTTTTAAACAAGCATTTAAAATCTTTTTTTATATATAATTAACAATCAATACTATCAAAAGTTGTTATCAGATTTTGTTTACTGCTTTATGTACAGAGTTTTATGTACAGCTTTATGTGCTTTATGTTCAGAGTTGTGAAAAGAGGTGAAAAAAATGTGAGCAGGAAACTCAGCTATTGCTACCTGATAATATTGACTGAAATAGAGTTCTGATGATTTCAAATTAATATTGATCTCAAATTTCCTATGGTAGAACTAACAGAATCTGGTTGTAAATCAGAAAGCTTTAGAAAGGAGCACCCAGGAGACTCTAATAGAAAAAACAAACAAACAAACAACAACAAAAAAAAACCACGTAAGTTTGTAGGTAAATGGGTACTAGTGCTTTTCTACATTTACTGAAGACACCGAAAAACTCAGTGAAAAATCTGCCACTGACTTAAAGTGGTACTAGGATTTTTTCTGACTACTGAGGTGAACATTTAAAGAGGGGATTAGGAGGTCTAGGATGCCCTCGAATTACCATTTGTGAGAGCTGCATGCACTTCTTAATTCACTTTGTAGTTGCTTTAGCAGTGATTACAAAGTGATGAAGATATATAAAACTAATCATATATATAATTATATTTCTATATTAAATTTATACTATATTTTAATATATATTAAAACTAGTAACAAAAATCAAAGTGGTGGAAGATCTCATTGCTTAAGCAGAAAATGATTTGAAACTTTTCTCTGGTCCTAGACCTACTTCAAATATAGGAGCAAATCATGTCTCATACTATGAGGGTGACAACTAGATAGCATTCTAAATTTGTATTTATAGATATAATTGTTGCTATAAATCATAAACTATGTAAACTTCTCAATATTTTTACAAAATACGTACCTAAACTAAAAACATAAAATACATCAGCACGTATCTATCAGTCATTCTCCTGATAGAATGAGGGTTGTCAATATTCAGTTTCCCTATCACATTTATGAATTATCAATGAAAAATTGAAGATGTGAAGTAGGATAAAATATCTCCAAAGTTAACATCAATTAAAATAATTGGTGAATGATAAGTTTATCATGTTCACAGCCAGCTTGCACTTGTAAACCATGTTATTCTACTTTTTATCTTAATTCCTCATCTTGTCATTTAAGAAGACACAAGGAAATGCAAATATACCTAAAAAGAAAGAAATGGAAGTTTTGTTCTATTACCTTTCTGATTAGACTAACAGACTCCAGCTCAGAAAACCAGAAATATGTACTTAACATATTTGTGCTGAAGAACACAAGGACAAGTAGAAATGTAAAGATATGCTGCAGGTAGCAGTGTGATTTACCAAACAGTGACCATAAAATTGTCACTGTTTTATGAAGTTAAAAGTTACTACTGTGGATCAGGGTTAATAAAATGATACTAGTATCACAGCCACTCTCCTCTTGTTATATATGTGTTTGCAAAATCCATCTGTTAACATCCCTTCATTAGTACTGCTTCCTGTAATTCTTAGGCTCTTTTATCTACTAACCTATTTCATTATGAGCTGTTACCCGTGTGGCCTTAAGTAAGAAGGAATATATGATTACATCACATTGTGTTACTTTTTCTGGGATCCTCTGCATCACCTTATGATTAAGAACTCAATCCAACTCCCACTGAAGTTAGTTCAAAGAATGATATGGAAGCCATGAATTATATGTTATTACTGAAAAAGACTATAATATTAGCACTTAAGAAACTAAATGACAAGTGAAGTAACAACAACCTAAAGTTGGTTAATAGTTCTCAGAGAGACCCAAAGGAAACCAAATACTTTATAAATATTTTAAATGCAAAATATAGTGAACAGTAACATTGCTGTTAATATTGCAGTTGTTTATTTTTTTGCTAGAAAATTTAGATTAAAATGCCCAGAGATAAAAGAATAATTACTCATTTGCTTTACATTAAGTAATGCAGAATGAGGTCAATGAATGGAAAAGTATTTATTTTAAGATGAGCCCATGGGAGCTGGAAACATTAAAAAAATATGAAAAATATTTCAAAAAATATTTCAAAAAAGGATTTTTTTAATCAGCATAGTGCAGACATAAGTAATACCCAGTATCACATACACCACTTCACATACCACTTACCACATATAAAAGAATAAAGTAAAACCAAGTACAGGGCATGGAAATACTGTCATTAACAGGTGCAATATTAGATTTCTGTGTCAAATGTTTTACTGATACTATCATGGGTGTTACAGATATTAATACAGAAAAAAATAAAAAGACACATATAATAAAAAGCATTAAATCAAAACCTCAGAAATCGTGGTATGAACTCAAATAACAGAACTGGTTCTTCTTCAGGAAGAAACAACTGCCCTCAAAGGGTTAGATACTTGGTGGCCAATTACCTGCAAGATGGTGTAATATATATGATTCCAGATTTACTGCAGCACTTATGAATGTAACTTTTGACAGAAAAAATAAAATTCACCTCAGAGTCAGAATAATCAGATTTCTATTACATGCCCCTCTACATGTTGCAGACCACATTTATAACATTTTTGTTATACGATAATGAATGTTGTGTAAATGCACTGATGGACAAGTTGACAGGAACTTGACTCCAGTGTACACTCAAATTCTTAAGGTTTGTTTTACAAAAGGTAGAAATGCCTCCTGTCTGTGAATTTGTACTAATTATAATCATGAAATTTCTTCATTTTGGATGAAGAAAGATGTCAGTCAGTTGGAAATTTCACAGCTAAATTAATCTTCCAGTTACCTGATTGTATTAATATATACAGTCTTTGTCGGAATAGACACCATATAAATATTTATTCTATATTTCCATTTGTCCTGTATCCTATGTAGAGTGGTATTTCCAAACTTATTTACATGAAATTATTATTTTGATAAATACAAATAGCCATAACGAACTGTGATTTCACATCTGTTTTCCACTTTTCCATTTTCAGTAGAACATTGGACTTCTGATTATAGTTGATAGAGTATGAACAATAACAACAACAACACAACAACATTTAATAAAGTATATTTAAAAAAAAAAAAAAATTGCACTTCTGGAGGTGGGACACAACACTGTCCCTCCCACCTTCTACTAAATGTTTTGACTTTGATTTGGCAAAGGAAAAACAGGGCAGAAATACAAGCCTTTCAGTGCTATGTGAAATGGTGTAATGTGATGGCATGTTAATTATACTCCTAGAAGTTTCAAAAGCATAGGGATATCTATATTAATTCTGAAAAATAAGCAGGCAAAATTCTTAACAGTGCATTCCAGAACTTCTGAATTTGTAGACAAGGACATACCTGCTTTCCCGTTTTTCTGACTTGTATTCTATGGCTATCATTAAGAGCTTTAGTTTCGCAAACACCAGTCTGCAGAAAGACAAGACAACAAGAGTCAGTTCTTTTTCATAACCAATATCATTTTTACAGGGATGTTTTGCTAAGATGTTTACCCATTCTTCACTAAGATATACAAAGATCAAGTATTAAGGAGTTTCTTTTTTGAAGATAATAAACATGTTTTTTTTTTTTTCTTTAAAATATAAACTAACAACTTTCTTGAGTTGTCGCACAACTTAGCATAAACAGCAGCACTATATTACTCAGTCTACTTAAGCAATAATTACAACGGTCATAATACAAAACATAAAATTGCATTTGAGTATAGCTGTAAATACATTAGGAATTTTTTTCAAATCTTTGCTAGAATTTAGTCATATGCTGATTGCAGTGCACACTCCTTAGAAAGTGTGTAGAAACATACATTCACATACATTCAATGAGTCAATATTTGCTAGTTCCTGTCACAGAAGAAAAGAATAACTGGAATCTATTTCTGACCAGTATATGGGAAAATACACGCTGATACTGTAATATATATTTATTAACTGAAGCAAACTTTTCACATTTCTGAAAAGACAACTAATGTGACATTAGAGAGCACAGTAGGACCTTATAACCTCTGCTTTCATGTGCTGGCTCTTGCTGTCTTACAGGTGTGTCTAAGACTATTTAGTATGTATTCCTTGGCTGGGTTGGGGTGAAGGGGTTGGCCAGCCTTTTTTATTTGGGGGGTGGGAGGGAGAAGGGGAGGGGGTGCAGAGGAGAGGTTATGACAGAGCTTGGAGAAAAGTGTTAAAAAAAGATTTCATTGGCAGAGTCAGATAAGTCTGATTTTACTCACAGTTAGAAAACTGGAAGCTTTATTTAGAATCATGTTTATTAAGAGTCATAGAGGCTGGCTTGGCCATTACCTGAACTAAGCTCGGGTTTGTGGTGTCTAAAATTTGACATGTTTGCAATGCTGAATAAAATCCAGAGTTTGGGAAAACATTTAACAGCTATGGCCTGATCCAGCATCACTGCTTCAGAGAGGCAAAAATTGAAATGGGATTATTATATGTGAAATAATTAAATTTTAACAGTCCACAAATACAGAAGAGGTGCCTCACCCTCTGAGATAAGTTAAAGAGAATGACTCAAGATAGAAGCAAGAACTTAACAGTGACAGACAGTCCAGGATGTCTGTGATAGTTAGTGGCTTAATTTGGAGTCACTCTCAGAGTAGAAACTGCTACTTCTATGAGTACAACCAGAAGAGAAATAATCTGTTCTGGAGCTGTGAGAGAATGCAGACAAATAGTGAGTGTTGCCTACTTGCCTAACTTAGTTCTTTGACATGGAAATGTAGTCTATGACTTCTCTTATTAGCTCCCCAAACATGGCCTATTATAAAAAGATACAAAAAATATCATGACTAACATGGGAATATATGCCACGGTTGTAAAACATGCAACAATACACTGCACAAATGAAGAGCAAATAAAATCTCTACAATTTTGCCTTTTCTTGAAATGGAAGAGAAAATAAAACTGTGCTAAACTGTCATATTTTGGTGGCCATAATAGGTATCATTGCAACCCTACACGTATAAAGCTGTCATCTACAGAATGATTCTAGGACAAATTTAAAGATTTTCAGTCTCTAGAATTAAAGTTGTAGCATGCCTTATGCTATGGTTATACACCGTATGCTTAAAATACTCCCTTTGCCTTACAGAATATTTTTTTTCAGACATACATTTCTCTTGGTTAATACAGTTTGCAACCAGTTCCATAAAGCTCTGGATGCCATGCTGCTTGCACGACTCCAGTACATCTGCTTCAGTTAATGAATAGTTTCCTTGGAATGGGACATAAGCCAAGACAGTGATGCTGACAAACACTATTCAAAGAATGGAAATAATTAGAAGAAACAATAGGACAAGTAAATAACTCAGTTTAAATCGATTGCTAGTTAATTTGTTCAACACTGAAAACATTTATGCTTTCATTTAGAATCACTGAATTCCAAATCTCTTCTGAAAATGGGCATTATAATGTTTGGAATACTTCCATTCTGTGATTTCTTTAATGTTTATTTTATTGGCTTCCATCTGATGTAGCAACAACATTAGGACTGTAGCAGAGTGAGGTCTCCTACAGAAACCTTTGGTTTCACTTGAGAGCAGGCAAACAATTATGTCTATTAATATGTATTTCTACTTACTCACAAACTGCAGGGAAAGACAAACCCACAAAGGCACTAGACAGATATTCTGTATACATTTCATTTGCAACTCCTTCCAGATAGTATTTCTGCCAAGTATCCTCCTCAATCTAAAAATAGAAAAAAAAAAAAAAAGAAAAAACAAAGAGAGAGAGAGAGAGAGAGAGAGAGGGAGAGAAACACAGATGTAGAGTTCTGAGTAAATGAAAAAAAAATCTTTAAAATTAATTAAAAACTTAAACATGTATACTTTTTTTTTTTAACAAATAAATTAACTGACCACTCAAATGCTATGGCATTTAGTTTTTTTTGTTTGTTTTGTTTTTTTTTTGTACCAGCCAAGAAAAAAAAAAGAGTTCATAAAGACAGTAAATCCTATGTAAAAATAAAACACAATTCTTGGCAGGTACATTCAAGCATGACATGAAACAAGGTGGTGGAGAGCTTAAGGAGAAAAAGCTACTCAATTTTCTGTTTTTGAAAACTCTCTAGCAAAATAGCTGCATTATATTTTTATTGAGTCTTAATGTTTGTTTTCACTTTTTTTTGGAACTTTGTCAACACTCAAAAAGCATCATTTAAAATTCTAAATAATTGTTCATTAACAAGGTAATATGAGAAGCAGATATACTCAAATGGTTTCAATATATAATTGAAGACTGTATTTATGTAGAAGAGCAGTTAGAAATGGAATTAATGAGAGAAGTTGAGATATCAGAGATTTTCTATTTTTGAAATAAGGTATGTGATCTTACAGATCATTAAAATATTTGTTTACTCTGTGTCTAAAAGCTGTAGTTCGTTCTTTGCAATGAACATGAAGAAAAATTTAGTTCCACTGCTTAGGTAGCTCCATTATGGTCTTTGTCTTACAGAGCAGAAAGTGAGATGATACTGATTTTAGATATAGAGAAAAAAAATATATAGTAAGAAAGTATTCATTAGAGAAGAAAGTATTTATTTATTTATTTTAACTCTTGTTAGGAACTTGCAAAACTACCTCAAAGGTTGAAATACTAAATACCAACTGATCTAAGGACTTTGATAAATCTCTCTATTATTTCACAAATTGTCTTTGTCCAACATCTGCAGCATTTCCCAAGCTCAGTCCACACTGTGCAAACAGATAACAATATCAAACCAATCCTGCAGGAAACAGAACTGTAGCCAGACCAAATGAGGTGGCAAAAAGATGCTTCAGGAACATCCATCCTTCCCAATTAGTGCAGGTAAGGCTCAAGTGCTTTAAGCTATACTGCCTAGCTTGATTATCTGAAGTCCCAGAGTCAGTGTAACCGCAAACAGCTAAAACAGCCCTTTTTTTTTTTTTTTCCCACTACATAGATAACTTTCAGCACATCAGAAATCTTTATCAAATAATTCATTTCAATATGATAAACAACTTATTACTGCTTCAAAATTTTGTGCAGCTACATTACTGCTCACCATGTCAAATTCCTTGGATAATATTCAGCCAACGATTTTTATGGTATGGAAGGACTTAGGGCAGCAAACCATAGGTTTGCATATTCTTTATGGTAAAACCATTACAGTATATTAGGAGAAGTTTGGGTTTTGTTATAAATATATATTACAAATATCAACATAATTGTACATCTCTGTCAGTATTCAAGGAAAGAAATTAAGATGCGATGTGAGTGAGTTGGGTAACAGCATCCAAATGGATTTTTTAGCCACTCAGCAATAAATCAAATCAAGAAAAGAATCTTTAAGCAACAATTTATCTTTGCTCTGTCAGACTACAGCTGTTTTAAAACAACATTAAAGCAAGAATTTCTTGCATTACATACAGGGCTTAACTGAAGTATCTCCACGTAAATACAAAAAAGGATAAAAATTTAAGGTGGAAAAAATTAAAGCACATACTGTGATTGCCAGCCAGTTCAGAACTGTGACCGACAACATATTATATGTAGCATCCAGTAACTGGCTTTCTGGCTCTTAAATCGAAAAACAAACTCACACCTACATAAATGTTATTCAAGATTATTTTATTCCACGTATTAATTTTATTTTTCATTTAACTAGCTTATTTATACTGTTGCTTAAGAAGTTTTATTTCTTATTATCTTAATCTAAATTATGTTTCTAAACCAAGGTAAAATCAAAGGAAAATGGTAACTCTGTAACAATTTATAAAGTAAATACCTAATATTTTTTAATTTTAAATTAAATATTTAGGAACTGGAAAATATTTTTGTTTTTAAAGTTTGTATAATATAGGAAAAAAAAATATATGAGCACAAGCTGTAAATGTAATCTGCATTTTAAAACCAAAAGCTTTAAATGGTAACCAAGACCTATTAATTCCTTAAAAGTCCAAAAACAGATGTTTCTTGTTCCTTTGTATACTGTCCTTGTTTTGGCTAGGACAGAGTTAATTTCCTAGTAGCTTCCTAGGTACTTCATTTTGAATTTAGGATGGTAATAATATTGATAACATCTCGATGTTTTAGCTGTTACAGATAAGTACTTACATTAAGCCAAGGGCTTTCCCACCAGCAAGGAGGATGGGGGTGCGTAAGGAGCTGGGAGGGAACAAAACCAGGACAGATGACCAAACTTGTCAAAGGGACGTGACACCATGCTCAGAAATAAAAATGGAAGAGTTGGATGGGGGTCTGCCATTGTAGCATCAGTCAGCTGGTGGTGAGCAACTGGGTGTACATCATTTATTTTGTGCATTCTTTTCTTTCTTGTTTTTCCTCTCTTCTGTTTCTTGAACTGTCCTTATCTCAACCCATGAATTTTAATAACCAACCTCCAACACTCTAATTCTCGTCCATCCTGGTGTGAGGGGAAGGGAGTAAGCAAATGGCTGTGAGGTGCTCAGATGCCTGCCAGGTTAAATCACAACACACACATTTGAATTTTCTAAAAGTTTTAAGCTATACTGCCATGTATACTGCCATATTCTTACTCTTGTCCCAAATCATGAAACTCACAAAAACAAAAAAATCAGAAATATATAAAAATACAGTGATGTTCCTTTTCTTACTGCTTTCTTTAGCTGCTCTTTCAGAAAGCTGCCTTCATCCTGACTCCCCGCATTGCCTGTGAGTTCTCTAAGTGTGCACTTGACTTTGCCTCTTTCTATTCTCCACCATTCATTACCTGACATCACAAGCAATTCCAACTGAAATGTTACTCTAGGCTAATGTCCCATATATCCTTCTTTCTATTTCTCTCTTAACTACTTTATCCAAACTGAAGTCTCAGCTTTCCTGACATTTAAGAAATGTCAGGAAATATGGACATTGGAGGTATAGCCTCCAACTCAGAGGCTAGTTCTTACTTTACCACCCCATTGGCACTCTTCTTTTAGCCAGTGTTGAACCACACCAGCACACAGCATTGTGCCTATCTTTCAAGCTAATAAAGCGGGTATTTTCTTTGCCTTCTTCAACCCAGTCTTTATATGCTTAGACCATTCAAATCTTGTTTTCCCACATATCAGTATAATCTGTGAAAAAATGCTTAATGTGTCAGAAAAAAAATAATAAATCACCTCTAAAAGCCATTAAAGACTGATTCATTGTCCTAGCATTTTGTGCCTATCCAGTACCACAAGTGTGAGGGATACAGTAGTCATTCATGCTAAGCTCACTGACTAAAATCAGGATGATATTACCAGGAAATAAAGCAACAGTCCCATTGAAAGGATTCAGAAAAGGAATTACATTTGAGCCTCTGGGGATGCAAAAGCACATGTCAGGAGTATAGAGTCCTAGCAACATAAATAAGACCTACAGCTGTGCTGTCTAACTTAAAGATCCATTTTCATACCATGTCCACACAGCTTGTACTGAAATGCTGTAATTATGATGAGCTTTTTAAAATTTTACAACTTAAAAGCATCTCTTCCCTGATCTACAGCTCATTTAAACCACTTGAACTAATCTCTACTGAATTTGAAATGCTTAGGATCATTGTCCGAACAGCACAAAGTAAAAGGAAACTGCAGTGTGTTTGACATGGTCATTCAGGTGAGGGAAATAAAATTAAGATATTAATATATAATATTATTTAATTAAATGAAATTTATTAGATCGGTATATTATATTATTAAATATTATTACACTTATTTTATGTATTATTTTAGATTATAATTTTCATTAGAATTTAGTGTGACATAAGTCTCTGTTGCACAATTTTCCACTATTAAAAAAAAATATTATACTGAAACAGCTATTTTACCAGGACTTGTACGGTATTTTATGTATCTTTTATCCTACAGACTTGGTACTAACTTGGGATTCACCAGTCTTTTCCTAATGCTAAACTATTCAAAAGGCAAACTTTCAAAGGAACTTTCTAAAGAACAGAATAATTACAAACTTTTTAATAACCCAGTAAAATATCAGTTACAAACAAATAATTTTTTACAAATTTTCTTCTGCTGCTGACAGGCTGCCAGGTAATGAGTTACTTCAGTTCTGGAAAAGTAAACAAACAACTACAAGAGTAAGTTACAATATGGAGATGATCTAAATCATATACTCCCTGACAAGTGGGCTGCAAACAATCAAAAGAAATTTCTTCCACAGAAATTGTTTCACCATTCGGAGACCATGTGTGATGCTAAAAGGGATTTGCACTGTGTTATTCTCCACCACACACAGAGAAGGCATATCACATTTTTTATAACCCTTTTATTTATGTGAAGCTTGCAAACGTTGCTGATCAGAAGTTCTTTATATATGGAAAACAGATAAAGTGCCGACTGGATAAAAAACGGAGTAACGACAGTAAGAACATGTTTGTGACAAGCTCTATTTTGTTGCTTTTTCTTAGATTGACACCACCTGGGGTTGGAAAAAATATACGAGGAGAAAAAAGATAAGCATAAAGATAGCATAAGGAAAACCAGAGTAAGGTTGTTTTCTACTCCATTTCTCCTTTCTACTTTCTTTCCTGGCTTTAATTTCTTTAAGCTACTAGGTTTGATTTGAAGGAAGGAGCTGCAGGACTGAAAAACAAAACAAACTTATTTACATAGTAGTGATCAAGATTCATAAATTCACCTTCCTGTAGTGATTGGAATGTTGAAGATACGTTCTGTTAGGATACTACAAAATGTTGATTAATGACTTTTAAGAATTGCTGATATATGGGATGTTATAAAAGATTATTAAAATATAATGGAGAGAAGATGATCTTTGCAGTTTGTCTTCACCTGACCTATGATTTTTTCCTTGTAACTTTAAAGAGATAGATGGTCACCTGCCTGGTATTTTGTGAAAGGCAGTACCTGCTGGTCTGCTAGAAATGAAACAATGATTAATAACCTCCAGCATTCAATATTTAATTTCTTAATTCCTTGAGTCATGCAGACACCCTGCATTTTAAGTAAGGGCTCCACAGGAAAACACAATCAGTTTCTCCTCCCATAATCCATATCAGCAAGGTACTAATTCTAAAACATTTACAATGACAAAAAAGTACTCCTGAAGTATCAGGAGTTACTATACTCTTGACTAATTTAGGGCTTTCTGATACTTTGTAGTAACTATTAACCTCAGATACTGTATCCTTAAATAATTTTGTTTATTTAAAATGTGCATTTATTTTATTTTAAAAATAACTTGAATGATTGTAATCCGTTCATTTTTTTTTTGATTTAGTGACACTCATATTTTACTTATCTATTCATTAATAATTTGTCAAAATTTAACCATTAATGTGCAGATGAAAAAATCTGTCCCATATACACTTACAAAACAGATGTTTTTCATGTCATTTGGCTAACAACAATGGAGAATAATAAAACGTTTCGCTGTACTCAGCAAAAAGAGCTGAATTTGAGGTGAATATGGTCAAGATTCTACTAATCAAGGTTACCATAAATCTCATTAGGTAAAACTATGAAAATTACTATGGTTAGTTAAAATTATATCTTGTATTTAGCCTAGCTGAAAATGTCACCAGTGAAGAGAACAACCTTGATTTTAAATTACAAAACATTCAATTTTATGGTAATCCACTTCACCCTGATCTTATTGCACCCTACTATCATTTAATATTTTCCCTTTTTTCTTTTTTAATTTCTTGCATGTTATTTCCATTTTATTTTATTCATTTAATTTTATTACGATAGGCCTCTACAGATCTTATATAAGGTAACACTTTTAGTCCCACATTTTGTGGGGGAGGAGAAGAGAAGCAGAATCTTCTAGCTCAGAAAAAAACACAGACTTTTTTTTTTTATTTGATCACAGAATAAAAAGGTATGCTTTGAAAAAGTACTTCTAAAACACCAAAGCCTAAATGTTTTCAAATCTCCAGCATATGATATTATAACTACATGAGGACAGAAAAAAAAAGTCAGACAAGCTTTAACAATGCCCATTCATGTTTCATATACAACTCTTGATGTTCCCTAGATTTTGACTATAAACAAAGGTAATAGGCACTTCCTATAACCACAGATGCCACTTACCTCTGCAGATTAATAATAACAATTTCTTCTTATAAATCAGGTACTTAACTCGACTGTTAATTGTTGGTAATTCAGTTATTTAATATATCTGTTTTGGTTTTCGCAAGTCATTCCTACATGCTTTGTGCATTTATATCTCAGATCTCTGGAGTTCAACAAATCTCAGGCAATTTTCTTCAGTCTACTCTATATTGAAAGTACAGAAGAATGTTCTCAGGGGGATTTTAAAATTAAAGCCTACCATACTGCATGCCACGTATAAAAAAGCTTTCCTTTCTGTTGCACTGTTTCTACAGAGGATAATCACACTCTTGGGGTAAGATCCGCTCCTCTCTGGCACTCAGTAAATTACTCAGAATGGAGTAAGGTAAAGGACTGTTGTCCAAATCCTCAGTCTGAGTTGAATCAGACATGGATATTGCTCATAGCACATTTCAGAAACACCTCTCCAGAAGTATGTCATTGATGCACCATCTCAATGATGACACTATTATTTTTGTGTAGCCAAAACTCTACAGAGACAACTTAATCTACCTCTCTACTGTAGCTTTTGTGTTCTAAATTAATTTTATGTTCTAAATAAATTCTCTTTCAATTTCCTCCTTATTTGCTCTAGAATTTGTACTCTCTTGTCCACCTAAGCCTATTTACCAATTTTCTAGAAAAAAGGAAAATAATATTTATTTTAAGTTTAACTTTAGTTAGACTTAAAACCTACTAAGTTTTAACTCTTTATAAAGGTTATATGCTTTAGCCAAATGGATACAATTGTGCGTGCATTTTCAGATGAGGTGATTTGGGCTTTTTAAAGGAATTTGTCCTCTAGTCTCCCCATGTATATTTTCCAAAGATTTGTTAAGAAGCTGGATGGGAAATTTGCTTAACCTCAAGCTATCTTAAATTTATGGCTTCTTTTTGGGCTGGGAGAACCAGAGGACCAGGCTCCACTACATTTCTTCATTTCTTATGAATCTGACTTTCTAAGAACCAGCAGTGTCTCTTCTGTCAAGAAGCTACAATAAAACACAGCTAGAAGAAGCAACAATGGTCAAAGATCAGTTAACTGAAGAAAAAAGATGATTTTTCCTTGGTAACTAGATGAAATGAGAAAACTTCTGCAGTGACACAGATGACAGACAGATTATAAAAGCTGCAATGGTCTATGTTCCTCATTGCACCATTAAAAGACCAAACTTTGAGGTCTATAGGAGAGAAATCTTTCTGAAATGTAGCTTTACATTTCCATAACTAGAATCAGGCAACCTTCTTTAATGAGTAGTAGTATAATGTACTTCTTTAACATATTCATCATGAACTAGATAGCTAATTGCATAAGGAAAGTCCACCTGAACAAGGAGGGAGAAGTGTTGTTTCATTTACTCTTCAGGAACAGACATTTTAAGAGAATTTCAGTTTGTAAATCACTAGCAGTTTTGTCACTTGAGAAGAAACTATTTAAACTGTAGAAGAATAATATTTGCAACAGAGATTACAAGTTTGTTGTCAACTCCTAACTGGAACTGAATGAAGACAAAATCGATCAAGAGCAATTCTATTCCCTCTCTCTCTTTTTTTTTTTTTTTAATTTAAATATGGACCCCCTACTTTACTCATGCAAATATTGTACACCTCAAGCATATTACCAAGCAATGACAAAAGACAGACACTTCTACATCCCTTTCCTTTCCTTACAGAAAAGGAACATTCTTCTGTTTGGAAGACATTCATCTGCATGATCCTAAGTAGCAGGCTTAGCAGGTCATTCTGTTATTTTTACTCCTGAAGTTAAATAACTAATATACTTCAATCAGATACTGCAGCAACATCAGTAAATGTAACATTCTATAAAGATAACAAGATAGTACAATTAGTGATTTATAATGCAACAACAAGGAAACATTCATGATCATTGACTGACAGCCACGCTATAGCATACATGTATACTATATTCTTTTGATTTTTATGTTGAATCATAGCAAAACGTTATCACAGGATGCTATGCTGGTTCAGATAGTAAGAATTCATTTCTCTCTTCAGAGACCTTACAAACTCAAGAGCAAATTCTAACAATCAGTGACAAAAATTTAAGTTATTACAAACAAAGCTAGCTAAAGAGCATTTATCTCTTTGTGTGGGATCTTACACAAAATGTGTCATACAGTGGTTTGAACCTACACCTCTCACATTTTACTCTAGTACTCCTCTGCTCTCCTCTATCTGTATATAGGCACAATGTTGTTATCTGCAAATACATTTACATAAAACAATCATTTACTAGCAAGACAGAGAGATCAAAAAATGATGTACATCTCACAAACACAACCACTAGTATTGTCAGGACACCTTAACACACCCAGCCCTACACCCTGTCAGTATAAATATCAGCAGTTCGGTAGCCCCAACTGATCTACTAAAGCATTTGCTTTTCAGTGTAATGACATAGTTACATGTAAGAAATTGAGTGTATCTGAAGCTGACAATGCTATATAATCTTTTCCGTCAAAATTTAGGTCTCACTATCAAGACAGAGAACTAAGACTAGAATTGCAGTATGACTTGGGATATTATACTATACTTTTCATTTATCAAGGAAAAGCAGGGAGAGGATGATGGAATGTCTTTATAAATATTAAGGAAGTGACAAAATGAAAATTCCTTTATAGCATAATTAAAATACCTGTAAAGCCTGCTACCTGGCATTGAATAAACTCAGCTCATCACCATTCAGGGAAGAGCAAAAGGCAGCACAAATGCTTCAAGACTAATTTCAGATGTTTAGAAGAACACTGTCCATTATATATTTTGAAATATGTTTTATTTGATAAACAACCCTATTTTATTGGATAAAAAGAAAAAATAAAAGTGCTGTAGAAACCACGTGAAAGTTGTCAACTATTTCCTTTTTAAAATACATATAAAACTTGCTTTTCAAAGATGCCCAGAAGGTCATGTGGAGAAATGTTTCACCAGAACTGCCTAGAGAATAACCTCTTCACTGGAGCAATTCATCTGAGCCCTAACTAAGCTGTTTTCTTTTATATACATCTAACACAGGGACTCCTGCTAGCACCAAGGCTCACAATGCTTCCAGGGCTTCCTGATAATTTTCTAATTCTCTTCTCCATCACATTTTATTTTCTGGCTACATACATGGAAATAAAGAGGAAGTGAAAACATAATGTTCTTGACTGGTAGCTGAAAATAACATCTCCAATGTATTTTTAACATTTCCTCATCCCCATTCATAATGCCCTTTCAGTCTATGCAAATTGCTTGTGTGAATGTCTGGCTTCATTGTACCTTTAGACACAGAAACCAAAATCTGACTGGTAAGTGTCAGATAATTGGCTCAAAGCTGTTCATAAATTCCTAGCAAAGATTTAAACTTCTCAGATTTAGTCTTATAATCAAATTTCCTTAAGCATCATTAAGTGTCAACTATCTCTTTATTTGATTCTGTTGTTTTCCTAAGTCAAGGTACTCTGTTTATTACACAGCCTCCTTTCCTCACACTACGAGAAGCTGCATTTTTCACCTATTTTCAAGTTCTCCTTTATTAGAGGAAACTCACTGAACTCACTCATACTCATTCTCATATTCTCAACAGCCCAAGACTGCCTAAGTGGCCAAAAATACATAGAAAGCCAGCTGCTGTGTTCCATCAGTGTGTATAAGCACCCGTCTGATGTAAATCTGCGTGGCTTCATTATGTCCATCTCTCAGCCTGTACTAGAATAGAATATATTGAGAGAAGTGGGCATTGCATACATGTGGGTGTGAGCAACAGATGCCAAAAGAACCCACAGAACATTCCTGCTCTCAAAATAGCTTAGAAGAGAACTGAGACTGCTCTAGATCATTTTTCAGTTCTGGAATGATGCCTACTGTCTTACCAACAGAGCAAAGACAAAACTAATTCATTTTTGGACTTGTGTTACACTCAAGGACCACATTCCATACTTTATTAATTTATGTAACAATACTAACTCATGTTGGATTCCATGATTGCAGACAAGGACAAAATTTGACCACCTCTGCCTTTTATTCTATTTACTTACTTTTTGCAATGTTTTTCATACAGTTAGACTTCTTGTATGCATTTGCTAATCCAAACAATACTGAAAGTGCACTACAGTATAGTATTTCAATCTTTTGCTAG
Source organism: Aythya ferina (assembly GCF_964211825.1). Classification (NCBI taxonomy): domain Eukaryota; kingdom Metazoa; phylum Chordata; class Aves; order Anseriformes; family Anatidae; genus Aythya; species Aythya ferina. The sequence goes on along the minus strand of NC_140302.1, from coordinate 14,209,416 downwards.
GACTACGCAAGCAGTAAGTCCTGATTTCTTTATTAATACAACGATAGCACTTTCTGCTATAAAAAGAACAGACTATTGAAAAACAGTTTATACGTGTAAAGCTTTTGGCTTTTTTTCTCCCCTCAACATGACTTGTTGAACAGTCTTTTCTCCTTTAAGTGTTTATAGACCCTTTTTGTTACAACTGTGCATCACATAATCTTTTTGAGCTGATTTTCTTTTTATCCAGTTTGTTGCCAAAAGAAGCATAAAAGATTCCATGTGAGATTACATTTCTAAAACCAAAAAGAAAATATTAGACACAAATATAATATTTTGAGGTTTCTTTGTTTGTTTTACCTTTAATACTAGGCAGACTGTTTACACAAATCATTTTGTTATAAAGTAACATATAATGAGTTAAATGTGTGCAATGTCACCATCAATCATGTTTGCTTTTGTTTGACTGCCCAAGCATTTATGGCACATTAAATGACTTTTGAATCACATTAAAAGAAGGAGGAACAAACACACATTTCAAACTTTTTTTTTTTTTTTTTTTTTTTTTTTTTTTTTTTTGAGAGAGAGAGAGAGAGAGAAATTTCAGTAAATCTCCCTGGCAATCTCCTATCTTGTGTGAGACTATACTAATGGCTCAAGGAATTTATGAAGGTCTGACAGCATGTAAATTCAGTACTTTAAATGAAAAAGATTGGAAGTCCTTTTAGGGAACTTACATCTTTCTTTTCAATAGAATCCTCCTTAACAATTCCAATTAACATAGCTGCTCTACTACAATACTCTCTTTAAGCACAACCACCACTTAGTAACAGCTTTCTCTTTCAAACACAGCTTTTGGAGTGAGATAGTTTGCAGAAAGAATATCCTTTCAGTTAAATAAAGAAACCTTTTGCTATCACCAATTGATTTGAATTATAATAGAAAGAAGTATATTCTCAGTTCTATGTTTATTTTACTTTAGATTTTTACACTCAGAGTTCTTTGAAAATGATTACATCAATTTTACTTACCTGGATAACTCATTCTTAATTAAATAGCAAAATTTTTAACCAACACTAGCAGAGTCTTGCATTCTACCGATGCAGTATTTGACAGCATTCTGTTAGTGCCACCTGAAGTAACACAATTTAAGGTATGTCTGCATGCTACTCTGTTTATAGCTGCATATAATCACAGATACAACAACAAAACTGACATTTATACCTTTCTCTAAATCAAATTTGTTGTTATTTTTATGTTTATTCTGTACATATAGAAGCAATCACAATCAATAAAATGCAGACTGTCTTAACCCATTTAGATCCCATTAGAAGATTGGGATGGTTTCTACCTCAGCATAGGGGCAAAGTGCTTTGCAAAACTGAGTATTCAGCTTAAAACCGTTCATCAGTGAAACAGCCCAATGCATGGAAATTATTATAAGATTACCTTATAAAATAATATAGGGTTGAAGATGGTAAGATACTGGTGTAAGTGGTCAGAGACATTTTCTGGAAAGTTGTTACCTTTAACTTTGCATTTTTTGACTTGTATAAATATTTTAAGTTCAAATCCAGACCATAAGTGTGTGTCTCTGGCACAGTTCCCCAAAACCAGACACTTTCTGAATCTCTCTTTCTCTTTTTTTCTTTCTTTCTTTCTTTATTTTTTTTTCCTCACTGCAAGTTGAATTTCATCATTAAAGTAACTTGCATTAAGGCTGGGGCTGAAGATACTGGATTTTCTTGGAGATAAAAGATTTTGGAAGACAGAAGCTGAACAAAAGTTTTTGACCTACTTCTGACATCAAGAGCAAGTTCACAGAAAACTTTGCCACACTAATTTGAATATATTAGTTTGACTACTACAATTTTTTGAGACTCCTGAGAGTGCATGACCTGAATGAATTTCACAAAAAATTGATTTTTCTTCAGGATATAAGTAGAAAGAATTAATTATGAATCATGGACAGTTTTCAAGTTTGGCTTTACTGAAGTAAAACAGCTTTTTTACTTGAATGTAAATAAAGATGCAAGCAGCCTAACTGCAGACAGTAAACTGCAAAGCCCAGATTTATTTCCATATTGCAAATGGGCATTTTTTGACAGTATGTAGTAGTCACAAGAATCTGTGGTCTCCATTACCAGGATTCCAAAGAACACCTTAATAAGAATTTCAGGATTTCTTGAGAAGTGAATAAAGACTCACTACTCTACAATGAAATGCGCACTTCTGTGGAACAGTCCTGCCTTTCTCACCTGATAACATTAGGCATTATGTTGGTATTTCTTTGTTTGTGTTTTTGTTTGTTTGCTGTAGTTTTTTGTTTGTTTCCCTTGCTAACTAGCACAATGGACTTGAAATGGCCTTCCTTGTACTTCAGTGTTTCCTGTCCTATTAATAACAACTGTGCATCCTTGATATTTGGAACTACTGTCCCAGACAGGGGAAGGAAGCGTGAGAGAAGCACTGACTGCTTCAGTCAAGGCCTTAGTCCAATTGCCACAGATGTCTAAAATAACCGCATTAAAATTTTGCCATTTAAGTTTGAAAAACCTCTTTTACTGAGAGGAAACACAAATGAAGTTGTAGGATGTTTAGCCTTTGGTTCCAACACATTTCTTATTTACTCTCACAGTCAAAGGTCCAAAGAACAAAATGATCAGTCCTTTCTTCTGGGCACTTTTTTTTTTTTTTTTTTTTTTTTTTTCCATATGGAACATATATAAATCACATTTTTGTTTTAGCAGAAGGGGCTTTTCTCATAGATAAACACATGGTTTGTTTAAAGCAGAGCAAAACACAAAACACCAGAATTATCCCCCTTGAAATGGATGATAGTTTGAACAATTTTTTAACACCAAACTTTCCAAATAAAAACAAAAACATAACTTTGACAGAACCTGACAGTTTTCCCAATTTGCAGCAGGGATCTTTTGCATGCAAGTGTGTGGTGTTTTCTTCTTTGTTTGTTTGCTTTTTTGTTTGTTTGTTTGTTTAACAGAAGTTCTTAATGTGTTCCTCTCTGTTGCATATTTGAGCCATGTTCTCTACACAACTTTCTGACAAACGGAATTGCAGACTAAAACATTCTAATGAGACAAGGCATTACCTTTATGAATGATCTCATAGAGAAGAGGTTGGCTAACATTGTTGAAAGGCCAGGTGCCAGGCAGCTCTGGGCTATGAAACCCAGCTTGAGCTCCGCAAGACAGATTGCATCATCCCCTTCTTTCCAGTTCCAGCTTGGGATATTTAAAAGATGGGCCTGAAGAAAATAAAATAAAATGAAACAAATAAAATAAAAATAAAAATAAACTCCACAGGTGAAGAGGCAGAAATACTTCTGTAAATAAAGTACAGTAATGAAGGAGATAGAAGTGAATGACTTTGTTACTGGGTTTATTTATTTGTTTATTTTTCTGACTAGGGAAAATTACTTTAACTACTTAAAAATTAGTTATATGCTAAGAAGCACTCCAATCTTTTATACATATTATTGTAACAGAAAAAAATTCACATTTCTCAAGCTGTGTTCTAGATACATATATGTGGCTGTGACACTCTGGCAGGCCCATACTCGCATCTGAGTGAGCCTTAATTTTCACCTTAATTTTTTATTTTTTTTTTTGAACCTGCAGTTCGACAATTACAGATCCACATTGCCGTTTAAGAAATATAAATTAACTATAAATGGTTAATAAGACTATAATTCCATGTGAGTTTTTTTGTAACTATCCATAAAGAATTGACTTTTCACAAGAGCTGACTTGCCTAGAAACCACCAGTTCATTTCAGGTAGCTCTAGTGCAATAAGCTTGACAAAATTTACGGATTCTGAGTGGTTAAAAGTTCACCTGGAATCAATAGCAAGTATGGACACTGTACCTTTGAGAATTATATCCTAGGTAGTTAATAAATGTCAGAGAATTTTGATAAGGTCACTTGCATATATAAATAAAAGTGAATTACCTTGTAACTGGATTATGTGACAAGGCTTATTAGGGTGTTTGGAAAGAAAAATGCTTATTGTTAGTGAAGCTAGAAAAAATAGTGTATGAGTGCAAGGTAGCAAAACACAAAGCAACTAAAACCTGTGGGGAGATACACTACTGGTTATCACATTACCTTATTATGATACTGCAACATCTGAGTGATAATTCTTATCTTCGGATGGTAATTCTTTATTGATATAACTCTAAAAGTAAAATAAATATATGATTAAAATAACATATTTGGACGTTGTATCCCAGCACATCACTGTGTTGTCAAATCCCACAGTTAAAACTGTACTCATGTGTTTGGCTGTAAAGCATAATAATCGAAGTTAAACATATGCAAAATTTACATCTAGTCAAGTTCATTTAACAACCGTCAAGTAATACTAGACAACAAACTTTAGGACTTACTCAGTTTAATGGCTTCCTTACAGATTTTGCAGAAAAAATAAAAATACTTGTTTTAGCAGCTTTGTTCAGATATCCTATTCTTTGTGATAAACTAATAATACACTTGCAATTATTCTCATCTTTAGTGATTACCTTTGTTTCTTTGAATCAATGTAATCAAGTTTTGCAATGATAAATGTCTGAAAGGACATTTCATCCCCCCTTCCATTATTTGTTTATAGTTGTTAGACTTCTATCATATTTAAACACCTTGAATGATGATTTTATTTGACTTGAATCCAAGTGCAAGTTCATCTTCATTTTTTTCTGCATTATTCCTAAACTCGATATTGAAATTGATATCTGAACTCTGAATTTATAACAGATAGGTCTACTTCCATAATCTGCAGCTATTGCAGCTATTCTTCGTTATTTAATGAGGGTAACATATATCCAGCTGTATACAGATTGGATATGGCTGGAATAAAAATGCTGTAGAACTGAATAGATTGATAATGTGTTAGGAAGAGAGAATGAAAAAAATGCAGTAAAATTAATGAAAGAAACAAGCCATGTTCTGTATGATCAAACTTAAGAAAGAGAAAAAAAAAAGGTATTCATTATTTCAATTTACATCATCTTTTAAAAGGACAAAACATTTATTCCTATTAATTTTCCATTTCTTTCTGAATTATTCAATTAAATATTCAATTTAATTGAATTAAATTCATTTAAATGTGAGAGGACACAAGAGAATTCCAGTCTTGAAATTACACTTTTGCATTTTATTATATTTAATGTATTAAAGGTATTAAATGTGTTAAGAATGCACTAATCTGCAGCTGAAATACTTTTAATATATGTATGCAACTAACATGGAAAATATATTTTTTACATTAAAACACAAAAGCGTGACTGAAAAATAACATTAGGCATATATAAACCCTGCCCCTTCCACAGACACCCAGGTATCTTGTGCATAATGAACTTCTTCTGGAGAAGTAGCTTTATTAAATTTCTTTTTATTTCTCCTATTTCCTTCAAATCCTAGAATGCAAACATCTGACAGACAAATAAAACTGGTTCAATGCACTGGTCAATTTTGTTTGAGAATTTTGTTTGAGAATTTTTTAACAGATCTTTGACATTTTAATTTTTAAAAGGTCAGACTGGTCTCATTAAAACTAAGATTTTATGAACAAAACACAAAAAAATTGAATGACTTAGTTTTACTGTAACTACCATCCACATCCATTAGCTACCATCCACTAATTGATCCTTTAATCCTCTTCCTTCAGAGGATACAGGGAGGAAGCAGGACAAGCTTTGGTGACCCCTAATATAATAAGCGACTTGTTATCATTAAGCAATGTTGGTCTTCAGAGTTAAAAAGGAGGATGGATCTTGGAGACCACTGTATCATTGCTATCATGAAGTTCATACCTCACTTTCCCCAAGTAGTGTGATTACTTGGGATATCAGATTTACTGAGGAGCAATGAGGTATGAGGTGATCAAAGGTCCTTCTGTCCCATTGTCAACACCAGCCCTTGCAGGGCATGCATTTATGTAATTTATTGTTGCAGCAGCACAATGACTTTTTCTTTCCTTTCACTTTTGTTGTTCCTGTGCATAGTTATGAATACTTAAACTCTAAGGTTTACAAAATGACAAAGAGTACCAAAGCTCATGCTCCATGTGGCCATGTCATCCCTCACCATAACATCTAGAAAAAAATGAGTTTTTAAAGTAACAAACACAGCAAGCAATGAAGATCCAGAAGAGAGATGTTGCTTGCCAGTGGATTTGGAGAACATTAGTAAGTTACTCTGCTGTACTCTACTGTACAACAGTAATCACAAGCCAAATAACTGCAGCTGATTCTATTCTGGATGCACTAGTACTGTAACATTCTGAGAACTAGTACTGTAGCATGACCTGTAAGTGGTTATAACAAAGAAACAGAAAAGGCGCTACATAAAGCTCTCATGTCCCTTTTGAAAGGATGCATTTTTACCTACACCATGAAAATAGAGATTTACAGGCCATTTCTGGAAAAAAAAAAAAAAAAGGAAAAAAAAAAAAGAAAAAAAAAAAAGAGAGAAATTCAAATCTGTGTGATTCCTTCATTGACTTAGCAGAGAGGAATACATAAATTGTTAGTTGTTTATACAATTATACAATTACAGTTGAGCTATGCTGGAAAAAGAGCAATCAAATATCTGAATATGCAAAGATATTGTAAATGAGAAAAAACGGCCAATATACATGTACAAAGTCCGAAACAAATACTCTGATTTCAGATTTCACTTTTGGTTCAGTTTTTCCTGATTTTTTTCTGACATGCTATAAGCTAAACTAAAACAGTTTAGGCAGGAATTTAAGGGTATCCTCATCTCTGAGATTCTGAGACATCTTAAAATTTGCCCCCTTAAGAAAACTGTGAAATGGTCTTCAGGGTAATTTATCAGCATTGACCTTCAGATCAGCAATAAAGCTGTATGTGGAGGATATGGCCTATTTGAACACCAGTTGGCTAATCAAATTTAAGAATTAAAAATTAATGACATTACCTCATAATGTTGGAGGCATCTTCAGCATCTGGGTCAGCGCAGTATTTATTGGCAAGAATTAGGCACGCATCTGCTGACTCTATCTGAGACACCAAAGAAAAAGAAAAATAATTAGCAACCTCTGTTTTCAGCTATTTGTTCATGATAAAGTATTAGGGATTCCAACACTGCCATCCTGATTGTGTGTCATAATACTAATAAGAAAAAGTGTTACAAGATTTTACAAGCAACATGGGTGATGGCAACAGCTTTCATATACACATAGCAATTTATTGAAGCTTGTTAATGGTGCTCAGATAAGGTTGATAGTTCCATTCATTACTACTATGTTGTATTAAGCTAAAGCACGTAAGTTTTAATATCCTTTAATTTAATAATTATAATTCTATATATTTTTATTATTTTTTATTTATTTTTTATATCTTTTAATATAATGATTTTAATATATTTTGTAATCAGATACTGAAATTTAGACCCCTAAATCCATAGGAAGTTCCTGTTATAGTACTACAGTGCTCCCACTAGTCTTGCAGTTTTGTTTGGGAATTTAAGTATCCTCTTATTACAGAAAGGAAGAGATGGCTGAACCTATGATTTAGGATCTGAGCATGAGTTTTCAGGAAGCACAAGGACAAGAGAACTTATCTGTTCACAGGACCTCTATGTTCATGCAAACCTTAGCCCTATTTAACTAAAAGCAGATGACAAAAGATTTTTTCATTGTATACAACCAAATATCAACACAAAAAATGGTGTAACAGAGAACAAAACACCAGTATACAACTTCATGGTAATAATGAGAACACTGATGAACTGAAACACAGTATGCGTTGGGCTACAAAAGGTTAAGCAATTTCTGTAGCCAAATTGGGCAGAAGACACAATTACTACTCCAGAAAGTGCTAACGCTGCATTAAAACCTTATTGGCTTAAGTAGTTGGTTTACATTCCATGTGAGGGAAATTAAAAAAAAAAAAAAAAAAAAAAAAAACCAAGGTGGTGCTCTATAATAATATTTTACTACAGAGAGTTCTAGACAATGAACTACCTCATTCTAACTACCAAGTATCTTAAGTTGTATTTTTATCAGGATTCTAGACAATAGAAAAAGGATTTGACAGGTGAAAAATCATTTTCTAATTGTTCTGATGAAGGAGCATTTTAAACAATTACAGTAAAACAATGTCCTATTATATCAAACATTAATGTTAAATAGACTTGAACTAAACCCCAATGAAAAATTCATAAAGAGTTCAATAGAATGGCATACAATGTTTAAGTAACAGCATTACTGTAGCTTTGAAGATCTAAAGATACATAGGAAACAAGGTTTATGGACAGAAGGACTGATACTGTAATATTGTAATCATTAGACAAGCTAATACAAAAGGAAAAAACATTTTTGGGGGAGCATCCGAATAAAAATATCACTTTTTAGATATTATTTTATTAAAATAATGCAATGAGTAATTAAATAAAAGTCAGGTAGCAGGAGAACAGAACAAAAGAGCTATTACCTTCACTCTTGCCAGGTCATGGGGATTAAGGACTGAACCCTGATAAAATTCCACCTGAGTGAAGTGTCGTTTAAAGAGAGCCTCCAGCTCAAGGTTAGGGGAGATACTGCATCGAGAAGAGGAAGAAAACACAAGAGCAAACAAGAATTTAGTTTCCATAACAGTCCCAGTTTACTTCATTTATTTATAAACTGACCCATTTATTTATTAGGTGCTCAGACTTCTGCTGATGCTTTTTCTGTGGTGTAGAAACATCATGTAGTACTTAAAAGACAAATACTATACTGCTTACACTTCCTCTCTTCTGTCTACGGCACATCTGGCCCATTTAATTGTGCCACTCTGCATGTTCATCATTTGTCACTTTTTCACATATGTGAATCCAGAAGAACTGGTGCAAAAGTTTAAAAACATCCTCTCACAACATTTTCCATAGAAATCATCTGCTAATGCAACAATCCTCTGTACCTACCACTCTCAAAATAGTTGATTGCATCAAATAAGAGAGCTCAATGTAAAATCACTAAAATCCAGGAAAGGAATCCCATCGGGACCCTTGTGGCCTGTAAGAACTAGAATTAAAACAAACGATTTTGCTCTGACTTTGTCTTATTTCATTCTGCCATAAATGCATGACTAAATTGAAGAGCATCTATTATATTATAATACATTATATTTTCAAGGGCACAACCTTGGAAATACTTTTCTTAAATAGCTATGTTACAGGTACATGAGATCATTCTGATGCCAGATGTTAAATTAATAAGCAAATAAAACAGATACATGCAAATATTTTTTGGGGGTGGGCGGAGGAATAAAAATAAATAATAAAAAAAGCAGGCACAAAAAAGTAGACAGGTGCTGAACTCCCTTTATAAGCATATATAGTTTTGCAATTCCTATCACCATCACTGTGGAAATTCACTTTCCTCTTGCAGTCAATTCCTGTACTTCCTTAGAACTGGCAAACAAGAAAACAAATAAAGTAGTACCTTGAGGATATCATCTGTAATTCAATTTAAAAGGTATAGATAAGAAAAATTGTATAAGTGCTGATTCTTAGTTTTCCAGCTTCATTTGTTGAATTATCACAAATGATTAGCTTTTAATAATTTTCTTTAACAGGAATAAAAGTACAGAACTTGCTGCTAAATACAGAAATATCACTTATTCATAGTTTAAAGGACTTCAAAACAGATGCTATTCCAGATCAGAAAATAATCTGCCTCTCTCCCAAGCACATGGCTATTTCTAACAAGTTCTTCCATAGGTACACCTATTTCGTGTTACATCACTTGTTAGAGCCTGTAACTAATATCAACCACCTTAAGGCATTCTTCCAAATCTCACATGAAAAAAATGCAAGAGACAGCATGTGTAGGTATGTAGGGTAAAAGAACAGTACCAAGTATGGTAACAAGAATTTCTCTTCTACCTTCACTATAAAGTAATGCATTACATTACTTTACAAGTTAAAACTACCACATACACACTAAAACTATTTCTGTGCCCACATGTTTCTTTTTATAAATCTTGTTCAATACAAAATATGCACTTTTTCCTTGTGAAATGAAAAGTGAAAAAATATTTTCAGAGAGCATAAGTTCATACAACACACAGCATTTTTCACTAGTTTTGCAGATTTCACCAATTATGCTAGTTTCAAATAAGTATCTTATGCTAAAGAACTCTCACATCTATTTATTAGTATTTCACTATATATTTTTTTCTCATAATTAAACTCCTATTTGAGATATCTAAACCACGGTTGACATGACTGGCTCTGAAGTCTGTTTGCTTGAAATACTCATACAAGTGGGCTTAGCAATGCATTATAAAACAATTGCACAAAAATACTTTTCTTAAAAATGCTTCTTGTATTTCTTTCTTGTATTGTTTAAAATAATTTTTAAAATATTTTATTGTTTATTGTTTATTGTTTAAAATATTTTTTAAAATAATTAAAAAAATTGTTTACAAGCTTCTTTCTTGTATTGTTTAAAAAAAAAAAAATGAATATATTCATTTTACAGTTGTTTGGAGTTTGAAAGGTCCTATATCTTCCCCCACAACATATTACTTAATTCAATGAGTTTTAGTAACATGTGATAGGACTTATATTGAAAATACTCACTTATGCAGAAAGACGATTTCTACGTTGACATCATCCCTATCCTTGTGCAGGAAGTCCTTCAGGAAGTTGGACACACTTTCAAGTGTTATGTGACCACAGACAACTATGTGCCTGTTACAGAAAAATCACCGTTAATTTCACAAAGAAAGTAAAACAAGCAAGCAAGAAAGCAAAGAATAAAACAGTAATTTATTGGCCAAAAGAGTATTAGTCATCTTGACATTTCTCTAACACCTAATTCCACAAAGTCAGAAAAAATAAAACATCAATTCCAAAAGGTGATTTTCAATTCATAAAACATATACATTTTCACCTGCAAAGATTATTATCAACAAACCATTTGGTCAAGCATACTGCCCATTTAAGAGCAAGTGGCATCATTTATATACATATTTATTAGCTATATTAACCGGCCCATTTCAGTCATATTTCTCTATTTTACACATATGTTTTAAAAATCTTTGCTTCCTTTACCGAGAGATACTATTAAATTTTATTTATTTATTTATTTATGACATGATGAGACAACAAATCTCCCTAAAATTATTCTATTTTTTCCACAGTTAAAAGCTGACAGTTTGGCCAATGAAGGCAGCACAAAGCTTGCCAATTATAGGCCATAAGTAATTAAAAAAAAAAAATCCTGCTGTAAATCCTACAGGGAGAATACATTACAATAAGAAATCATTAATTAACACACTATTGCAGTAGATTGATTAAAGAACCAAAGCTTGAACTAAGGTTACAAAGGTACTCCACATTTTTCCATTTATACTGAACAGATGTATCTGACTATGCAAAATGGAAGCACATACCAACATATACATTCTTGAATTATACAAGAAGCTGAGGAAAAGGCCTAGGAAATTGCACTCTTCCTGACTTAATGGATCATTGTTCCTTTATTATTGTAAAGCAAAGTCCAAAATTTTCTTGATTAGAATATCCTACATTGTCTCTCAGTTTCCTTCACGGAATAAACTCAACCCATATTCCATTACTCTGTTTTGTGACATTACTCCATTACTGTTTTATGACAGATGGTGATTCTGATACGCCTAGTGCTAATATTTCCAGTCATCGCGTTGCTTACAGAAGTCAGGAGGATGGACAAGGTGATACAGACAATTACTGAACTAAGAAAACCAGCTTCGTTACAGTCATATGGTCTACACACAAATGCTTACAGAGACATAATTTCACAAACATATACAACCACTTGAGCTGCCAAATATGAAGCATGGTATTTCAAAGGGAAAAAATAGACTGCCCAACCCTCACTTATTTCACAATTATTCTGTGGACAATTCAGTAATGCAGAAAGCCCATAGGCTGGAAACAACAAATAACAGGTGGCAGCAATGATTACTAATGGAATGGGCCTATTCTTGCTTCGTAATTTGGTGCTTGATGAAATGTGTGTGAAAATTGCACAGAACTCATTGGAAAAAGGATAATGATGCAGAGCAGAGAATAAATCAACAGCATATATCATGGTGTAAATAATATCACCTTCACTGTACTGTTACTTTTGCATTGGTTCAGGTGGTCACTAGGAAAGCAAAACACAGTATCAGACCAGTCCAGCACACTTTATGGTATTGTTCTACTACTACCACTTCTATAAACAGCATAGGACAGTTTAAAAGGCTTATTTAGAAATATGATAATTTCAAACACTCCTCTTGTATGAGTTCTCAGTGACATCACCAGGCCTTGGATATAATTTTAGTCATAGTAACCATAAAAAAAATTATACTTTTAATTCCTTTTGACAGGGAAAAAATATATGTTGACATGAGATATTTAACATAGAATTCGATACTACAAACTTTTATTGCTAAACTAGCTATCTGGATTGTCAGCTTTGGATTCACCAAGATTTAGCTCAATCTTAACGTAAGATTTTGGTGCAGAAGTATACAAAGCACTGTATGCTTCTCAGACTGTAAGCACAAAATCCCTAACTTCAAGCCTTACTGTTTTATGACATAGTAAGCACAATATCAGAAAACAAGACAAAATATATTAGTTCATAACTTTTTGGTGCAAAAAGTCCCAGAGGTTTCTTCTGGGATCTTTAGAGCTTGGCAAAGTTTCCAGCAGCCTCTGTGCTGCATAAAACCATGCCTGAATTCCCAGTCTGAGAAGCACCTTTCCTCAGTTTCCCTAAGCGATCAAATCACCTGATCTGCTGGCACTGCGTGTGCATGTATTATTGTGCATACAGTCTGATCAGAGGATAATAGCCTTTAATATAGGAGAAGATATGATTTCAAGCACTAAGATTCCCGCACTATCAAATGGATGAATGTCCATGCATTGATGAATCCAATACATCAATGTAACTAGAATTTTTCAAGAAAGTTCAGATTCTGTAAAGATGTTCAATAGCTTTGAAAATATGGACTAACCAAGGAGAAAAACTACAGAACACATAGAGTTTGTAGCCCAAGTCAATCTATTACAGAAGAAATTTTCACAGGATTGCAAGATTACAGGATACATGAGGTTGGAAATGACCTCCAGAGGTCTTCTACTCCAAAAAACTCCCACTAAAAGCAGCTGCATTTGGAACAATAATTCACTCTTGCTATGATTCTCATTCAGTACGGTTTCATACCAATCTGATTCAGTGAAAATAAAACATTTGGCTGTCAAATACACTTGCATTTGAGCATCAGGACTGATTATTTTGGAAGTGTCAGAAGGCATCTGCACCATGTGTTCATTTTAGCACTCTGATTTTGAGTTATTTAGGCATTATCCTTTCTTCCTGTCTTTGCTGTTCTCAGGATACAAGACAGCATCCTGAGCAGTGACTGTAACAAAAAACTCTCCTGGTTTTCAAACAATGTTTTCTGATGAGAGACTAACATTAATTTTTGGTTGGAAACTCCCACAAAGAAATCTCCTTTTACCATAAATTATGTTTTTGCTTAGAAGTAGAAGAAATTGAAAACAGATTTCCTATTTGCCCAGAGAGAGTTATTCAGTACATTATCTTAGAAAACTAAGAGAGCTTATATTGTTCCAATCTGTCTTGTGTATGATCTGAAGATTTATAGCTTCCTCTGTTTGTGCCAATAATCACTCCTTTTCTATGCACCACCCAGTTTTTACATGCACCATGAGGTAAAGTAAAGCCAATATATTGGATATCTTTTGCTTGCAGCTGGAGGTGCTTGGTAGGAAAATACTGTATTAATAATTTTGGTTCAACAGAAATATCTAACCTCAGCATTTAGGTTTTGTTTATGAAAATCCTCAGAAGTAATACAGCATTCATCTAAATTATTATTTTCTTTTTGTTACCTAAAAAGAAATTTAGAATTTTCCCTATAATATTGAAAACTAAACTTCATGATTTTAGATATTTTCATTGCTGATAAGCATTCAGGAGGACTACTACTTCTGTAAAGTAACAGTTGTCAGTGCAACTGCACCAGAGGCAAAATTTGGTGAATATAAGAATGGAAATCCATACTACGTAATTGTAATGTTGCAAAAATCATCTTTTACAGAGAATACAAAGCCTATCAGGGAATATATGTCATCAAGCAATGGTGTCCGACTAATCCATTCTTCTTCCATATCCATCTTCCTAATGGTCATTAATTACCAAATACAGAAGAGTACACTTAAATAAGAAAATTATTCTACCCAGCTGAAATTCTCTACAATACCTTATTTTTTTCCTCTCAAGTACTGACAATGAAACATCATCTAAAAATGCAACAGCTCCTTATAAAGTAAACAATATTGCTGATATAAGGTCCCTACCCACAACAAATACAAATAGTTTCAGGAAGAAAAAATGAAACAAGCAAAAGCTAAAACATATAGAATTCCTACATGAGATAATTGAGGACATATGCTTAATCCATGTAAATAGCACTGTAAATGAAAACAGATCCACTGTGAACACGATTCTTCAAAAAGGATTTTTACATGGTTCTTCCTTCAGAGGACACAATACAAAATGCAAATCTTTTGCCTGTTTATTTTGAAAGAAATTATATCCATTTTATTGGAACAAGTATAAAGAACTTGAAAAAATTCACTTTAACTAGTCTGTCATAATAAATCAAAGATAATAAATAGAAAATTCTGTTCAGCATTCAGTTGAATACACAGTGTTCACTTGTCAAGTAACTGAATGATATTTGGCACATATTGACCTAGATGTCTCTATAAAACTATAATATTTATATCAAATACATGTGCTCAGATATCTTTATCATCTTTCTGCTTAGTTTTCTGATCATACCTTTAACTATCAACCATCTCAATTCTTTTTTTTTTTTTTTTTGCATGCCAGTAGCAGACTGCTGTGGTTGAAATCAAAATGTCCTTCTAAAGTCTGTGTTGTTTTTTTTTTATCAATAAAGGACAGGTCTCAGCCACTTTGTCTTCCTAACAGAAGTCAATAAATGTCAACAGATTCTGTAGATATGATCTTCTTGTTTATCTGTTAGATTAGTATATTTAAAGAACGCTGATGTATAATACCTTGCTAGCTGCTTGTGCTTTTATGATTTATCCCAATATTAAGATACTATTAATTCAGTTCAATTAAGTGACAATTCTACACTTGTGTTTGTGTCTCTCCCCCTATTACTCAGTTAAACACATGCCTTATTTTAATGTATCATATATTAATTTATATATATATCAATATATATATCAGATTAAAATAAACGGAAAATCATTAATGGCACTCATTTAAACATTACCTCTGATGCAGACATGAATTTAATGTGTGATCATTATATATATTAAGAACCAAGAAGAAATAATTTCAATTTCTTAAACTCAAACTTGTTAATGGGCACAAAAAATGTACAGCCACATACAAGACCCTGATTAGTTGTGAATTATGACAGCTACAAAACTGTGGCAAGCACATATATATATACAGGTTTCAGTCTTGCTCAGTGAATATTGGTGGTATGTCACTGGCAACACTTAAATGCTAGATAGTGTTTTTCTGAACCACATAGAAATAATACAGAAAAATTCTGTTATGTAGGTTCTCAGATATTTCATGCCCACCAAAGTGAGATTTGTACTAGAGAAGAGGCTTACTGAGTGCATTTCAGTGACTTTATTCCTGGATAAATGGCACACTCCCTTGTTTAAACTGCATATTACAGTGTGCATCTCAGTTTGTTTGCAATAGCATGTTGTCCTAAGTGATTCACTGTAAGCTTCTTTATTTCATCTTCCTTGCTCAGGTACAGTTAAATGAAATTACCTTACATTATCATGATCTAAGAACTTGTGCAACACTTGTCTATAAAGCAATTTAAGAAATAAAAGTTAATATTCTTAGCTTGATGCATGCCTATGAAACTGCAATCATAAGAAGAAAGCACAGTAATTTGTTTCTGCTGGGGTCTGGATTAGATGAGAGGCTTCCACCAATTTAAAGGACAAAGACTTATTCTTTCATTCAGTCTTGATGGTACTATAATCCCTATCTACAATACTTCTCCTTTCATAAAAATACCACAATATTAGACACAACACAGCTACATCACCATGAGAAATTAGTGCATAATTTAGTATAAAAAGAAGCAGTTAAAACTGTTAAATGTTACTGCATATACAAGAGGTCCATACTAGAAAGCTTGTAGTGCAACACAGGAGTAAACCGTATCTCCACTGTCATCATCTCACTTGCAAACAAACTTTAATCTGATGCTATAATCACACAAAACCCTAGGCTTCCTTATCAGACACCAGACACGCCCTGTTATTATTTATGAAATTCCTTATATTTTCTTCTGAATTAATTGTTATGCTTCCACTATTACTCTTCAAAGTTGCCTTAGGGGCTTTTTGAATGCTCAGTAAGCCTTTACAGACAATGCAGAAAGTAGCAAAAGCTTTAAAATTTCTGAACATTTCATTCATGAATACAGCCAGTGCATTTCTTGCCATTGAAATCACCCCAAAGTGTCATGACTGATTTTCTGCAAGAGCACCTGAGAGGAAACAAAGAAGTCATAATTCCTTAAAACTTGCTGATTAATTCACCACTTCTGGCATCTCATGTTCCCTTTCCTGGAATGTCCACACTGAAAATCATGGCTTGTATATTTTGTGGAACATGGTAAATCAGGGAATTTATAGAACAGAGTCAGTCTTTCTTGAGACAAAATTTGGACAGCAACATCTACTACTTTGATGCCTAACCCAAAAAAGCTTTTTAAAAGTTTAGGCAGAGAGAATGAAAGAAGTTATTTATTTTTTTTTACACTTAACTAGAAGTATAAAATTATTCAGGATCTGAACGTGATTTGAGACCTAGAAGACTCTTTTAAAAAAAAAGTCATAATATTATTATATATCACTTCCCACACTTCCCTTCTTGCTTTCACAAGAATGGATATATTTAATAAGTATGCAAAAATGAGGGGAAAAATCTGTCCTATTACTTCTATCTGTCAGTCTATTTAACACTCATCAGATTTTCTTTATCACTAAGTGAGACTTCATTTGAAACAGTGGGATTAGAAGAATGGCTAGCAGATGGAAAATAGAGACACCCCTGGGGATCATAATGCAATCCATGTCACATTCTCTTATTACAGCCTCATCCCACTGGAATATAGTATCTTACATCTTGTATCAAATTATTTAATATAATCTAATGTCACTTTCTTTGGAGCTATGTCTCATTACTGTTGCAAGTGGACCTTTGCCAAAGTATTTGGATAAGCTTTAAAAAAAAATTGTTCTAATTTTTAATCAAATTCAAATGTCTAATGAATCCAAGATGGTCTGTCAACTTAAATTATCTGTTTGTCTTTCTGTTTACCATATCTATCTGTCTGCAGTTTTTATTTTTCTCTGTGAAGTTTAGTTATTGAATCCCATGTTTCCTTCTGGAAGGAATCTCTAACAGATGATTCTTCCCATTGACTTACTGATGACTTGCTAATTTATGGCTTATAAACTTCAGAAATCTGAAGAAATTTCTGGGAAGTAGAGCAGATCATGAGAGAAAGGAAACAGGGTATTTGAATAGCTTATACAGTAAAGAACTGTGATGGCATTAAAATACAATGTTTAATCTTGAACATTAACTAGAGTAATATGTAAAGATCATTTAAAACATCCTTTGAAAATTTAACAAAATTTAGTTTATTTACTATCAGGGCAACAAAAAATAATAAAATTCCCTTTCACTGTCTATATTCATGTGAAGCCATGTTGTTGCCTCATAAAGAGTTTTCATTGGAGCTGATAGGAACATTGCATACAAAAGGAAAAACATTTTAGACCAATAAATTAAAAAGTAATAATTAAATGCAGAGGAAATAATGGAAAAGAAAGAAACAAACAAACAACAAAAAACACATTAAGTTATCCAGAGCCTCTTTCAGTTCATCAGTTTACCAGTGTTGTTTCCATCTGTTTTCTAGAGCTTTGTGCAGGCTAACTTACAAAAAGATAATGCCTTCAAATGGAAAATACTTCACAGAATTAAAATCCAGTCTGAATATATGAATGCATAAATACAAAAATGAAAAAACTTACTAGGAACAATCTTGATTCTCAAATAAATGAGTAAATTCTGAATAAAAAGTTAATTACAAATTATCAGATGTAAAACATATCTGAATCTTCAACCAAATCTCAGACCAGACCTGGATAATATGAAGGTTAACAAGAAATAAGAAAATATGTGTTTATATATGTATGGCTTAATAGGAATAACAGACTATTTTTAAAGCCCTATTCCGGGTAGGACTGAAAGTGTAAGCTCCAAACATCAGAAAAAGCACATTAGCAAAATTTTAGTGATCCCCAAACCAAAAGTTTATTGAAGAAAAATTCAGTAAGTCACTCAAAAATTCAAAAGTCACTCATGTATGACTTAAAGCTTGAATTCTATAGTTAAGAGGTTAGATGGAGCACTTTGGAAAAGCATCCAAAGCCAAAGTGATCACTCTTCCATCCTTCCAGATGTATATAGGTTAACATGAGCTAACCTGTAAGCTTATTGCTCTTAGTCTAAAAAATAATAGTCTACCAGCACAATGAAATTCATAATAGCATGACCTTTTCATCCCTCTATGATACTTCAGTTAAAAAAGGACCCCTTCAATACTATTTCATGAGCTCTACAGGCATGTAACAAAGATCCTGAGATCCTGAAAAGAGTAAGGCATCCTGTAAGTCTTAAAGAGAAAAGAGCTAAATGTGGATAGCATGTACGGAACTGGCTGATGGTCTCAAAATTATTCAGAAGAATGGCAAATATTAATATCATAAACATTCAAACTGTATATCATTTCAGTTTGTTAGTGATAAAAACAAATGTCAAAACCAACCAACCAAAAAGAAAAATTGTAAAACCTCTCCTGCTTTTATATATAGATACATATTATTTTCTAAATTGATGTCTAATCTAGACCTTTGTAGAACTTTTATAATATTGTAATAAATAGATCATATCTTTTCCTTCTCCACCCCATAACTTGTTAAATCTAGCTTTTATCTCCAGTATTTTGTCTATTAAAAACACTAGTTATTAATAATAATAGTTTTTCACTAATTTACTGAACATTTACTTTATTTTCTCACCTTCTGCATTAAGCAGATTTTATGTAAGTCTATGCTAATAAGATTCTATGTCCTATAGAATATTGCAGATATTTTTCACTGTGATGACATTATGCTTAGTGATGAAACAATTAATTAGAGTTTAACTTTCATTATAAATTTTTGTCTACTGTGTATTTCAAAAGCATTCATCATCTTCAGAAAGCATAAACGTGACTCACATAAGTCTCACAAAAATTCTGTCAGGTAGTTACCAGTCTATTACAATAAATAGTATTTTTCTATAATACTTAAAGTATTTTATTATATCAGTAAAACATTGGATAATATATATAGAATATAATATGCATTATCTGCTTTGCAAAAATTATTTCCACAAAATGTAAAATCATATACTACAGAATTAATCCACAGAAATGGATGGAAAGACAGGAAGTAGAAACAGCAGTACTGACTGATGTGAGCAGTAGTGGCTCACGTGATATAACAGAAACTACGTAGAAAACTAGAAAATTAAGGAGGTTACTCTATTGTTATCATAAGATACCTCTTATGAACATTTAAAAACAATATTTTTCAAGTTCTGATTGCTTCTTACGTCTGAATTTTATTTTACAGTTACATCTTAGATATCTTAGATTTATATTTATTTTAATATCAATGGTCTTCTCCATGTCATTTGTATTTAGTGGTGATTCTAGCATGAAAAAATTGTTTTGCGTAAAACTAAACTAACTAAACTTAGAAAGCCCTTTTTTTTTTATCTACTGACTAAAACTTTAGAGAGTGTTCTGATGAACTTATCTGTGCACAGTAGCAAAGCAGCTGTTTAACACAAATCTCATTACCTATCAGATCTCACTGTTTACAAATCTGAAATTCAAGACAAGGATTATTATCCTTTTGGGTAACTTTTGTTTGTTTGTTTGTTTTCTTTCTTTTTTTCTTTTTTTTTTTTTTTTCCCCACTTGGTTGCAATTGTGACAATTAATTATCAAATGACACCTGTCATCAAATGTGTATGTTTGATCTTAGTCACATTTTGTATAGATATGCTGGTGTGCATTTTGCTTTATATGCAACAGCAAGTACTGTTGCTGTTTTAACAGATGAGACTTCAGTCAAAGGCTGTAATAATATTCCTACTTTACATTCTGTGAGACCTTAGAAGTCTCATTACAGGAATATATTATTAAGCAGAGATTGTAAATCATATTAAAAATAAAATAAATAAAAAAAATCCCTGTGGAAATTTCTAACAAAGCTATCTAGTAGTAGATTTAACCAGTGATAACTGCATACAGAGAGAGAAGTATGTATCTTTATTGTGGGAAATTATTCCTAGTTTATGAGACCTTTGGGGACCTTACTGGCTGAAAAATAAAATGAAATGTGAGATTAAAATTGCTGGTGTTTTCTTTTTTTTTTTTTTTTCTCCCTTTAGGAAGTGGAGCCTGTAGAACTTTTTATGCATACATTCCATCTCCCAGTTCAACAGCTACAATTCTTTAGTAAGACTGTCCTTGTAATAATAAAGCATATAGTGCAATCCTTAAAAGATATGAAATCATATGTTAATTTTAACTACCCATCTAGATTTTTAGTAGTCATATGGAACCATGTTATTCCACAGACATAATTCATGAGGACACATTATATATATAAATACTACAGATTCCATGTACTTATCTATTTTGGATAAAGAATTAAAAGTGCACACTTTTGCTATTTTAAGAGTTGAAACGATCTCTTTCAACAAAATTCAGCTGCTTTCATTTTCTACATGCATTTAATTTTATCTGAAAATTTTCTGACACTAGAAATAGAACAACTGTAGTTTCTCATTATGTTTGCTGCCAGAATCTATGCTTGGTTGTTCAACTAAAGACCTTATATTGCTAATTACTACCACATGTCCATATCCCAAGCAAAGGAAAACTTATTGGTTCTGACAATCCATTCTCTCATCACTGAATTCTAAATGAAAACTTAAATTTTGGCCAAACATAACATTTCATCAATCTTGTTCTACTGACTGCAAAAGCAACATCAAACAGGGATTGTTAATAGCTTTTTACTGTGCAGTTCCCAAGCTTAGATTCTCTGACGAAAGACCCACATGAGCAAAAGACTTCTTTTAACTACTTAGTAATTAACATTTGAACCAGAAAACAATGCATAAAGTAAATTGAACATTTAGTATGTTGATGACAGAGATGAGTTCCAATCGGCAAGTTATATGGGCAGTAGAGGTCAGCAGAGAAAGCACTAATGACAGTGAGCTAAAAACAAACAGATAGTGCATATAAAGACAAAAAGAAAAGGTGAGAAATTAAAATGAAGAATGCCCCAAAGCTATCAGGAAGTCTTTGATCTAGAGTTGAGGTTTTCAGGATATGGGGTTCTGACTGAAGATCGAGTCCAAGTTCAGAGACATCTGAGCAATGCTAGGTACTAGTGACAATGTAGAAGGGGGGAGACTACAACTCTGTATGCAAAATAGTTTTAAAGCCACATTTACAGCTGCCATAACTCTTTTGTAGCTTCAAAACCAAAAACGTCAATTCTCCATTTAGAAAACCTCTCTTGAGAAAACAGGTATGAATACAAGTATGAAGCTGAGTAGGCCTCTGTTACAAATAAACATTCTGGGAAATTAATGACACTTCTTTCAGAAATACAGTGCAAGTTTCCAACATTAGTGTTGGCCAGAAAAGAAAAAACAAAGCAAAACAGAACAAAACAAAAAACAAAACAAAAAACAAAACACAACACTTTAGACATTTGAGGGTAGCTTAAAAATAGAATTATTGAAGTTGTCATTTATATGCTTATTATTCGTTAAACATTACTATAAGATATAACTAACACCAACAACAACAAAAAAAGGATCGATCTACCTGGCGATGTAAATCAGTACTCTTGAATTAGTTCTATGGGGCATTTGCAGTCTTTCTGCTCCACAAAGAGGAGAAAGAATTTACCATAATGCACATCTATGAAATGATGCATGGGTGATAATTTGAAAGGAACAAGGTGAAACTTCTGCTTGAAGTACAGAGAGGGACAATTAATTAGATATGTTTCTTGGAGATCTCTCCTATTGTTCTATGGAAGCAATTTCATATAACTTGTTGTTCAGGGCAGATGTATTTTTTTATAGTGAAAAGTGAATTTCATAATGATATGTAATGACACAGAGGATGGCAACGTTAATGGTGATATAAAGAAGAAAATAATATATCTATAAGTACATCTAGTTCATTAAAGGCTATACGCCATCAGGTCTAGATGCTGGGAATGCCATAATAAGCTAGTTTTAACTTGGTAAAGAAACAGGCTTTCAAAAGAAATGAAATGAGCTAATGTGGTCTAATAAAGGTAGCTGTTGCTAGAAGACAAAATTATTATCATACTTCACTGATCCTAAAGCTACTACTTTCTCTTCTTAAGATAGACTTTACAAGGTTAGTGGAAGAGATCACTTTAAAAACCGCTCGTCATAGATCCTAAAACTATGATTTTGTGCAATATCCATTTACAGTTGATAGTTGGTGCATGAAATCTGAATCTGTTTCAATATTTTTCATATTGAAAGATTTCCTACTGAAGGTTTTTCTTATTCAAACAGCACTATTAATTGCCTGACAAAGTTATGGAATAACCTGATCAACATAAATGTCTTATTTTTTACAACAGCAAACTGGAGCTTTGTAGTCTGAGTGGTATCCAGGTTTTCTTGAAGAAGGGCCAAAATGTTGTGACTTGTACCACAGCATAGCCCAGGTCTCTGTAGTGTGACAATTCTCCAGTGGTAACATCTGATATCAAAGAATACAGCCTTTTAAGCTGTAAGTCAGCTATTACCACCTTCAGGGGCTGTTCAAAGTCACACAACCACACCTGTTTTTTTTTGACTTACTTTCTGCCTCGAGTTGAGTTAAAAGTCCCGCCGTATTTCTTCCGATTAAGGATGAGAGCAGCAATTTCTGGCACGTAGCGAGCAAACATTGCCTACATGCATGAAACAAAAAAACAAAAAAACAAAACAAAACAAAAAAAAAAAGAAACAAAAAAAAAAAAAAAAAAAAAAAAAGAAAATGGCATGCAGAGAGTGTTCTACTGCAGCAGAGGCAGCAGAGACTCTTGGGATACTTACTTTCTTCCACTAACCGCACTATAGGAACCACCATATTTCTTGCGGTTTCCTATTAACTCTATGATTTCAGGGACGTAGCTGGCAAACATGGCCTAAGAAGAAGATAGGAGACAGAAGAAAAGACTAAAAAGAGAGGCCAAAGAAAGGGGGATGATGAATATTTTCAGAAGATATATATATCTTTAAGATCTGAAAATGCGAAAGAATTAGATCTGGGAAGGTGTTTAAAAAAGAAAATTTTAAAAAAGTAAAAGTTCTTATCAAACAAAACATGAGGGTTCAATGTAAAAGTTGGTCTTGGAGAAGGTGCATACTTTATAAATTAAGAAAATGGTAAAAAGAGGGAAAATGGGCTCACAAAACAAAACAAGAACAAAATGAATTCAAACTGCAATTAATCATAAAGTACAGTTATGTTTAATTCTTCCTGTAAAGGGGAGGGGAAAAAAACTATCCATCTCCACTGCAAAAACCAAAACCAAAACCAAGTAGTGCCATAATGGTTGCATTTCTATTTTAAAAGACAGACTTGTTCCCCTGTGATTAGGATTTAAACAAACACAAAAAGATGTAGTGAGGGTCAATGCCCCTGCTGAGAAACAAAACAGTCACCACCACCACCCCCAAAAAAAAAAAAAAAAGGGAAAAAAAACACAAAAGTTTATGTTTTTTAAAAGGATTGGAATAACATGTGATAGGAAAAAAAAATAATAATTAATAAAGGGTTTAAGGAGAAAAAAAAAAAATATTCTGCCATGTTTTGTCCAACAAACATCTTCCTTGTGGCTGGATACTTCGAAGAGCTACTGCCAGTTAGCATGGTCTCTCTCTTCATGTCAATAAACATAGATGGGAATGCATATATATATATATATATATATATATATATATATATATATATATACGTGTGTGTGTGCGTCTGACATATATGGCATTCATAACATCAGTTATATACATATCACCTTTGTAAGATGTATGTATATGTGAAATCAATATATAAGAATAAAATAACAATACATGTGTATGTATGTCAATTAACATATGTTGTTAGTCATCTGTAAAGAACTTACCTTGCACTGTGTGAATAAACCTTGCTGTTTTAGAGAGAAACATTGCAACAGGCCCCATAATATTATTAATATTGATATATAATAGAAAAGTTGACACAAGACAAGTAGCAACTTTGTTGCTATGTATGTACAGGACAAAGAACACCAGAATTTGCTGATATAAAAGGATTCTGGTTATGGCCATGGTTTGTGTGATAAACTGTGAGTTAAAATTGTACTACATGACATGAAAGGATGTTTGAAATTAAAGAGAATGTGGTTTGCCACCAGGATCCAGCAAGCTGCTCTTTAAGGCAGTCCAAAGCCACAGTGTTTGTTGGAATTCTGGGAAGGAACACAGAAGGGTGGGTAGACTTCTGAAACCGCAAAGTGTCTCTAAGTAACAACAGCATCCTCAAAAAATGCCCTACACTCGGTCACTGGAAAGTAAAAAACTAGGAATAAGTTTATAAGTGGAAAGGCTAAAGCACTTCATGTATTCACATGCATTATGCATTTAAGTGGGACAATAACAATCCTGACTCCACTACCTGACAAGCTCTGCCAAATATTAATCTACAAAATAAAATATGGTGTGCGTCAAACTTATTTAAGAGTTCAATAATTAATTTTAATTTACTAAGCCATATATTATTATTTCTTCAATTATAGCACTGAGATATAAAAGGTCAAGTTTTAATGTAGAAGGAATAAATAATAAGTAATAAAATTATTATTTTACCAATCCTCCAAGGATGAAGAAGACCATGAAAAGGCGACCAAGGGTTGTTTTTGCATAAACATCTCCATAACCAACAGTGGACATTGTAACCATCAGTAAATAAACACATTCCCAATATGTTAGCTGTTGATTATTTTGGAAATTTTCCCATGGATCCCCTGAGTTCTCCACCTAAAATGTACAAGAAAATATATTATTAATAACTAAAGAAGTAACAAAAATCAACTCTACTGATAAAGATATATATATATATCAGCATCACAGAATTATCTAGGTTGGAAGAGACCTCAAGATCATCGAGTCCAACCTCTGACTTAACACTAACAAGTCCTCCACTAAACCATATTGCTAAGCTCTACATCGAAATGTCTTTTCAAGACCTCCAGGGATGGTGACTCCACCACTTCCCTGGGCAGCCCATTCACAACCCTCTCAGTAAAGAAGTTCTTCCTAATATCCAACCTAAAACACCCCTGGGACAATTTAGCCCCTTCCCCCTCATCCTGTCACCAGGCATGTGGGAGAACAGGCCAACCCCCACCTCTCTACAGCCTCCTTTAAGGTACCTATAGAGAGCGATAAGGTCGCCCTTGAGCCTCCTCTTCTCCAGGCTGAACAAACCCAGCTCCCTCAGCCTCTCCTTGTAAGACTTGTTCTCCAGACCTCTCACCAGCTTCGTCGCCCTTCTCTGGACTCTCTCGAGCACCACCATGTCCTTCTTGTAGCGAGGGGCCCAAAACTGAACACAGTACTCGAGGTGCGGCCTCACCAGAGCTGAGTACAGGGGGACGATCACCTCCCTAGCCCTGCTGGCCACGCTGTTTCTTATGCAAGCCAGGATGCCGTTGGCCTTCTTGGCCACCTGAGCACACTGCTGGCTCATATTCAGCTGACTATCCACCAATACTCCCAGGTCCTTCTCTGCCTGGCAGCTTTCCAACCACTCATCTCCCAGCCTGTAGCTCTGCTTGGGGTTACTGCGCCCCAGGTGCAGGACCCGGCACTTGGCCTTGTTAAACTTCATACAGCTGACCTCAGCCCATCGGTCCAGCCTATCCAGATCCTCCTGCAGAGCCTTCCTACCCTTGAGCAGATCGACACACACACCTAACTTGGTGTCATCTGCAAACTTACTGAGGGTGCACTCAATCCTCTCATCCAGATCATCGATAAAGATATTAAAGAGGACCGGCCCCAGTACCGAGCCCTAGGGAACACCACTAGTGACCGGCCTCCAGCTGGATTTGACTCCATTCACCACGACTCTTTGGGCCCGGCTGTCCAGCCAGTTTCTAACCTAACAAAGCGTATGCCAGTCCAAACCACAAGCAGCCAGTTTCTTGAGGAGAATGCTGTGGGAGACGGTGTCAAAAGCCTTGCTGAAGTCAAGGTAGACCACATCCACAGCCTTTCCCTCATCCACCCAGCGCGTCTCTTTGTCATAGAAGGAGATCAGGTTCGTCAAGCAGGACCTGCCTTTCGTAAACCCATGCTGACTAGGCCTGATCGCCTGCTTGCCCTGTAAGTGCTGCGTGATGATACTCAAGATAATCTGCTCCATGACTTTCCCTGGCACTGAGGTCAAACTGACAGGCCTACAGTTTCCTGGGTCTGCCCTCCGGCCCTTCTTGTAGATGGGCGTCACATTTGCTAGCCGCCAGTCGACTGGGACCTCCCCCAATAGCCAGGACTGCCGATAAATGATGGTAAGCGGCTTGGCCAGCTTCTCCACCAGTTCTCTCAGTATCCTCGGGTGGATCCCATCCGGCCCCATCGACTTGCATTCATCCAAGTGCCGTAGCAGGTCACCAACCAGTTCTTCATGGATAGTAAGGGCCACATTCTGCTCCCCATCCCTTTCCACCAGTTCAGGGTACTGGGTATCCAGAGAGCAACCGGTATTGCCGCTAAAGACTGAGGCAAAGAAGGCATTAAGCACCTCCGCCTTTTCCTCATCTTTTGTAACTAAGTTCCCCCCTGCATCCAGTAAAGGATGGAGATTCTCCTTAGTCCTCCATTTTGCATTCATGTATTTGTAAAAACATTTTTTTGTTGTCTTTGATGACAGTCGCCAGATTGAGCTAGAGATGAGCTTTGGCCTTTCTAATTTTGTCCCTGCACTGCCTCGCAACATCCTTATAGTCCTCCCGAGTGGCCTGCCCGCTTTTCCAAAGATTGTAAACCCTCTTTTTCCTGCTAAGCTCAAGCTACAATTCTCTGTTCAGCCAGGCCGGTCTTCTTCCACGCCGGCTCGTCTTTGGGCACGTGGGGACAGACTGCTCCTGTGCCATTAAGATTTCCTTCTTGAAGAGCGCCCAGCCTTCCTGGACTCCTCTGCCCTTCAAAACCTCCTCCCAAGGGACTCTACCTATCAGTGTCCTGAACAGTTCAAAGTCGGCCCTCCAGAAGTCCAATACAGCAGTTTTACTGGTCCCCTTCCTGGCTTCTCCGAGAATGGAGAACTCTACCATTTCATGGTCACTCTGCCCAAGACAGTTTCCAACCATCACATCTCCCACCGGTCCTTCTCTGTTTGTGAAGAGAAGGTCAAATTTCTGTGTTGGCACCAGCCTCTGAGCCACGTGTTTATCAGGTGGGCTTTCCGTGTCCTCTCTGTACCCCTCCCTGCCACCGTAGGGATGGACGAAAACACCACCTGTACTCCCGCTCCATCCACTAACCGTCCCTGTCCCCTAAAGTCCTATTTGATGTTCTGCAGGCTTCTCTCTTCCATGTCATCACTGCCAGCCTGGACTGTTAAAAGAGGGTAATAGTCAGAGCGGTGAAGCAGGTTGGGAAGCTTTCTGGCAATGTCCCTGACCCTGGCCCCAGGAAGGCAACAGACTTCCCTACAGGTAGGGTCAGGCCGACAAATAGGTCCCTCTGTTCCCCTGAGAAGGGAGTCGCCCACAACAATCACCCTTCTTTCTGTCCTGGTGGAGGCAGTCCTGAGGCGTGGAGTCAACTTCCTCGCCCTAGGCATCCTCCTGGGTAGACTTTCTACCTCTTCCTCAGCTGCCAGTCTCTCAAGCTCCAGGGCCTCAAACCTGTTGCGTAAGGGCATCTGTGAAGATGGGGCTGGTGGGGGAGGGCATCGCCTGCAATGTTGAGCAGGGACCTGTTTCCATTCCTCCTCAACTCCTAGGTCCCCTCCCTCTGCCCAACAGCAGCAGGGCAGGGGGTCCACCCCCATTTGGGGTGTCTCACCCCGGCACCTGTCCTTCAGGCCGCACAGGGAGTCGCTCCACAAGTCTATCTCCCGCTCACACTCCCTGATATCCCTCAACCTCTCGACCTCCTCCTTGAGTTCTGCCACGAGGTGGACCAGGTCGTCCACCTGCTCGCACCTCATGCACACAGTCTCTTTGCCCCCCGCAGGTGGTAGCAACAGGCTCAGGCACTGCCTGCACCCGGAGACCTGAACTGCCGCAGTTTTGAGCGGGCAGTCGGTCTGGGTGTGTACAGGCTTCCTGGAGAGCGCACTATGCCTGGTGTACACCATTGCAGCTGAGCTAGCGGTAGACCGCCGTTAGAGGAGGTGTTCGTATGGGTGGGGGGGAACGCACTGCCCTTCCCTTTCCTGCTTGCCCTGCCTGCGCGAACTGCCACACCATGCCCTGTTTCCCCATCCTGTTAACTGCCACGCTCCTGGTCGCTCGCGCTCCCTAGGGGCAGCTTTCGAACAGCTGGGGAGGGGGCGCTGCTGGCTCCGCCTACGCCTCCTTCTCACCTCGTTCACCTCCCTCGCAAGGGCTGCCACGTCCTGGCGGCTCCCTTGAGTGCCAGCAAAATTAGCCCTGCCTGTCCGATCCCCCGCTCCGCTGCAGAACGCGTCTGCCCTGGAGCCAATCGCCTCGGCAAATGGCCATGTAATATAAACTCTGAATGCTTTCCTGTGATTTATTTTGAAGAAACAGAGAACCTAAGCCTGCCCTTATTATAGCC
Source organism: Aythya ferina (assembly GCF_964211825.1). Taxonomy (NCBI): domain Eukaryota; kingdom Metazoa; phylum Chordata; class Aves; order Anseriformes; family Anatidae; genus Aythya; species Aythya ferina. The sequence goes on along the minus strand of NC_140302.1, from coordinate 14,180,354 downwards.
TTATAGTTCTTCTGTCAATATGTGTAGTCTTGTCACTAATACTGTTTAGGGACAACATGTTTTTTCCCAATCACTACTAAATAATACAGGTATAAATTATTTATTTAAAAAGAACAATAGGGTTCATTTCATACCAGTTTGTTCAGATATTTTCCAGTCTATGTTACTTCTAATGCATTCATACTGCTTAATGTTTTTGTTTTGAAACATGCAGTTATTAATAGCATTAGTGATATGCTGAGTTTCATGATGCACTACTACACAACCATTTTTACTAATCATTATTGGAAAGCTATTGTATGTGACAAAGGTAAGTTAAGTTATAACTTTATCAATGGGAAAGGAGTATACCCTCTATAATTTCTATTAAAAGTTGTTCCACAGTAGGATGCTTGGAGTTTGAGAATTCCTACAGCAGAGGTGTTTAAATATATATATATATATATATATACACACACACAACACATAACAAAACATCTGAAACTTCCTAAGAGTGAAAATTAAATGCTAAACATGTCTCCCTGGTAACCATTGACAGGACATTTGTGAATGGCACAAAGCTGTGCCAGGGGAATTTTCAGGCTACACACTAGAAGAATTTATTTACAATGAGGGTGATCAAACACACCCAAACATAGGCTTCCTAGCAAGACAGTTGATGCCCCATGCCTGTCAATGTTCAAGTGGCATTTAGATAATGTCCTTAATAATATGTTTTAACTTTTGGTTAGCTCTGAAGTGTCCAGGGAGCTTGACTTGATGTTTCTAAGTCTCTTCCAACTAAACTATTTTATTCTATTCTAAATGAATTCTGGGATAACTAGAAGATAAACAACTGAATTTCACGTTATATAGGTGAACATATGTACTGGGTCTGGCTGGAATGTTAACTTTCCTGGCAGCAGCCCATACAGTGCCGTACTCTGCACTTGTAGCTGGAACAGCAGTGTTATCACACCAGTGTTGTGTCTACTGCTGAGCAGCAGTGGCACAGCATTGGGCCTCTCTCTAACCCTCCTAGGGGGTGGGCAAAAAGTGAGAAGAGAAACATCACCAGGGCAGCTGACCTAAACCAACCGAAGGGATATTCCATACCATGTGATGTCACACTCAGCAATAAAAGGTGGAAACAGGAAGAAGAGGGGAGGGGTGGGCTCTCGTGAAAATGTCGGTCCTCCTCCCGAACACCGGCTACATGTGTTGAGGCCCTTCTTCAAGGACGTGGTCAATCATCGCTCATTTGTGGGAAGTAGAGAGTAATTTCTTTCCTCCGCACTTCCACATAGCCTTCATTTGTTTTATTTGTTTGTTTCCCCCCCCCCCCCTTTTTTTATTTTCCCTTTTCCCCTTTCCCTTTTTATTTCTCTTTAGTTAAATTGTTTAGTTCATAATACTATTTATTTAATTATTATTATTAATTGTTTAATTATTAAACAATTAATTTATTTTATTTAATTAAATTATCCTTATCTCAACCCATGAGTTGTTCTTTGCTTTACTTCTCCCCCTCCTCATCTAAAAAGAGGGGGAGTGAGAGAGCGGTTGTGGGGTTTAGCTGCCCAGCACGGTAAAACCACCACTACATATCACAAGGTAATTCAAGTAAAGTCAATTAAATTACTGTAGATTAACATGATTATCATCAAATTATAATATTACTCCAAAACCATTCCAGAATAACTTATTACTACTAGCACCTCAAAATTTTCCTGATTCTAAGTTGGTCTTAGAGGACAAGTCCTCTAGTCCACATCCTTTGTCTTTAGTGGACAAATACTTCAAATACTTAAACATATTTAATTATATTGATTTAATAATTTAGGAAAAGCTTATGGTTTTAAATGAATACAATTGACATATATCTTTCATATAAAATAATATTAAAATTTATGAAAACATACATAATTCTATACTAAGTATCTTACATTTTCCAGGCATTTTTAAGAGCAGGATAAAAATGTATGAAAAAAAAATATCTGTATTTAGTGAAGGATACATCTAAAAAAAATGAAATTTAAGATCAAAACAGAAGGCATGCTATCCCGAATGTTAGCAATCCTGTTACTTCTGGTGGAAATACAGATTATTTTATTTTATTTTATTTTAATTTTCCTGGTACAACCATTGATTTACCAGGACCTCACTCAATTCAGACTCTACCAACCCCTTCCAGGAAGCACTTTCAGGTAGTTACTTAGGAAACATTGCCACCTACTGGTAAATTGCAATCGTTCAAGAAGTTGCATCAGTTCAAGCCTCATACTTAACTACTGCTGAACCCAAATAAAATGTTAATGACGTATTACTTACTATTCAGAACAAATTTTGAGTAAAAGTCTTAACAATTGGAAACTGTGATGTCTTTTTGTTTGTTTGTTTGTTTTTTAATTGTACTCAGTAGATGTACCAAGGGGTTAATCAGAGCAAGAAAATTTCAAGTAATAGAGTAACTCAAATAGCAGGTGATCCATGAAAAAAGCCGAAGAAATATTTTCAAACATACTTACCAAATGTATGAACCCAGCTGCTGTCAGCCATGTGCTGATAAATATAGAGCACAGATTCACAAGCTTGATGGAATTACTGTGGAGGGTAAAAAAAAAAAAAAAAAAAAAAAAAAAAAAAAAAAAAAGTAATGTATACTGATATTTATCATTCGTTTTTACTATGTACTTGCATAAAACTGTATATTCTAGACACTGAAAGATTCTCATGATGATTTCTGAACAGAACCAAGCTCCCTAAATAAACCTTAATCAATGGCTTATGCGAAACATGTATTATTTTTGACTTTGCAGCGATCGCATTTGTGTAATTTAGATGGTTTGAAAGAGCTAACAAATGGATTGAAAAGGAAACAAACTACAAAAGTTCAAATGGATCTGAGAGCAGAAGGATGAACAGAAACCTTAGCTACATCTGGACTCCTAACAAGATAAATAAAAAAAGAAACCTTCCAGAGAAATGAAACAAACTCTTTTTAGTCTCACTAAGTAGTATATGCCCTACTGTAGTCAGAATTGATTTTGAAGCAAGTACCTCACTCTGAGTTCAGCAGGAAAATGCCATACTTAACAGTCTCTGGATGAGGTTTAGGTAAAGCTTGGTCCCTCTGTTTTTACAAAAATCACTATGATTTGAAAAGCTAGGAAGGATGTTCAATAAATATTCAATGAACTGAAGTTCATGTATTATTATGTCTAAATGATCTTAACCATTCATGAAATTGTATTGAAAGCAGCTGTCCTTTGGTTTTGGAAACACATCTAAGAAAGAGCGAAGCCTCAGAAAAATCCCTATTTTCCCCAAAGCAATATGTTCCAAAAGAAGAAAAATAGGGAAAAACTCACTATCAATGTGTATTACTACCATGCATTAATTTCTAAACAAAGTTGAGAAATGAACCTGGGAAATAAGGCAGACATTAGCTCCACTGGAGATTTCTTTTAAGAATTACAGTTGATGAAATGGGCATCTGTAGGGACTAGGAAAGATGCACAGTTGCTATAATGATTATTGTACTCAAAACTCTGATGTTATAACTTCAGTTTTGCAATTAATTGATGTTCATGCACATCAAAACATTCCCTGTTTCACTTTCTGGAGGTATGGTTGATTAACATTCATATTTTGTTGATGATCGCGTTCAATCATAACACAAGACTCTAACCCATATGTTCTAAGATTAAACAAAATGATAAATAGAGAAACTCCTGATGTAATAATGCGTCAGCTGGTCTCCACATATTACTGTAATACAAGTAAATGCTAGCAGTCATTGAAGATAACTATTAACATAATTTGTCTGTAACAATTTTGCAAGTTTATTAAAAATTGCACCTTTTCTGTCCTCTATGAAATACTCCTGTTTCTACCACAGTCTAAATATAGATGAAGGATTAGTCACAAACATTTTCCTGCTCTTTAAGCTCTTTCCAACATCTGTGCAAAATCCCTTAACTGTGAGTCCTAAGTCCCTGTAGTTTTGTTGAAAAATATTAGAAAACAGTGAAGTGGAGGAGAGAAAATTTCAACTCAACAACAGACAATTCATTATATTTCATAAACATGGGAACTAAAAAAAAAAATATGAGTAAGATTCGCTTTATTTCAAACTAGGGAAACAAATAGATCATAGGCAGAGTGGTCTCTTAATAGGCCACTGTCAAGCTTTGCTTTTTTCGTATAGATTCTTTTTAAATATAATTGATAATTTTTAATATATTCTCATAATTATCACTATTTTGCTAGCCTTCTCACTGCCTCTGTTTTTGCAGTGTTTAACTTCTTCATTTGGACTCTAGTATTTCACATGGCCTTTCTTGTGTACTGAGTGACTGAGATGTGTTCCTTTAATCCTCATATCCCCATCAGTAACCAGTAGTAATTTGCATTTAAAGTAAAATCTTTTATTTAATGAAGGAAATAGGACAAGGAGGACAGAGCTGCTTCTCTAATTGCACCAAATATTAAAAACATAGCAGTGCCCTTCATACCCTATGAGTTTCTTGTCCTGTCAGCAGTTATTTTTTATTAGTTTCAAGCACACTAAAATACCTTTAGATTAATCCTTTCCATATTTTTCATATGAATACATCTCACCTTAAACAAAGAACTATCTTAATTATTATTATTTTTTCATAATTTTATATACATGTTCAGTTTCTTTTCCTGTAATATCATTTATGATGTTGAAAAATTCATTGAAAATTAGAAATGGATTGCAAGAAAAGGTGAAAATTATTTTTCTTCCTTTTTAAAACAAAAAACAAAAAAACTGAGCATAATTTGAGAATTTTATTTATTTATTTTTTTAACTCAGCAAAACAATGTTGCAGTAACTGGTCAAAAGTATGCTATACAAAATAAGAGTTTAAGGTAACAATAAGATTTAATGGCTACTGTAATTGAAACTGCTCAATTTTAGGTAAGTAAATTTTATTTAAGCAAAAAGTAATAATAATAATAATAATGAGGGCAATAGATTAAATGCTCTATCTCTTGCAAAACTACTGATTGACCATTTGCAAAAAGTGCTTTTTTGCTTCCCTGAAAGATTAATAATGCGGAAATAGAAATAGGCCAAGAAAATAGTATTCTTGTACTGTAACAGCATGTTCACTTATCTCAGATCACCTCTGCTAAATAGCTTTTATTTATGGTGGTAGTTTAGAATATGCTGAAAAAAAAATATTTCTCATTTGAATTTAGCAGTCGTAGTAACAAACTTTTTTTTTTCTTTCTGCAAGTCAAATCCATGTAAAATAAATAAAAAAGAAGGCACTCACATGTCAGATGTAACTAAAAACTATTCTAAAATAAATAGAATTTTTGTCCATTTGTTGTAGTTTGACTCATCCACTTTACAAAATGCTGCTTTGTGAACATCAATAGTAATCCCAGTTATTACATTCATTTCAGGCTTATTAAGTAAGATACAAAAAAGAGCAGATAAGGTATTCTTCTACTGAAGAACTAGGAACAGGGAGAGACATATAAAAGTATTTTGAGACACTGACTGTTGATGAACTGCTGGGGGTTTTATCAGCTGAGTAAACTGAAACAGTCACATCAGAAAGCTCTGCCTTATAAACTTTATAAAATAGTCAGCATTTGGGTTTTACAGATATTTGGGCATTCCGATAAGATAATTACAGAGATGATAACTAATCTAAGAGTTAATTTTGAATGAACAGGTCAATCTTGAATAAGTGAGCTCTGAATAAACTGAACTTAATTAATTCAATATCCCTTCATTTATGAATCTGGAGGTTTACAAATCTACCACATTTGAAAGGGACTTTTAGCCTTTATCCAAAACTTGCTGAGTTTCTGGGACTTTTGCGTTGATTGATATGTCTTCTGTTGAGGTTGTTCAGTGTGTTGCAAACTTACTGGATAGTCTGTGCTCCTGGACAAATTATTTCCTTTCTTTACCAAACCTGTAACATTCTAAGCTACCGGGCTATATCTTTTACGTTTATTATTTTCTCTACTTGACAACAGCTGGATTTCTTATAGTCACATAGCTGAAGACAAGAGTTTGGCAGTTCCAGAGCACAGAAAATAATTTTAAGGTTAAGGAATGAAGAAATAGCTGTGTACCATGATTGCCTACAAATCTGAAAGGTTTTTTTGCCCACAACTAGCAGAGCATGCTCTGCTATTATTAACATAGCATGTAGACAGCTATTTGTATATTAAATCCTCACACATGCACCTCAACTGATAGAGAGAGCATAGGAGTTCAAAATGGAATTGAGTACTTGCTGGAAGTTAGGTTCAATACTTCAGATGGAGTAATTTAGGAAATGATGAAAGGCAAAGTATCTACTACTGTGAGGCATGGGAAGGTTCCTTTTTTGTTGCTCAAAATCTTTTTTTTTTTTTTTTTTTAAAGTTATGCTTTTTCTACATGAATATCATGTATTAATGGTTCAAAGAATCAGCAAAAAACAGGAAGTTAATTGGGGAAATATAACATATTATTTGAAAGGAATGCTAATGACAATGAGCACAAAATAAAGACATCTGAGTGTAAAAACTTATTATTTTTCAAAAAAAAAAAAAAAATTAGCTGTATTCCATTGTTTGAATTTTGATTTCTGTTATTTCTGTTTTGGCAAGGCAGTCGAATACTAACTGATAATGTGAAAAGAAATAATATCTAATCAATGAAGAAATCTGTAATTCATTCAACTTTTAGTTTATCTGCATTCAGATATTCCAAATAAAACCTTCTACAGATAACATGGAAAAAGATGCTTACACTGGTAAATCATTCATAAGCAAAATAAAAGCTTTGAAGAACAGATAATGAGTAGGTGTCTTATTTATTTATTTATTTTTATTCCCCACAAAAGAAAATCATATATTACTAGGACCACAGACAAAAGCCATTTCTGTTCTGCCATCAATACACAATACATAAGGAAATGTCTTACCTTGTTTTAAGGATATTCAAAAACTGCAATATTTCTGAAAACTGTATCAGCCTAAGGGCTCTTAAAAATCTTAAACCTGCATTAAAGAAAAAAAAAAAAGACTATAGTAAAGAAAGTAAAGAATAATCCATATTATAATAGCATTTCACTTCCAACGACAGTGACCGGTGAAATGAACGGAGGTAGCATACAAAATGTCAAATACCTTTGAAGTGTTCTTCCATATTTAACAGTTCCAAGATCCTAACCATGACTTTTTCAAATTGTTTTAAATTTAATTCTTTAACTGTTGAAGTATCCTACCAGAAAGCCTTAGTTTAGGTAGGAAGCCATGGGAGGCTTATATAGGCTGAAAACTAAGGGGAAAAAAAAAAAAAAAAACACTTCTTGTAGTTCCAGTACGCATGACTTTCTCTTCCAGACTGCCAAAGACACAAACACATCATAAACTTCTCATTCCTCCAACCTCCCACATCGCTTAGTGAAAAATAAGAGATTATGGGCAAGAGATCTGATAACCCAGATAAGCTAGACTGTGGATATGCCTGATTAAATTGGTAAATCTTAATGACGTAAAATCATTTACTGTAATAATGGTCTCTATCTCCACCCCAATTTCCAAAAATTCAACCAGAAGAACAGGCAGAGCACACAATCTTTCCTAAAAATTAAGATCTGCCATATAATTCTGCATAATAATAGATTACACTCTATTAAAAGTAGCATTTTTTACAAAGAAATAGCATTTTGTGTTGAATTCAGGTTGCCTGAATAAGCAATTCTCAGGCAACTGAAAAGCCAGTGAAAGGAAGTATGCAAGAGAAAATAGTATAAAGGATTAAGGGCTTAAATTATTAAGAGAGACAAACCGGTAGTAAATTGTCTGCAGATCTTTGGCATATGAATAAAGGTACATAGCATAGTCTACACAAGCACAACTTAAAAAAAAATAAAATAAGGCTTTGAGGAAAATTTGTAGTAGACAGTGCAGGTAAGAGTTACATTAAAATTGTGAAATATACTACTATGGATGTTACAGTTGTGTTTAGGGTTGCTTCATCTCATATATCCTTCTTTATTGACACATTTCACCTACTTCCAGTGCTATAAACCTCTTTTTTTCTTTCCAGAAATTTAAGGAAAGCGTGATCCTGGCAAACATATAAATTTGGGCACAACCTTCCTCTTCTCAATGTATAGAGGTTCCCCTCAAAAGCAAAGATGTGTGTTAAATCAAGACTTTCTCTCCACAATACTCTACGAAAGTTGCTAAATGTATTTTATTTTTTACTCTTGGTAATGAGACAGGGAACAAAATAAAGGATGTTGATTCTGTAGGTCTTAGCTAGCTAGTATGTTAACAACCCCAAAGATAAGGGAGTAAAAAACTGTATGCAAAGAACCAGAAAGAACTAGCTTGACTGCTGAAGTCTGTCAAAGGAAGGGTCAGGAATTTAGAAGACTCGTAGCCTTCATCAGAAGACCACCAGAGTACACCAGATGACCACCCAAGGACTCCAGTATGCATGTGAATAGGTGCGGGAACCTACATTAATGATTCTTCGGAGGCTTGACTTACTGCTGGGGGTGGGGGGTGGGGGGGAGATAAAATGAATATGTATTTGTCACACTAATATAAACACAAACATACTCCCAGTAACCCTAGGCAGAGTGATCCCCCCCCACCTACAGCCAGTGCTGTAATAAAGAATACCTGCTTAATAACTTTGGTTATTGAGTTTTCACTCCATCAGTAAGGTTCATAAATAGCCACGAGTGTAGAAAATATCTCTTATCTGTGCATCACAAACATATAGTTTCTTTTTAATTAATGGCTATGTAGAAATATGAAGATTAATCTTAACTTAAAAAGTGGTTTTGGGAATCTAAGCAAAAAAAAAAAAAAAGCAATAAAATTATACTTAATAATTCTAAGTTACAGATCCATTTGAAAGAATAGAATAATCATTTTAGATCATAGTTCTCACATTGGGAGAGACATATCCCTCTGCTGCACTTGCAGTAGTTCCCACAAATGGTACAATTCAAAATTATGTGCATTTTGAAACTGTCCATCACTCCACTCCCTAGCAACTTTTTAATAATTGCGTGGTCAGAGAAAAATCCCTCATTTCAAATGCACCGCATCTTAAGAGAAGTTAATGAGCTATCCATTGCAACATTTCAAAATGAAGACTCAAATTTAGCAGTAAAACCTTTGCTACCAGCAAATGTTTGAGATATATTTTACTTGCTACAACATTGAATAATAGAACAAAAAACTGTAGCTTCAGTGTATACTTTGCTGAAGAAGAAGAAAATCTTTACAAATTAAGTTCTGCATTTGCTACAGCCTGCACTATTTTAAAGAATTCCCTTTAGAATTTGAAATGTGTGTGTGTGTGTGCATGCATGGTGAGGCTTAAAAGCTCAGCTTACTTGGTCTACAAATAGAAGTGGCTTTTAAAAATTCATCATGTAACCTTTATATCTTTTGTAGGACATTACTACTGAGGTTGTGTTTTATAGCTGAAGTAATTATTACACAGAATGGATCAAATTTTGATTCTCAGAAACCTCAGGGTATTACCTACTCTGTGAGGCTCACCTGTGAGTAAAAACGAAGAGAAAATGACAGTTTTCCTTACCATCACAGTATATGAATACTTTCACAAAATTCTACTCTTTTCAAGACCCAAATGATACTATTATTAGATTCCTACACCCATGTCATTTTAAATGATTTTTTGTACTTCCTGTCTTGCAAATAATGAGTTTCAACACACTAGAAAGAATACGGTATTTAATAATAATCTCTTCCTATGTTCATAGTATCAAGCCATAACAAGGCATAAAGCCCATGAAAAGTCATTAGAAAAAGGAGGACCCTCTAGATGATATTGAAAACTTAATAGTCAAATTACCATGATACTATATGATACTACTTCATATTTTCTAGAAAACACATATAATATATAATTATCTTTTGTACAGAGATCAAACATTTTAGAAATATTTAATTTTTGTAACTAGGCTTACAAAGAAACAAGCAGCAGCTGGGAGTAGCATTTTTTGTATAAACCACTGGGACAAAGGCAGACTGTTTGCAAATAAGGCTGAAAGGCTTATTGTCAAAGGCTTGAGTGGGGAAGAAGTCTATTTAAAGTAGAAAAAATCAGGAACATGCATAACAACGGGACATTCCAAAACAGCCTAAAAAAGAGCTCTGAAAAGTGATCTGAGCTAAACAGACAAAAACACTGGACAATGGTAGGAGTACAGCTGGCAGGTTGGAGTAACTTTATTTCTGGGTACTTATAGTATCCTGCTCTCAAGTTTTGAGTTTGGAAATATCAGTTCATTGCCTGTTTGTAAATGAAATCCATTATGCCTACAGTGTTTATCCCCCATAACACCATTAACACAGAATCAGTCAGCCAAAACAACTCTACATATTAGAGGCAAATTATACTAATGTGCACATCTCCCCAGTGGGGTATCTTCAGACCACATGAAGACTGGGGGGTTACTGGCAATATCCACTAATACTAGCTGAACTGAAAGAAGGGAGAAAGGGGAATTCCCAGTCTTGAATAATTAGTTTTAAAGCTGTGAAAGAGATGAGGTGCTGTCTTTGAGTTAATGTTTTACACTCTAAAATATTTAATAGCATGGACTGCACAACCGTCTGCAGCAAACTGCATTTTGAAACTCTGCAGGTAATTCAGAAGTTTCATGATTACTCTTCAAATAAGCTACAAAACCGATGTCTAGGGATAAAGTGTAAGCCTAAAACTGATGAAACAAGTCTACCCCAAATACGTTATTCACGACACCCTGCACTTAGCAAATGGATGATGAATCAACTGAATAATTCCCAGAGGAAAAGTCCGAAGAGCACTTCATTCTGGTACTGGAATTAATGACGTGCCAAAGTGCGCCTGTAATCATGTATGCATCCATAAGCTGATGACACAGTAATCCTCACAGCAATAACCTTGTTGCAGTGAAACTGTTGTCAGACTGAAAATAGCCTGAATTATTCAATAAGTATCTTACTATGAATCCACACTAGATCAAAATCCACACTAGATCCTGCACCTGGGGCGCAATAACCCCAAGCAGAGCTACAGGCTGGGAGAGGAATGGTTGGAGAGCTGCCAGGCAGAGAAGGACCTGGGAGTGATGGTGGATAGTCAGCTGAATATGAGCCAGCAGTGTGCTCAGGTGGCCAAGAAGGCCAACGGCATCCTGGCTTGTATCAGAAACAGTGTGACCAGCAGGGCTAGGGAGGTGATCGTCCCCCTGTACTCAGCTCTGGTGAGGCCGCACCTCAAGTACTGTGTTCAGTTTTGGGCCCCTCGCTACAAGAAGGACATCGAGGTGCTTGAGCGGGTGCAGAGAAGGGCGACGAAGCTGGTGAGGGGCCTGGAGAACAAGTCCTACGAGGAGCGGCTGAGGGAGCTGGGCTTGTTCAGCCTGGAGAAGAGGAGGCTCAGGGGCGACCTTATCGCTCTTTATAAGTATATTAAAGGAGGCTGTAGAGAGGTGGGGGCTGGCCTGTTCTCCCACGTGCCTGGTGACAGGGCGAGGGGGAATGGGCTTAAGTTGCGCCAGGGGAGTTTTAGGTTAGATGTTAGGAAGAACTTCTTCACTGAAAGGGTTGTGAGGCACTGGAACAGGCTGCCCAGGGAAGTGGTGGAGTCACCATCCCTGGAAGTCTTCAAAAGACGCTTAGATGTAGAGCTTAGAGATATGGTTTAGTGGGGACTGCTAGCGTTAGGTCAGAGGTTGGACTCGATGATCTTGAGGTCTCTTCCAACCTAGAAAATTCTGTGATTCTGTGATTCTGTGAAAATTAAGCAAAGTTAAATAGAAGAGATTTTGATGAGTCTCACTCAAGAGTACTTATCAACAACAGGTCCATAAAGAATAGCCTGGCTTTGAAAACTAATAACATGCTAATAACAAAACTAATAACTAGTAACACAATGACCCATGCTATACTCTCTCACTGTTTCTACCCCAAATTTGACTCATTTACTACTAAGATGACATTATCTCTTTCAGGCTCACCAACTCACCAGGAACAGAAATTTATGACATTTGTTTATGAATCAAAACTACAAACGAAAATTCTGTAATAAAAACACTAACAAAAATTCCTGTTTTCAAAAGCTGTGTGAGCTACTCATACAATTGTGTACATATCTCTTTCCTAAGTAATATTTGGGAAGGTTTTATGTATGTGGGAAAGATTTCTTTTAAAATGAAATAATTATAAAACTGCTTTACATTTAAATGATATTAATAGTAATTTAAATAGGGTAGATTTCTTATGTATTACAGTAAATTCCATTCTAACTTTGCACATTTAATTGGAACCTGACTTGTAAAGTTAATTGAGCAAGCTGCTGAATAGAACACTCAAGACGTAATTGCCATTTTGTCTCTATCATGTCACTCACCTTTTACTTGGGAAAAGTTTTTTATATAGGAATTTTCTCATGGGATCTGATTGGAATAGGATAGAATCCTACACACTGCAATTTATAAAAGGAAAAAAAAAGTTTCAAAAGATTTAGTTTACCTAAAAAATCACTCTAACTAGAAGAAAAATACACACAAAATCAAAGGTCTCTTCTGTTTACATATCTTCAGCTTCTAAATGCATACTAAGGTATGCTTCTGACCTGCAGTTTCTCTGAGCTGCAATGCCTAAGATAAAGCTATGAGATGCATAGATTTTTAGACCAGAAAAGACTATTATGATTGTCAAACCAGATTCTTCTAATATAACACAAAGTATTTCAGTCAATAGTTTCTGCCTCTAGTCCAATAATTTCAGTTGTAGATATAATGAATGACTCAAATAAGCATCCAAGTGTTCCACAGGATTGTTTTCTTACTGTGCAAATATCTGTTTAGCTACATTTGTCACTACTAACAATGAACAAGCAATTTTCAAAGAACACTGAAAAATTAAAATGTGTGTAACTTATTTTATTCCTTTTACCACATAGTTTTCTAGTTAACATAGGAGGTTACTGGAAATAAAAGAAGCAATTATATTTCAGAATTAAAATTAATTTGCACAATGCATATATTTATTAGAGCAGATGACTACCAAAAGTTAACTGGTAAATTATATGATTACATTAAGCTAACAGAAAATTAGATATTTCTAGTAACAAGGGAGAAACATGTACGAACCTATGTTTTTGGAAGTATCTACAAGTTCAGAGTTGTCAACTTGGGATATGCAAAAACAAGCAAAACAAAACACAATACCAACCTGACTTCTAGAGATGCCTACCTCCTTTAAAACCTATGCACTGAATTTGGATATGAGAAAGTGACACACCCAAATCTCCTGGACCAATTTTGAAAGGTGACTAAGAGTATCACGCCAAAAAACTGAAATCAGCCTCAAATATTACAAAAGCCAATGAGCTGTGCAAGAGGAAACAACATATGCTGTTGAAATAATGGGATAGATACAGAATACAACAGGAATATTTTGATTCATGTTTCTGCATACTTGCTCACTTCCGTGAGGTTCAAATATTCTGCAGCAATTGTTTTCTGTGTCTTTAGTAAGCTCAGTAAGATGAATGCTTTAGATCAGAATAGTGGTATGACAATAAACTAAGTGACAGTAGAAATAAAATGAGAGCAGATAATTATTTACTTGATGAAGTTTACAAAGAAAAAAAAAGACTTAAAACTTTATTTGACTTCATAGTCTTAAAACTTGCTCAAATATGGTATTTTCCTGTCAGTCAGACAGTTCTGCAGTCTTGACTGAATTGATGCTTTCCGTTGGATAACAATACAGCAGTGATTAGAAATTGCTATAGGTTATAAAACCCCAAAAGGAAATTTACAACTGTAAGTCTGTAATGAAGAAGAGGAGAAAACAACTGAACTATTATTTGTCCTTAATGAGATTGTACAAAACAGAAACAGTAACTTGATTATTTTCTCATTCAACATAAGAGGTCAATCTAGTGTAACAGAATCAAGTAATATATTATTTCTTATCAATGAAATACATAATACCTTTCTTATTGTCATATATTGCTTTTTCTGTCAGTTGCATATCCAGATGTACTGGCATAAGAATCCAGAGAGCTTTTGCATACCATTTCTATTATTTGCAAACCATTCACTCATTTATCAGAATCTTATCTTCAGTGAATCATTTCACTACTCATCAAACCTATGAATGGCTACTGCTACCCTGTATATGACTGAGACCATATGTTTTACAGAAGACTGAATAAACAATAAATCCTTATTTAGGAAATCACTTCAAACCTTTTCTGAGACAAAAAATAAAAAAATAAAAACAGAGGGGTAATTTTTAGGATGCAAAATAATCCTGTTCTGAATGGTTTCACACAGTGTAGCAGAGCAACCTGAAATTCCACTCACTGAAAATGAAAGCTCAAAAAAAAAAAAAAAAAAAGATAAGAAAGCATAGGAGTAAGAGAATCTGCAACAGAGCCCCAATATTTTGATACATATCCCTGTTTCTGTTATGCAAGTGTACAAGCAGAGAAAACAGGCCACAGCATGAAGAAATCAATAACCTATGAACCAGGGCAGCGAAACTGCAAGTTAAGAATCTATACAGGTTGTATAATTCCTTTAAAGTAGTGCTGCATCAAAAAAAAAAAAAAAAAAAAAAAAAAAAAAAACTATTAATAAATATCTCTGCTACACATTTCTTTAACTTATATATCCACTTACTAACATGTCAGCCGTTTAAAAAAAAAAAAAAGCAAAAACAAAACTAACAAATAAACAAAACAAGAATTTCTCAATAAACATACCATCACAGAACTTTACTTTCCAGCCTTCAGTAAAGACTGAATTATTTGATTCTAGCTGAAAACCAAACCCCTTTGAGGAGGTGTTGGAGATATGGGCACATTGCATCATGTGAGATTGGGAAGGATTTTTTCCTAAAAAGCAACTGAAATCCTATAGTGTTGTTTTAAATATGAAACAAACAAAGAAACAAACAAAACAAAATAAAACAAAAAAAATCACAGCATTAACACCAAAGACAGAATCACAAACTACAGTTCTGAAGAAAATGTTTAAAGTTGGAGTTGGACCTTACCCCAGTAGGAGCCGACCCTATAAAAAGACACCAAGGAGTTTCGAAAAGTATGTTGTTCTTCCTTTTCAGGGCTATTATGTCCAGCTTTAACACGATATCCATTCTGGAACAATTCTCCAAGAGACTTTTTACGCCTTCTAGTACTTTTATAAGTTTCTGTACGTGTGCCCCCAGAAGGGTTGTGGTAGACTAAAATCTTGCTGGGAATCATGACTATGTATCTTCTGCTTCAAAAGCGCTGCACGTAAGAAGTATTGTGGTCCAGTCTTCAGTCACAGCATCCACTAATAATGAAGTTATTTTTATACCTATATCCTTTTTTTTTTCTTTTTTCTTTTCTCCTAATTAAGTATCAAAATAGAGAGACAGCTCAAAGATCTTTCTTAACAGAACTTCTCTTTGAAAGCAGATTTATTTAACTGGACAGAGGATAATGCAAAGTTTACCTTTACATGTTGTTATTGAAAGCCAATTCTGGATAACCTATTTCTGTTAGCGTGAAACAAATAGAATTAATGCAAATACAAAACTCAGCCTCACAAAACACACCAAGAGTATCACCGGTGGACAAAACAAATCAGAGAAGCAGGCAGGCAGGCAGTACAGATGCTCCTCTGATCCGTGATGTACTAGAGCTTAAAACCCATCTTCTATCCGGATATTACCACATAAGCTTCTTTCAGCTACACCAGAGAGCCACACCCATCAATCCAAAACCTACAAATATGATGCTGTTCACTTGGAATGAACAGGTACTCTCATAAAGAATATAATTGTTGTAGATCATGTACATAAATAATACATGTATGTTGTTTTCTTTGGCAACTTTAAACATGTATCTTCTGGTGAAAGTTATTATGTAGAAAGCAAAAATCATGTTATCAGCCAACTCTTACAGGATTTTTCCCAGATGAAATACATACAATACAACCACCCTTTATCTAATCCCAACTATATTACTTAAAAAAAATAATAAAAATTAGCCATCAAGAACACAAAGAACATTAGGTCTCTCAAGCAGACTTGTTCTGTGAATATTCACAAAATAGGATTTTTGTTCAGGATTTTTGTACTATCTCAATAAGAAAAAATAAATATAAATAAATAAATAAATAAAATGTAAAGGTGAGATCATACCTCCCGTGGTATATGATGTGCTTTTCTAGTCAACTTCCTGACTTTGAGCATAACATGCACATTTCATTTTGAAAAGTTATCTTCATTTCAAGGAATATGTTTATCATTCCTATCTTTTGCCACAAAAGAGCCACAAAGATGTGTATGCCAAAAATATATCAATGCCATCTGTATTACAATGAAATGCAGACACAAAAATAGACTGCACCATGTGCTTATAGGATCTCAAAAGGATATACAGGATCTCAAAGCATTTTAGAAATGTTATTGAAGTGTGACAATGCCAAATAGAGAAACAGGAAGCACAGTACACATGAATTTCCAATTTCAAGTATTATGCAGAGACTGAATAAAAAGCAAATCACTTCAGTGACTCCTTTACACTGTAATGCTTACACTATGTTCTTACAAACAGCCTGGTCAGGTTCCCACTGGTCACAAAAAAAAAAAAAAAAAAAAAAAAAAAGCTCCACTGAGTCCAGTGTACATCTGTACATATAGTGTACATCTGTACAAATGCATGCAGACATATATAAAAATATCTTTGAGTATTTGAATTATTGGAAAGATTTTAACAAGGTAGCACTTATCTGTGTTACTAATCACATCCTGTACTGCTCAAATTGAAAGAACTTCCTACTTACTTTTTACTACATAAGCCATACTACTTTTCTTTCTTTTTATATTTCACCTTGAATTATAATCTTGTTATTATTCAATTTTAAAGCTATCATTAGTATACTTTGTAGTTAGTACAGCAATTTTTTGGGTGTAGAATCCATTAGTCTTGTGAGCCCAGAATATCTCTAAAGCAAATCAGTGTTCCAGTAATAAATTGGAATAGCCAAGCTTTTTGTTTACATAACCTATATTTTGGCTTCAGCAATCTGACAGTATTTCTTTAACTCTTTCAGCTCTCTGGCATAGGGGATGATAGATTTTTATTGATTTTCCCCCTTTTTGTTTCAGTGCACTGCCAAATCTGTTACATATATCAAAATATAAAAATAAAAAATAAAATAAAACCTGGAAATACATCTGAAATAAATCTGATTCACAAGTTAAAAATATTAATCTAGACTTCAGCAGCAGGAGGATGACAACATTAGTCCTGAGGACTAATCAGTGTCATAGACAGATGTTTCTATTAATTTCCACAAAGTTTCAATTACTATTTACCATGCAGTGATGTTTTTTACTTTCATGTCCAGTGCAGAGGCTTCTTCTAGGGCAGTTTTAACATTCTGTTCTACAATCTGATCTGATTATGCAAGATAGCTTATTGTTTTCAGTAAGAGTAAGGTTCTCTACCATCGATTTCATCTAATGTAAACAGGCAGTAAGTGTTTGACCAAAACCTGAAGTTTTGTCCTGACCAATTTTTTAGAACAGTAGATGTGACTGTAATACGAATTCAGCAGGTCAGGTGGCCTTTTTTCTCTCCAGATTCAGCAGCAAGCAATTTATTGTAAGGTGTTAAAGATTACTGTACAGATCAGTCACAAGATACCAGTTTCAGCGCTGAACCAATTTTGCAACATCATTTCAGCAATACAAATTAATCTTCAGGACTGCATAGAAGAGTTTTCTCAATTTCAATCTTAGCTGTTAAATTTGTATTCAGAGTGACCCCACATATGTTATCTAGACCTCATCTTTACATCCAAATGGCACAGGGTTAAAACAAACAAACAAAAACGGTTCTTCAATATCTGACCATTTCAAAAAAAATAAAATCATTTGATTCCCAACTCTAATATAAATAGGATAAAGGGCAGTTCTCAAATGTCATGAAACTTTCACAATAAAAAAGAAAAATAACATGCAGGAAGATAAGGCCATATTTTTGTTGCTTTTATTTTAAAAAATTCTTCAAAGAAAACAAAGGCAAGTGAAACTAAAATTGTAATGTTTGTGCCAACTCTTTGTAAACCCTTCAGCAGAAAATTTATTAAAAAGTTATTAGTATCTCATTGCACATTTGTGTTTGTTTTTCCTTACAATTGTATAATCCTTTCTAGATAATGAAGTCTGTACTCAGAAAGGATGTAATAGATGCCTTTTTTCCTTCTTTTATTTTGGAGAATATATTAATTGGACAGTTTAAATAATGATGCTACTAAAATCAACGTGACCCTTGAAATCAGAAGTTACACTTCAGTGAGCTGAACTTGCAGACAGGTGGCACTGAAGGTTTGAAATTTTGGGGTTGTGTTTTGAAGTGTCCATTACAACTCAGAATAAAGTAATTTCACTTCCTGAAGAAATTACAAGTTAGCATCTTGTTTAATTTTCTCTGGCATACATCAGGAACAAATTGCACTAAAATCAACAATATTATATTCTGAGAGGCTGTAAACATGGGGCAGGACAGAATGATAAGAACAAATGCAAAGGAAGGACAAAAGCCAGATCTAAAGCCTGACTCATGCTGCAGGACTTTTCATTTATTTATTTATTTTAACAAAGACAAGCAATTCTGTCTGTCTTTGCTCCTGTGAGTCACAAGGCCATAACTGTCAAAGAACCAATGAGCATACTATGAAATAAGACTTGAATAGGTTTCAAATATCTCAGTTCTAATCAATTTGTATGAAACATTATTTAACCTTTGAATTGCACATAAATGAAATATTTAAAGAATAGACTTGAGCATATATATATGTATTAATTATGAAAAACAGGTTATGAAAATGATACTCCACAAAATTGTATGTGATTTTGATGCAAGTGTGGAAAGAAAGTTCAATTTCTGACAGATGTGTGCCAAACACTTCATAAAATATTTATGCCTGTCAAAAATTCTTTCAGTAATTAAAAAGACTAACATCAATTAGTCTTGATGCTGCAGAATTATCAACACTAAGAACAGATAGTGAAAACGTATATGTTCTGTCAGAGAAGATTAGAAAGTTTACAGAAAAGCGTGTGTCTTTCATTTTTTCCTAGAAGACAGCCTTCCTCCAAATACACACATTTGATCTTTTCTACTGATTGTAACATATTTCTTACAAGATCCATCCTCCATGCAATTGTATACCATTTGCTTTAGATATATTTCTACAGTAAGTTTGAGTATGAGTGACTCTAAAAGCTATCTTGGTTCATTTTTATTTCCTAGGTGTGTCTGTTTTTACAGTGCTGTACATTTGTACATTTTACAGTGCAGTACAGTAAAGACATTTTGCCCATAACAGGAAGGAAAGTGAAGCCAGGCAGAAGAATCCAAATTCAGTGTTAATATAAAATTTTATAGAAAATAAAATATGGAATCACAGTATTTTACTTACAAATTATCCCATCTCATTTAACTTATACTTGTAATATCTTCTGTGTAGAGACTCAGATTTTCTTTGACTAACACATTATAATGATATATATTGCCTGCTAACTAACCACTATAAACTTTTTTCTTGAATTAGAATTGCCCTAACCCTATATCCAGCTATTACTAAATGTTTCATTAACTATGCTTTAACAGTTCAAATAATATCAAGTTAATTGTACATAAATTATATATTAAAATATACAAAATGTATATATATTATGCAAATTTTATTAAGAACAATAAATTATCTCAATTTGTTTTATTTCTTCTATAATTAATCATTTAAGTGCCTAATTAAAAAGTGAACTTTTAAATAATATACCTACTACTTACAGCAGCCTTTATGTAACATCACATTGATGAGAATCCCTATTAGATTTAGAATTGCAATTATAGCTATGGAAGTTGTATGTTAAATAGGAAAGGGTCACAAATGTTCAATTAGGGAAAAAATAAATATGAAAGTTGCAAAAAAGAAAGAGAGAATACCTACTCAAATCATATTAGTATTCTGCATTAATCCCATTATGATTATTTCCTCTTGTGTCACGAGGCTGAAACAGCATTACATCCTTAGCTTTATTGACTGACTTGGTGTTCCTTAGAGAAAAGCACCCCAGAACAGAATTAAGTAAAAATGAGCAAACTGATATAACGTGAAAACATTCACTCTGATATCAACAAAATGTCAATGCCATACTTCATCAGTAACATTACAGCTGGCTAACTGTTAAAAAACAGAACAAAAATAAAAACAAACAACAAAACCCTTTCTGCTAGGTTATGGAGGTATGCATCCCCCATCCCCAAAGTCTATCATCACCTGAAATCATAATGCATCTTCAAGTACATGATACGTTGAATGACCAAAAGGCAGCACTGTAGATAAATGAGAATGCCATTAAATGCTGGATGCACCGTGATTGGAAAGGTAGTGCAGCATAAATGTATCTCCACAAAAAAACTCAGACATACAGTTTTGTTGGAAAATGTTCTACAGTGTAAGGGGTTGAAGAAAGGAAAACATAACCAGCAATTAGGATTGAAAATTTACACTGAGCAGCTGAGTAACTGAAGTGATAATGGACAAATAACCACTGGTTGTTTGGATATATTTCAAAAACCTTATACTGCAGTAGACTAAACCATTTTTGCCCTGTCATTTTTTCTTCTGAGAGACTACAACATTTTCCTGTTGTTTAGGTAGACTATCATCTGCAGATATCCTAACCTGAAAAAAAAATCTTGCTATCAATCTTGGCATTTAAAACACTGAATGGACAATTCTTTTCAGCTAAATTCTGTAGTGATTCTACAATATTATTATTGTTTATAAAAACAGCACTCCTTATAGGACAATGCTGAGCAAAATGCTGTGTACTAGATCTCATCCTGTGCTGCATGCTACCATCTCTCTTACTGTATAGAGCCTGATTTAAAAAAAAAAAAAAAATATATATATATATATATATATTTATATTAGGGAAATATTAGAGAAATATTAGGGAAATTAGGGTTTAGGGGAAAAAAAGGTTTACATATGGGAAATTTTACATATCTAGAAAAGCAGAGTTTCCCAAGTTTAAGAGTTGCAGTTCTGTATGTTTTATTGATTGGTTGTTTTTGTGGGTTTTATTATTTTTTATTTATTTTATTAATATAGATGCTGTTCTGGTTTTGATCCTTATATGCCATAGTTTTACTTACAACACTAAAAGTGCTGATGAAATCAAATAGACTGTTTTTCCAATATTTCTGCTTCTGATCTGAAGTAGCAGCAAGGAAGATTTCATATGAGAGCCTATCTCTGGCAAATGTCTGTGTAATCTTGAAGGCAAGACAAGCTTAGATAGTTTGAACATAAATACTGAGAAAATTTGAATTCTTTGCCCTTGTATTCCTTTATAAAGGAATCAGAAAAGATTGGTAGATAGATTTAGTGCAGAATGTTTCCTATGTAACAAAAGCTTATGTAACATTTGCAAACACACTATACTGATTCGTTCAAAAAGAATTAAAAACTAAATGCCTGAAAGAAAAAGCAAAAAAAAAAAGTATTCAAAAGTTTAGTAATAGCTCATTTAACACTGTTCTAAATTAAAAACTCCTCTGAACAGAAAAAAAATGGGAAACAGAAAGATGCTAAAGCATGCACACAAAGAGCAAGCAAACACTGCCCTCTGAGCCGTGTTAGCTTTGTTGGTAATGACTTTTAAGCAATCCATCAGGTACACCACTGCAGTACAAGCTGTCACAGAGAAGATAATAATTTCATTGATGTTTTTGCGAAGTGGAGGAATGTTCTTTCATTCATGGATTTCATTTCCTCTGATGTGTATTTATTTTTGTTATTTACAATTTGAGATAGCATGATACAAAACACTGCTGAAGGTGATACCAAGGTTAATGAATTCTGAATATCTGGGGATTGACTGTGAATCAAGAATAAGCCCTGTATAATGTAAGCATGGACATTATAAATAAAGAAGTACTAGAGAAGGTTAGGAGTTCAAAAATTGATGTGAAGCAAGCGGCAACTCATGAAAGATACTGTTTTCTTGACTTGGCTCAATATTGTATGAAGTTTTTCCAGATGTTAAAATAACATAACATAACATAACATAACATCCTGCAGTTCAAATCCTCGGAAGATGCCTTAGATACTTTAGCCAGAAGAACACTTATCACTATATCCCAAAACTTCCTTCTCTTCATTTGACCTGACTTTTTATGGCATCACAGTACTGATACAAAAATTGCATAGTGAATAAAGGAACAGATAGAGGAATGTAGCATTGTTACAAATCTATCCAAGTGTTAATCTGAAACATTACAAAAGCATGAAGGTCAGAATTCTGCTGAAGCAGAGAAGGTCAACAAATATTTCTCCCTGTCCCAATGGGATATTTGCCTATCAGGCAACTGTCAAACTGTGCAACTAAATACACAGCTAAGTTTCTCCTTTTGTACTTTATAATAACAGTGATATATAATAAATCTTAATCCAATCCTCCCTTGACTTTTCTTTTATTCACATATATATTACAACTAAACAATCCAAAACAGTCTCCTGAACTGTTCCCACTTTGACCAGGCCTTGCTGATAAAAACATGGTGAGGGGAGGGCTGTTCAGAGACAGAACATTAACAGATAATGACAATATACAATTCAGGTATATCAGAAAATATAAAGTCTAGCTCTTTTTTTCATTATTATTTTATTTTTAATATGTAGTACAGATGGAGAAAGAAAAGTGTTTACAAGCTATGTTAACTAAGAGTTAAAGACTTTATTGCATATTGCTAATAAAAGAAATATTATTGCAGCATTATGTTAGTAGGGGGCTGGTAGACATTTCAAAAGTAATATAAGCAAGGCAGAAGTTTGTACCATACATGATTTATTTAGAAAAAAAACAATCATGTAATTACAGCAATACTTGCCCTCCTAAAATAACTGTGGAGAATGCTAAATACATCTGTTAGGCAAAACATATATAAGTCATTATGTTTGGATACTTCACATTCAGTCATTTTAAAATTTCACTCTGGGTACTACTTAACATTGGTTTTCAGTGAGTGTGGCATTGTCTATTGTAGTTCCAGAAATATGTAAGAAAGTTAATATTATTTTCACATATTGAAAAGAAGCAACCACAGACCACAGTTAATCAAATCTCATAAAAAAAAATCTATTAAAAAGTAACTAGGAGGTTACAATAAAGAATTATGTATGCATTTTAGAAAAAAGATCTTATTACTGCAGCTTTTCCATCCAATTTCATATTTGAGAGGTAAAATTATAAATCCTAATGTGGTTTACTTAGCATTGCTACAGCATCCATTAAACAGACCAAGAACCAGTAAGTCTTTAAATGAATCTGGCATACCTTCCATGACGGTCTTGTCAGGGATGGGTTCTTAACTCTAAATTATTTTATACTTCTATTAATATTCTGGAGGGAAAATAAAATCCATACTAATAAAGTTAACAGATGATGTTAGGGGATGATAATGTAGTAAGCTAGTAAATAGCTAGGATGATAATGTGAAGAACAAGCAGCTCCTGGTATCATATCTAAAGCAACAAACTATGTGTTTTTAATTGGTAACTCTAAACTTATGACTGAATTTTTCTCCACTAAAGATACTTTCTGTCTCAAACAAGTTCTTCATTTGAGAAGGAGACAGGAGAAGAGATGCTAAAGGTCAAAGTAGCCCATCCCTTCAACCAGGTACACTAGAAGCACTAAACTTTAAAGCAATAAACTTGGTTTCAGCTATCATATCAACTTATGACAGCTATTCAACACTCACAGAGTGAGACCAGCTTGGAACTGCCACTTATTCACACTGGAAAAACTGAAGTTCCCCCTATGTATGGTCCCTCCAGTCAGAGTGGACTAGAAACCAGAATGAATTTAGGGTCAATTTTCTATTTAGTGTTTCTTTAGTGTTTTAGCTTCTGTGTCTTTCGGTTAACTTTTTTTGAATTCTCATCAGTGGAATAGAGAGAGGGTGAAGTGTTTCTGTCAGTTTGCTTGCAACAATACTCATTAGAATTAGTTCTGGATGTCATCACAAATACCTATTTGTCATAAGTTTACATTTTAATATTTATTTACCAACTCAATGTCTGTTATGAAATATCACTCTATCTGGTACCCTGACAAAGCATGCATACTCTGTGAAATCTGAACTGATTCAAGTTCAGTTTTGATTAGAAGAAAGCAAAACGTTGTCTTCGATATAATACATATGTGACGCAGTCTTTTCAATGACTTTTCAATGACAGTCTTTTCAATTGCCAAATGACCAAACAGGTAGAATATTAAGGATGACTGTCATGAAAAATCCTTACAGCTGTTTGAAGTCTTCTGAAGTCAACAAAACATGTTACTGCACATAAAACTAGTGCACTTGCACATAAACAAAAAATACATTTTTTCCTACATTTTTTCCTCTGTTATGTATAACTTCTAATGCAAGTAAAACAGCATAATAGGTTTTAACTAGCTTTGTAAAAAAAAACCTGCTATGAAAGACATAAATATTCTGTAATTTGGATGCATATTTGAAGTTCTTACCAATAGATGGCAGAAATGCATAATACTTAAACAAAATCACTGAAAAAAATGACTGCAAATTAAATGTGCTAAAACAAGGATACTTTTGAGAACTGCAAGTGCATTAAAACACAGGAAATTATTACAATGTTTGGTCCTTATAATTCATCTACCTCACTATTCAGTTATTAGAATACTTCTTTGTGTCACTATAACTAAGTGTGTCAATATAACTATATACTGCTCTACGTTCCATACTATTTTCCAAAAGGCATTAAGTCTTCTGTGAATTCAATTTCAGACTGAGCTGTTCTGTAGAGGTTACATAAAAAAAGACTACAGGGTACCAAAATAAATGTTGTTTTCCAGGTCAGTTTTCCCTACATAGACTTTTAACTAAGGCTTCATCTTGAAGCACACTTGCTGGATAGCCAGGAGGCATTTGCACTGTTTAAACCTTGTAAAAGAGGTTTTTTTCTCATCATTTATCTCTTGTTTTTTCTCATCATTTATCTCTTTCCATTAACCACAGAGGGAAATTAATTCCATTCTCTGACTCATAAAAATAGCTGAATGTCTACCAGAGACATTGGAAACAATCTTCTGAGACCAGGAATTGATACTGAACAACAAGTCAGAACAAAATTACTTGTGACTTCTGTAAAAGTACCTGGACAGGATTTGAGCAAGGACTTGGGAGGGGAGGGAAGCCCTCTTTTGCTAAGTACACTTGCCATACACACAGAGAGATTCATTCTCTATGCTGTGGATATATATACACTTGTGTCTACTGTCTGTCTTCTTTTTCCCACTGTAAATCTGGACTATTATTCCAAAAAAAATAGCACACCTCAGCAGCAAACTAGACTGCCTGGGGGATATCAGTAGAGAAAGATGATGAAAAAATCCTTTTGATAGTAGAATCTATTTGGAATCTAACAGCAGAACAGATGAAGCACTGAAAGCATATAGTCAGGAAAAGGAAATGGATCTTTTTCTTGTGTGATTCAATGATTCAGTATGGAAAACTATCATATATCTATGTAATTATGAAGGCTTTATTTAAATCACTGTAGTTCCACAGTCAATTGATCCTCATTCACATGTTCTTGTAAACATGAAGCCAAGATGATTTTACATACCTAATCAATTGATCCTCATTCACATGTTCTTGTAAACATAGAATAGAATCATAGAATATCCTGAGTTGGAAGGGACCCTTAAGGATCATCAAGTCCAACTCTCGACACCGCACAGGTCTACCCAAAAGTTCAGACCATGTGCCTAAGTTCACAGTCCAATCTCTTCTTAAATTCAGACAGGCTCGGTGCAGTGACCACTTCCCTGGGGAGCCTGTTCCAGTGTGCAACCACCCTCTCTGTGAAGAACCCCCTCCTGACGTCCAGCCTAAATTTCCCCTGCCTCAGCTTAACCCCGTTCCCGCGGGTCCTGTCACTAGTGTTAATGGAGAAAAGGTCTCCTGCCTCTTGACACCCCCTTACGAGGAAGTTGTAGACTGCGATGAGGTCTCCCCTCAGCCTCCTCTTCTCCAGGCTGAACAGGCCCAGTGACCTCAGCCGTTCCTCGTACGTCTTCCCCTCCAGGCCTTTCACCATCTTCGTAGCCCTCCTCTGGACACTTTCCAACAGTTTCATGTCCTTTTTATACTGTGGTGCCCAGAACTGCACACAGTACTTGAGGTGAGGCCGCACCAGCGCAGAGTAGAGCGGGACAATCACCTCCCTTGACCTACTAGCGATGCCGTTCTTGATGCACCCCAGGATACGATTGGCCCTCCTGGCTGCCAGGGCACACTGCTGGCTCATATTCAACTTGCTGTCTACCACGACCCCCAGATCCCTCTCTTCTAGGCTGCTCTCCAGCCTCTCATCGCCCAGTCTGTACATGCAGCCAGGGTTTCCCCGTCCCAGGTGCAGGACCCGGCACTTGCTCTTATTGAACTTCATGCGGTTGGTGATCGCCCAGCTCTCCAACCTGTCCAGATCCCTCTGCAAGGCCTTTACGCCCTCATTCGAGTCCACAACTCCTCCAAGTTTGGTGTCATCAGCAAACTTGCTCAAAATACCCTCTATTCCTACATCCAGATCATTTATAAAAATATTGAAAAGTACCGGCCCTAAAATGGAGCCTTGAGGGACCCCACTGGTGACCGCCCGCCAGCCTGACGCAGCTCCATTTACCATAACCCTTTGGGCCCTGCCCGTTAGCCAATTGCTCACCCATCGTATGATGTTTTTATTTAGCTGTATGGTGGACATTTTGTCCAGTAGGATCCTATGGGAAACCGTGTCAAAAGCCTTGCTGAAGTCCAAAAAAATCACATCAGCTGGTTTCCCTTGGTCCACCATACGGGTGATCTTATCATAAAAGGAAATCAGGTTAGTTAGGCAGGACCTACCCTTCACAAACCCATGCTGGCTGGGACCAATGACTGCTTTGTCCCCCAGGTGCGCCTCAATAAGTCCGAGAACCAACTTCTCCATGATTTTACCAGGCACTGACGTGAGACTGACAGGCCTGTAATTGCTAGGGTCTTCTTTCTGACCCTTCTTGAAAATTGGCACAACATTTGCCAGCTTCCAGTCTACTGGGACCTCTCCAAATTCCCAGGATCGTTGAAAAATAATTGAGAGAGGTTCCGCGATGACATCCGCCAGCTCTTTCAGCACCCGGGGATGAATCCCATCCGGACCCATGGACTTGTAGGGATCCAGGTGGAGTAGCAAATCCCGCACACGTTCAGGGTCAGTTGGGAGTTTGTCATCCCCACCGTCCCGGTCCTCCAGCTCAGGGCACCCTGGGTCCCGAAGCCCATCATCGGCATTGAAGACAGAGGCAAAGAAGGCGTTAAGCGTCTCTGCTTTGCCTACGTCATCGTCTGTGAGGAGACCTTCCCTATCAAGGAGCGGCCCTATGTTTTCTTTAGTTCTCCTTTTTCCATTTACATATCTAAAAAAACACTTTTTATTTTCTCTCACAGACACAGCCAGCTTCAACTCTAGCTGTGCTTTGGCCACTCGAACTTTCTCCCTACAAACACGAACAGCATCCCTGTATTCTTTCCATGACGCCTGGCCCTCCTTCCAGTAGCGAAACACTCTCTGTTTCCGCCTAATCTCCATTAGAATGTTCCTGGTCAGCCCCGCTGGCCTCCTGCCCCGCCTGCCTGACTTGCGATATTTTGGAATTGCCTTATCTTGTGCTTCTAGGAGGCATCGCTTAAAGAGTGACCAGCACTGGTGGACATCGAGGCCTTCAAGAGCAGTTTCCCAGGGGACCTTACTGACTAGTTCCCTGAGCAGCCTGAAGTCCGCTTTCCCCATATCTAGGGATGAGGTTTTGGTGGCACTTTTCCTTCTGTCACCATAAATTTTGAACTCAACCACTTCATGGTCGCTATGACCGAGGCGGCCACCAATCACCACATCTCCCACCAGACCCTCTCTGTTTTCTAGCAACAGGTGTAGGAGGGCACCTTTCCTAGTTGGCTCCGTTAGCACCTGTACCAAGAAGTTATCATCTAGGTGCTTCATGAACCTCCTGGACTTGCTCGTGTCAGCCGTGTGGCACTCCCAGTTAACGTCCGGCAAGTTGAAGTCCCCCATAAGGACAAGGGGAGTTAATCTCGAGGCCTCTCTTAGTTCTGTAAAGAATAATTTATCGGTGCTATCATCCTGGCCAGGCGGTCTGTAATAGACTCCCACAACTACATCCCCTTTATTCGTTCGTCCCTTGATCCTTACCCAGAGGCTCTCAACTTTGCCATCGCCGACCTGAAGTTCCACACAGTCCAGCCCCTGCTTCACATACATCGCCACCCCACCACCTCGCCTACCCTGCCTGTCCCTCCTGAAGAGCCTGTAACCATCTATCGCAACACCCCAGTCACAGGACTCATCCCACCAGGTTTCGCTTATGCCGATGATGTCGTAGTTGCGGGACTGGGCCAGGACTTCTAGCTCATCTATTTTATTCCTCATACTGCGTGCGTTTGTGTAAAAGCACTTCAGGTGCGTCTCCTTACACTCAGCACCTTGTGGATCTGACCAAAGGACCCCACTGGCACACAGCCCCTCTGATTCTAGCGTACCATCCCTTAGGTCTTCACCGGCGCGCCCGGTTTTAGCCCCTTCCCCCTTCGACTCTAGTTTAAAGCCCTATCTATCAGCCCTGCCAACTCCTGACCTAAGATCCTTACCCATGAAGGATCCTTACCCATGAAGCCAAGATGATTTTACATACCTAATCTTCCTCTATCAATATCACCCTGTCAAGGCAATTCATTGCTTTGTTCCTTGCCTTATTCCTTATTACAATCTGCTCATAATTTTAATACTTTATTTTTAAAAATCATGCAAGTGCATGAAAAAAGGCATTTCAGTCATCTGAAGTGCCTTTGCTATCACAGAAGATGGAGTTTTAAGTGGAGTGTAGAGTGTTTGTAAATCATTGCTGAATAAGGCTGGAAGATATTCACGTGTTGCAGGGCTCTCCAGCTTACTAGAATGCAAGCTATCAAAGAAAAAAAGATCTGATCCAAAACTTAACTGTAATACTCAGATCATAATGACTTTGTGTTAAAAAATGAGTTTTGCCATGGCATCATTTCTGCCATTGGAAATTTTTTTGTTTTCCTCCAACAGCATTTTTAGCCTACCTTCACTTAGACTGTAAAGAAAGCATATAGTAATTCACTGAAATTTGGTTGAATGTAACTGTGAAAGTGACTTGTAAAATCTTTAGAGCCAGAAGCTCCATCCTTTGCATAACCATTCTTCCCTTGGGAAGATTCTCTCTGCTCCACAGAAGCCTGCGCTTGAAGTAGAGAATTGTCCTTTTATCACTATCAACATATTTCTTATACTGTGTGGTGCAAGAAGTGTTTATGATTTTATGAAGCATAACTTTAGTTTACATGTAAGTATCTGCACAAATGCTACTGTTTGCAAAACAGTTGGAAAAACGTCAAGGGGATCTAGATGCAAATGAACTTCATCAGAAAACACAGTGATGTTTTTAACTGTACAGTTTTAAGTCTCAGCACAGTGGATTTAACTCCACTGACTATTGCAGTATACCACTGAATTGTTTACAGATTTATTTCCTCCATTTATCTACTTATCTCCTATTCTTTCAATAATATAGCATGCAGACCATTCCATGTGCCAGCTGTAGTCTGCTCATATGTTCTCTTTGCTTGTGCTACCCTTGGACAGCTAAGAAAAATGATACACTAGAAATCTTTTCTAAAAGGATTTATCAAATGTAAAAATGTGTTATTTTTGTCGGTTTTAAGTGCTGTTGTGCCTTCAGCTTTATATTAGACAGTAAACACCCTACCATTCACAGGAACAGTTTGATGGTAAAGCATAATTTGATCCTTCTTAAATTCTGAATTTTGTTTGCATACTGGAATCTAGCTTGAGGATTAGGTCTGAAACATCATTCCTTATGAATACTGATTGAAAAATTGAAAAAATGAGATACACAAATACATTTCATGAACAACTGAACCCCAGAGAGAATCAGGAAAAGGGGAAAGCTTCACATACTGAGTTAAATAAGAGTTTAATGGTGGCATTTCTGAACTAGTATAGGAGTAGGAAGAGAACCAACTGGCTTTCCACTACCATATACTAAAAAAGTATTTATTCAGATGACACATCCTCTACTACATGTCTTTCTATGGGCATTTAGTGTTCTGAAGACCAAGTTTAATTTTGACTTAGGACAGCGCACTAAAAAAAAAAATATAAAAAAATTAAAGTATGTGTTCATATTTACTTTATTATCAGTTAGCTAAACCCCAATGGTTCTTGTTAAATCAGGAATTCAAGACACATTCTGATAACTTTAGTTGTTTAATACTTAGACAATTCATCACAGCTGACTAAAATGAATTAGTAGTAAATAAGCTGGAAAGACCCTGGTGTGCTATACATTCCAGATAAATTTATCATATTTGGGCTCCAGAATGATTTTGAAATGTAGGGCATAGAAAGAAACCCTGCTTCATAAGTAACTGATTCCTAAAATATACAAAGAATTGCTGGGATAGAGTGAATTTTGAACCTGTTAGATGGTCTTTGTGTTGCCTAACATTAAGCACTTCGTATTTACTAGCCTCACTAGAAGGCTAAACTCCCTGTAATTCCTATACCCATGGCAATACTTGGAGCAGAAAATTGAACTTACATGTTTTGAACCATTCTCTGGATAAGCATTTTTCCCTCAATTACAAAAATACATAAAAGAAAAAGGAAAAGCAGGCACCTAACCTGAAACTAAGTATTACACTCAAAACACCCTCTTTTCCTTTCAACCACAATTCCTGTCCTTCCATATTTCCATGAGTATGTCCCAATGTCCCAAGCATTTGGCTTCAGCAGGGTAAATTTAGCTGTCTCTTTAAAAAGTGTAAAAGAACAGACAGTCTTACTTAATACACTTCTGTGTATTTGATTAAAAACTCATCACAGCATCACAAAATAATAACTTTCTGGTCTAAATTACATTTGTCACAGACCCCACTAATTCACATTTTTTTTAAACTAGTAAAATATTTTAGTAAGGATGATTTTCCCTTAAGCAAAAACTGCTCTGGAATAGAATAGACACAGTGAAAGTGCAAAGATCAAACACTGTAAATATGTCACTCCTAAGCCAGCTACATATAATAATAATAATAATAATAATAATAATAATAATAATAATGTCTCAGCAGGTGATAAATGTCTTAAAAGGATTGAGTCAAAAAACAGGTGAAGTGGGACTATAAACAAGATATCCAGGAAAAGTGACACTGGTGCAATTAAGAAAAAAACAAAATTCTTTCAAACCTACAAATAAATATAAGTACAACACTTAACTCTGCCTGTAAAATGACATAGATCATGAAAAGTTTCTCCTTGATAGTTTTTAAAGTCTTCAAGGTCTCTCATTATTTTTATTGGTACTGTCAGATTGTCATGTAACCATGAGTCTGTCAGTTGTGCAATCACAAATGCTGTTCATCTCAAATAATTACCTCTTCGCCTCATTTCCTTTTTTTTTTTTTTTTTTTTTTTTTGTGCATGCACTATTTTCTCATTTCATATTCATTTTCTAATTTCTAATTTCTAGTCTTTACTCTTAGATCACCTTCATCTCCAATTATTTAAATCTGAAAATTCTGGGAAACCAATATGGCAGATTCAAGTACAAAAACATATCCTATTCACATACCACAAACAATCTAGGATTGAGTGACAGCTAGTGAAATCAGCATTTTTCTTTTAAGGGTAACTTCATTTGTTATTAACATAACTTATTCTGAATTTTATTTTCTATCATATAATATGGAACTGTATCACATTTTCTTCTTCAAAAAGCGTTAGTTTTACACACACAGTAGAAGAACATGATGAAGACACTAATTATATGAGGATTTGTAATCATATTTCCTGGCTGTATTACTGTTTTCTTCTTTGGTGTATTATTAAAAACTAATGTATAGTGTGAACCCAAACAGTTATACAATCTATTACACTCCTTTCATAAAACATTGAATCATAGATCTTTTTTTTTTTTATCTTTACATTTCTGTATAAAATTGGAAATATTATACTTCTATAAAAGGTAGTCTGTTTTATTTTCCTTTCTGAGTGAAACATTCCAGTTGACCACTCCCTTTGGTTTTCAGGGACAATGAGTGCTTGTATTTGTAGAAAATTGAACCGAAAAATGTTAAGGTTCCCTATGTTGTCCCCAAATAAAAACTTCCAATTTTGACCCTAATTTTCCATAACTAGAAAGGAATATGGACTTGGTACAAGAAACTTAACATGTGAATTATGTGTGTTCTTTTTTAATTGATTTTTTTCTTCTCTGTTTCTTTTTGCAATCCTTTTTATGTGTGGCATATTTTTTTCTAATGAATTCGTAGTGGTCTTTCCTATACAAAGGTTAAAATTGGTAATGTCTACCCAAATGTATTGCTTCAGTTGATTTAAAATTTAGCTATATTGGTGTAAAATGTGAAGAGAACTTGTTGATTTCATTGTTGAAAATGACTAATGACAATAGAGCTAAGTAAATAATGGTCTGGATCAGATTGTAAACTGTAACAATTACACTAAATTCCCGTTTTGTAAAAACAGCCTGATGTAATTATTCTCAAGCTGGACCTCAACACAAGTTGCAGTATGAGATTATATTAGTCATTTGAGAAAAAAAATGAACTTAATAAGTGCTTTTTATAACATAACCCCCCTGTCTGCTGAAATAGCAAATTGACTGCAAGAATAATTTTGGTACTGTTCTTCTGCTTCCATGATGCCACAAGATGAAGGTATGTATCATCTATCAAAATATGGCAAACTGTTTCTATAGCAGCTTTATTTTTATAACAGCTATTAAAAGGAAAAACTATTTTACTCACCAAGCCAACTTCTGTTTAAATATACTGACACAAACACTGGAGGGACCGTGAAGAAATCTACGACTGAGTTAACTTCTAGCCAAAACCATAGCTTGTCATTGGCTGCTATGAACTGCAAAAAAAAAAAAAAAAGAGGGGAAGAGAGAGAAGAATCAGGTTATACTCATGGTGATTGCAAATGGGTGCAATATTTTCCATTCCAAAATATTAGATTCCGAAGTTAGTGTAGAAGTAACTGATGTTTTTAGGTCAGCGCAGACAAGACAAATGGCGTCACTTTTTGGCAAGTCTGTATTGTGCATTGCTTCATAACTACATTGAGATTAAAGTGAAGTTTCGTCTTCTAACTAAAGAAGCAGAACGTTTATTTGATGGGGTGCAAGATCTGTGGTAAAGAACTGTTTCCTCCACATTTATTAACAATGTATCAGTAATATAAGAAAAGTGTAGGTAGGTATAAAACATTTGAAATTATATCACCTTTGCTCTAGCACTCCAAACATGTAGTCCCATCATGTATTTGCTGTTCACATATTTCCAAATATATGATAGCTTACAAAGATCCAATAATCATCCTATAGAGAGAGCTAATTACCAGGCTGAACCCTACAAGGAATAATTCAGGATAGCAACCAGACTTCAGTCCTGTGAACTGTGCTGTGGAAGAGGTCCTTTGTCCCTGCTTACTATGAAATCAGTCTAAGAAATCTAGGAAACTCAGATGTCAGACATCATAGTTTGAACTTGCTTATTTATGCTTGCTTGCTTAAACAAGGTTCAACAACTAATTCATTCAAGTAATGATTAAAACAAGCTTTTTATAAATACTATATATAAATATAAATACAAAATATTAGCACATGATGGAGATATCTAATGGAGCAGTATTACTCAGACAAAACATAAAACTCGATCTAACATATTTTAAATTTTAAAACAATTATATATTACATATGTATATTTATACATAAATATATATTTATATATAAATATATATTGATATATTAATTAATACTATTAATTAATAATATTATATATAATTCACAACAATCATAATATTAATTAATAATATATATTTAAATATATATTTATATTTAAATATTACATATTTTAAAACAATTTTCTGAGTTAGAGACAACATCCGTTCACTTTCTTTCAAAGCCTGTACTGGTATTCCATCTGATTAGCTTTTCCCTTTTCTGCAATTACATTAAAACTTTAACAGTAAATGTTTATGGTGCATACCAACTTTGTTAGATCTGCTGATGTCAATAATGTTAAAGTCATACTTAGAAGGGAAACAGACAATAGAACAGAACTTGTCTCGGAGAAAAGTCAAAAATTAAAATGTATTGACATTCAGTTAATCAAACTTTCAGCATGAAAACTGAGCAAAAAATATCCAGTTTCACCAAAATCTTTGATTTCCCCTCTGTTGAATTTAAAAGTAGTCAGAATATTTGGAACTCAAAGTTTTTCAAGATCTCAGATTGATATTTTCTTAATTCACAACATGTATTCGGATCAGCATTTTATCTTTCCATAGCGCTTTTCCATAAAGGCCACTCACATTCACAGTGTGCAAGTATTAACATCAGTATATTCTCTCCTATTGTGCTCTGTTGTGCTATTACAATATGTAATTTTAACTATCTTAGTAAGAACATCACCAACACAAACTTTAAAAATTATCTGGATACTTCTAAATACAGGGTTCATGGAAGTTCATATGTATCATGCATTGAATCTACTGTGTCAAAAAGTCAACCTATACTGAAGGTCTCGTGGACATGTACAAAAGCTCCTGAGACACTGAATAATTACAGTTTATTATATATGTTTATATGCAGCTTAGAATACATATATAGTAGTCTAAATACTGAAGGAATTTATCTGTTAAATTAAAGGACAGACACTGCACCTAGTCTGGGTAATGAAATAACCTAGATGTGCAACAGACTTACTCACTGAAGCACCAGAAAAAGTTGGTTAAGTTGGTCTGAAGAGAAATAGGGGGAGCTAAACTGCCACTGTGATAAAGAAAAATGAGCTCCTGTGATTTGGAAGAAAAATGGGCAAAGGAAAAACATGAGACAATGTCTGTATGAAATTTAAAGGCCAATGAGGCAAGCTTTCTGCTCTTATAAAGTTTCCATCATAGTTCTGCTATGTTTTATGCCTTGTTTCTCCCTATTTTCCAGTTATCAACCACCAGTTAACCTCAAAGAGTATCTCCATGTCCTGAAGCCATAGAAGGAAGGAAAGAAGGAAAGGAAAAAGGAAACATGGAAACACTTGAATTGCTGAAACCGCATTAATGGATTTTCAGAAAGTGAAAAGGATACTTTAGTGATATATTTTTCAGCACATTGACTGGTATTTTACAATTCTGCAAAGTATTCATTAGCAGTTTGGGAAAATGGATGTTCATAAAACTGATTATAGCAGCTGTATCAGCTGTTATCTCAACTCCAAATGCCAAAGACAGATTGAATACAGCACAAGAATAATTCAAGTATTCACACTCACTGAGAACACTGAAACTACTTTTGACTTTACTGACCAGCACCAACCTATAATACTTTTCACTTTCTGTCATACTACAATATACTGAAACAGTTTAAGCTTATAAGCTATTGGTTTCCTTAGTTATCCTATATATTTATCCTTACTTCTTAAATATTCTTAACCAAAAGCTTTGCTCATACATTTTAGAGCTTGGCTTAATTTTGTTCAGTCATTGTAAAGTCAGTCTGTTTTCAAAGAGTTTCCTACCTAATATTTATATTCCCTCTCTGATGCATATTATCAAAGACACACTACTTACACGCAAGCCGAAGTAGAGTAGGAAGAACACATTGAAAGCCATGTCGATCTGTAACGTGAAATCTTTGTAGAAATTCTGGCAGGACTCTATTGGGCTATTTGAAAAAAAAAAAAAAAAATCAAAGTAAATTGTCGTTATATGAGTTTCTAATCTGGTGAGAATTTTATGCATTTCATTTAAAAACTTGATCAAATCTCAATTTTTCCAGTTGTTTACAAGATACAAGCAAGCATTTCAAATGAATTATTTCATTCATTCAGTTAGTTTCTTAATATTTACCTGTTCAGGTAATATCTGAAAATTAACATGCAGATAAATTTAATAAAAGACAAGCAGGAAAATAACCCAGGATTCCTTAACCCCACATTAACCCTTAAAGAACTGACTTCTTTCTATAGGAACATACCCAGTACTCTTTAGGAACAAACATAACAAGCACACAGCTACAGTGAAATATTACATGTTTTAATTTAATTTTTATTGTACCATAAAACCTTAAAAAAAAAAAAAAAAAAAAGTTGCTTAGAAATACATTACCCATTAGCAATCTGAGGCACTTATTTTTGTAGAATCCCTTGCTTACAGTAAGATTTGGGTTTGTTTTGTTTTGTTTGTTTGTTTTGCTACTTATGTACTTGATGACAGTACTATGAGCTGAGTAGAAAAGCAGCATAGCCCACTGGTAAAATTAAACAACAAAATAAATAGAGAAATTTGAAGCAGTACTATAAGGGTTAATTTCTGCATGCAGGTTAATTAAATACCTTCCTGTGTGTCAGGCAGCCATTGCAAATTCTAGCTTACTATATTATGCTTTATTTAATAGTGGGACAAGTCCAAAGCATACTCTATACAAACTGGTACTTTATAAACATACTTTAATCTAAGGAAGGAGATAACTTCCATGAGTGTGATTAGTGATTTATTTGTGAGTTTTGTAGAACAGGTTGGTGAAGCCACAGAACAGTGTTGAATTCAGACTGAAGTGAAAGTCATGTCCCAATATATGTTGATGTATATACTACGTATATACAATGTCCCACTATATATACATATATATACACATATATTGCAAATGATCATGTATTCACAATGACTAATAGAGTATAAAACTAAAATGTAGATCATTTGGAACCTTTGAAAACATTCTTTCAGGAAAGAAGAAATTCCAGGCTTCCCAGGTCAAATAGATCACTGAATGTGACTGTAATACCAGTTCATATAGCTGCAGCTCTTCAAATATAATGCTAGACTGCTCAACAAGCAAGATTCTATGCATTATGAATGTCTGTTCCCTAATTTAAGGCATAAAGGAAATTACCCGGGCTACCAGGTCATTACACATGCAGCCAAATTTTCCATTCCTCGTATACATCACAGATCAAAACAAGTTAAATACAGCATGCCCTCTCTTGTCTTTAGATGCATGAATGCACACAGTAAAATTCTTCTTGATGTACAATAGCTTTATATTTTAAGAAACTTCAGTGATACAGGAAATTACTTTAAAATGTTGAAAAAGTTATTTATAAAGACATTGAAGTTATGAGACATTTCTGTTATAGATCAAATAAAACTGATTTAGAAAAGCAGGCAGAAGTTAAGAGAAGCCAAATGTTAACATATAGGACAGAAAATAGCATTTTGTACTTCAAAAATACAGGTTTAGCTACAAAAAGAGTGAATATAATTTGAGAATCCAACATCCTCATTTTCTGTATGGGATTACTGAGAGGAAAGCATTTTGTTAAAATAAGGTCACTATCATCCTATGCACCCTATCAACAGAAACCACAGAAAATGCCACAGAACCAGAATGAAAAATCTTGTACCAACCCAGAGGCTGAGACCCCTGATTTCAGGTTAAGTTTCTGTAAAAGCTGCAGGCATTCACTGAAGCTGATAAAATTGTACAAATATAACTGGGATAAAGATAGCTTCATTATCTTCCTCTCCACAGTGATTTGGTACTTGTCGTAAAAGTTAGATAAGGTCAGCTAAAGTTGCAGCTAACTGCTCTCCCTTTGTGCTGTTGTCCTTAACAAAAAACTGCAAGATCTGAAAAATAATCTAATACACTGTCGTCTTCTTTGCAAAATACTTAGCAGCGAATCATAATCCTGATTTGGGACTGCTGTTTATCAGTAGCCCTTTGTAAGCTAGTCTTACTGCTAGTTCTCGCTCTGTAAAACATCCTTCATTTCAGATATGATCCCTCTTTTTCAATTTCTAAATTATCCATCTACAAAACAAACACAAATCTAGCACCAAGGTTAGATTACCTAAACTAGGTTAAATTATCCTAGGTTAATTTAGGTTGGATATTAGGAGAAATTTATTTACTGAAAGAGCTGTGCAGTATTGGAACAGGCTGCCAAGAGAAGTGTTTGATCCGCCATCCCTGGAGGTCTTTAAGAAATCTGTAGATGTAGAATTTAGTAGCATGGTTTAGTGATGGACTTCAGTACTAGGCTAAAGGTTGGACTAGATGATCTTAGAGGTCTTTGCCAACCTGAAAAATTCTATGATTCTGTGGTCCTCTTTATTTTAAATGAAGATTATGTCAGAAAGGCATGTCACTAAGGCTAAATAAATGATTATTCATACACAGGACATATAAGATTTTGTACTGCAAGTTATATTTTGGTGATATTACTCAGTTTGGATTTTTCAGTTTCATCTGTAGCTTGCATATGGACTGAGAGAAAAGAAAAAAGACCAAAAAAAAAAAAAAAAAAAGAATGAAAGAAAAAAAAGACCACTAAGCTTTATCACTGCAGCATTCAGCCTGCTGCAGAAAGGAAGCCATTTTGAAACTTCCCTTTGCACCAAGTTTTCTCAAACCGTAAGTGCTATAATTCCTATGCTCACAGGCAATATATTGCTAGGATCTCCAGGGCAAAGAATGTGTTTCCTATTCTGCACTAAAATTAGATGTCTTTTCCTATGGGATTTCACCCTTTTAGGCCATCAAAGGTATTGCCTTTGAAAGAGATGACTTCTTGTCTTTTCCAAAGTCATAGTGCCGATTTTATTTCATTTAGTATAAGGATATCCTGTTGATAATCTATGACGCACTATGATATCCCTTTACCCTGCCATCTCTGTATGTAATAAACTATATCCCACAAGGGATGCCTGATTTGAGGCTTTATTCATCTCAATGTTTATATCAAATTATTTGCTGCAACCCTATGCTCCATGCTACCATTCAATATAAATTGCATATAGAGATATAAAAGTGGGCTTAATTTGCCTAATCTGCAGTAAAGACAGAGCCTTACTTATTTGCCATATATATATGTCATATATATGTCATATATATGGGTTATCCTCTGTTAATTTTCTTCCTTCCTCTTATGCTCTTTCAACACCACTACTCATTTCAGTTTCACATTACCTTTATTTACTTGTTCTGTTTATTATTACTGCATTTTTACAGCAACAGTAGCACTCACAAAGTCCAGTTATAGAGGCATTATAAGCATAAATTCATTCACTGAGGAGTAAGAAAGTTAACTTTACACAGATGGAGCTAAATGTTGACAAGAAGTAAAGATGACGAGGCTTTGAGCTGCAGTTAAAAATGGGCTGTGTATCAATAAGACATGACATATCAACGCGTGTCACACTGCAACCATTGTCACTATGCCATTAAGACAGAAGCAAAGGGAAGGAATTCTATGTTCATTCAGACTTTACACCAGTTTTGACACCATAGTGACATCTACCTGGATGATTTTACATGAAAATTTCTCCACTGCAATGGAAAACGTTGTGCCTACCCAATTCAGTACTTGAAGTAGCTACTCAATATGTAATTTCCATCTCTGTATTTTTTTGGTGAAAAAAATATTCTGGTTTTGACACATGATGTCCATCTATTCCTAATGTGTTTTTTTTTTTTTTTACAAGGCCTGCAACCCTAGCATAAATGCCAGTTTTTAATCTGGGTGCAAGTAGTTACACACTGAAATAAAAGAGGTTAATTCTAAGTCAGATTATTCTGGTTACAAATTAGCAAGCATTCTGAAGAAAAAAAAAGTGTTTTGCAACGACGCATAGTCCATAAAGGAAAATAAGTGCTGTAACTAGGAAATTACTGATGTTAATATTGCACCACGGCTTCTATAAATTTGGAACTTTAAGAAGTTATTGAAAATCTAGAAATTAAGAGAATTGAGAGAAAATGTCCTAATTTAAGATCTTAATTTTTGGAATCAAATTTCTCTTCTGAATAATGGTGGAGGAAAAGTTAAGTCCATTATTGAAATTAGATAAGCTAAAATATAATGAATAATGTTAATTAAATGAAATGTAAAATTGAAAAATTTGGAACTAAAAGAAAAAAAGTCATTACAACCTCAGCATACCAGAGAAAGAAATAAAATTATCTGATACTAAGAAAAAATAAATTTCAAATTCAGTTGCACAGTAGACCATTATATGAAAATATGGTACAATGTTAATTTTCTATCAGAAGGAATGTCCATTGACAGTGAATTTTAAGATCAAGGGATGGTTTTGTGAGGAAATATCAGTAGATGTGGCTAAAATATAACCAACACAAACAAATAAATGAGAGAAACCACTCAACATTTAGAATCTCTTTAGTATCATATATTTTAAAGACATTCCACTCACTTGCCATTTTCAAATTTAAATTGAATGCAATTAATACTTATTAATTGGATATATAAATTATTTGTTCATAATTTTGTCTGAAATCACCTTTTTTTCTCAATTATTTTCCCTGAAAGCTCCCCTATAATTCCACATTCCTTCAAATTTATTTATAGAAAAAACCCAATGCTACAAGATTTAGAGTTTAAAAAAATAATTTAAAAAAAAGTCACAAATTTGATACAACAGTGTTCCTTTGCACCCCTTTAATATATATATTTTAACAGTACAAGGAATGGAAAATTATGGGTGTTGTGATTAACTTACTGTTTCAGTGACAGCGCTAAGACTAAACTATAGGAAAAGACAGTTGTATCATTTAGTATAAGCAATGTTCATTCAGTGCAGAATACTTTCTGTTCCTTTTACTCTGGTTTAGTTGTACTACTCAGAAGGGAATGAGAAGTTAAAATATTATTTACAGAAACTGGTATGAACATATAGCAAAATTCTAAGGATAGATGGATGCCTAGCAAGCGTCATCCCTGTGAAATAAATATCATAATTATAGTACATCAGTGAGGCTAAGAATTGAATTTGTCTAAAATCTCACAGAGTGACAAAGAGCATAACAGTTTTTCCTCTCTTAGTTCAATGGCTTTATTAACCATGTTAGGGTAACAGGAAGAAAAAGTATTTTCTTACAATTCATGTTACCTTCTAATTATAAGAAAGCTTGATAAGCGATTCAGTTTATAAGGCCTTTCTTTGAATTATAACATCAATAAGCTCATTATTTTTTTATGGAAAATGTCTTCTAAATTACTTCACTCTCACTTGACATGATGTCATCTACCAAGGAAGTTTTGCTGCTGGCATTTTCAATTAGTACTGAAAGATACTAATTTAAAAAACTTGATTTTTTTTTTTTTTTTTCAGAAAACTTAAGCTTTCCCTCGCCCAAGAGAGAAGAGAAGTCAGCTGAATCAGAAAAATGTGAAGGCAAGAACTAACTTTACCCCTAGCAGAAATGCAATGTAATCTGCTGTCACAGACTTGGGATCCATAAAAGTCCATAGGCCCATTACATTCTTTGTTACCAGTATTTTCTAAGTTTTGTATACCTGAAGGTAGTAAGTGAAGGAGTAACAATCCCTTTCTTACTGAATGTTATTGACAGTTATCTCCTAAGTCAAGGATAATGCTGTGACAATTTCCTATACCTTCTTGTCAATTATAATAATATATTACAATTCTTTTTGATCACTTAACCTCCTGCTTCTAAAGTTAACTCTGTTTCTCCTATGCACACACATACGCAGAGAACTTTCTGCTCCCAGCCATTTCAGTGTCAAATCTTGCACCTTCTGTTTTTGTACTCATAACTAAGATACTGACTGTGCTTGGCTGTCCTTCACAGGACAAACAATTTATTGTAGCATCTTCGTGTTTAAACTCCATATTGCCTATTACTTTCTCCTCCTGTTCCTTCAGAAAGCTTCAGACAAACATACCTGTATATTTATATACTTGTATCTTTATATTTATATTTAAATATAGGTATATATACCTGTATCTTACATGCTTGACTTTCTTATACACTTGACTTCAACAAGTGCCTTTTTCACATTCTCTGTTCCAACTGACCTCTGCATAATGAATTAAACCATGATTCACAGTCTTAAAAACTCTACTATTTCAATATGCAATCAAACTATTTTGAATTAATCCACACCTTTCTTTGTTTTCACCTCCATTCCTGCCTTTTCTGTATGTGAAGTGGCCTCTTTACTTTGCTTCCATATGCATCTCTTACATATTCCTTTTCAAAATGTATTACTCATGTTAGGCTCATAAACACTACAAAACCATATCTTAGAATTACATCAACACTCAGCATCTTCTTTGATCAATTTTAAAATAAATTTTCAAAATATAAATTTGATCAAGATAAAAGATGAAATGCCAAATAATGTGAAATAAAGCTATATTGCAAGATTTCTGAGACATTTGCTTGGTTTATAAAATTGCAAGCATGTAAAGAGAACTGCTTTTCTCACAAACGCATGCACACATGTGCACACAAAAGCAGGAGCAATGCAAGTAACTGTCCTTATTTACCTTTACCTTTCTATCACAACATTTTCTGTTATTTTTTAACATGTGATAGATCATAAGCTGGCACTACAATATTACCCTTCTATTTCTCATCTAATTTAAAAAGTGCATCATGACCCCTCTGCTCTAAAGATACTTTCTACAATTAAGTACTTCTCTATTATGTCCCTAGCCCACAGGGAAACCTTGACAAATTTTAGACTAATTTGGGGTAAAATTAAAAAGTTTCTTGATTCTTTTTCATTCTTTTTTCCAAAAAATACGCCATCAGAAGTAATAAGCAACAGCAAAAACAGATCAACCAGTATCAACTGGTACAACAGAATCATTTAGTAATTTTTTTTTCTGAGAACCACTGTTAGAGACATACTGTTTTTCCTTATAAATCACTTACTTTTCTGTCTCATGATAAGGAGGAGCACTTTTTACTCTAAATGTTCATTTGTTTTATGTATAAGAATATATTTATATTAAAATATAATTTTGACAGTTTTTTTTTTAATAGTATTAGTTTCATAGTGCATGCTTGCTGACACATCCATAAAGAAAATTAAGCTTCTTCCAACTAGCAGAAAACAATTGGCTATGCAACTGAATAGAGGTTGTTGAAACTTCGCAATGAGAACCCAGTCATGGAGATTTCTTCTTCAGTCAAATTCCACGGGATAAATTGTTAAAAAATAAATTTCACATAAGAAAACAAGCACAGATCACAAAACAGAGGCTGCAATCTGAGAGTCTCTTATGGAAAAGTAATTTAGAAAGTGAGACAAAGAAGGACTTCTGGTTGGAAATACAGGGACTACTAATGTTAATTTTTGTCACATCCATGCATGAAGAGTGAAATGAAGTTGGTACAACTGCAGAACCAAAAGTATACTAACCCATCTCAGATGCTTCAGATCTTCCCTAGCATAACTCTGACTTTTAAGGACTTCTTTGTGATTGACAACATATCTATCTAATGACAGAAATAAGTAACTTTGCAACTGCTTACTTTATCTATGTGAACTAATAAAACTTGGTAAAATCAGTGGTGATGTAATTGTCGTGTTTTTGTAGGGCTATCTGTGTTGTGAAAAATATGTAAATAAGGAATAAGGCAAATAATTTAATAATTGTGCTTCTCTCAATATGACAACAATATTCTGCAATATCATGTCTTTCCTGGTTGAAAAACTACTTCCCAGTATAACTGCTTCCGAGGCTTCATCTTTCTTATTCAAGTTTTCCATGAATTTTAAGTACATTTTTGTTGGCTGTCCTTTTAAAATATAAGGCAGCCTACCACAAAATTCAAGCAAAATCAAACTCTTACCTTCCTCAGCCCCTACTCTAAAATTGTGAAGTATGACTACAGGAAACTTTTCTTATCATTTTTATATTCAATTACTGGGAACTACAGAACATTAAATTTCTCACTCTAAAAACAGCATATTTATAATGTACAGAATGTACATTGAGTACTACTCACAGCATATGTCTTCTCCAATTACTGACTTGCAAAAACAAAAGCTAAAGTAAGATTCCTTCAGTACAGCTAAAGCTTCAGAAAGCGAGTGCTAAAATAAGCATAAGTAAAAAGCCCAGTGTCAATCTCCATAACCTTGAATGTTCGTTAAGGTGTATGCACTTTTTTTGCAAAATACTCCAATAATTTCTCAACGCTGCTCAAGATATCTGCATCTGAAGAGCTTTGCCTGAGAACCACATAGCTACATAGATTGTATTTTACTTTGCATTAGATTTACTAATTGTTTACCAAAAGCTGAGAACACTGGCAATTGAAAATGGTCTTACATTACCTTGACAAAACAATCTCACTGATGAAAACCCAATTACATTTTTAATTAAAGGTTTTTGTGTGAAATTACTGGGATATTAAAGAGAAAACTTCCAGTATACTGTTTCAACTAACATTTTATTATTAACCTTTTTGACAAAATTTATTAAGTCTCTTTAGTTCTCTCTGCTATGGTAATTCTGTTAAATTGCATACCCTATTTACTGAAGTTGGCCATCTTGCATGTTTCTACTCTGTAATTAGACCCTTTTTTATTACTTCTGTTGTGATTACATGATTTAATATAGAGATGCTATTTAATATTCTTTATCAAAGTCTGGCAAGGAATAATAAGTTGTAGCTGTTTACTCCAGAAAACAGAAAATAATTGGTGAAATGAAAATGCAAACATTTTATATTACGCTTCTAGAATCATAATAATTCTTTTCACACAGGGATTTAT
This sequence comes from Aythya ferina, assembly GCF_964211825.1. Classification (NCBI taxonomy): domain Eukaryota; kingdom Metazoa; phylum Chordata; class Aves; order Anseriformes; family Anatidae; genus Aythya; species Aythya ferina. The sequence goes on along the minus strand of NC_140302.1, from coordinate 14,135,494 downwards.
GGGCTACTTACAGTCCCTTGGATATTTATAAATGATTTCTAGTTTTTACATATCAACACAATGATCCACATATGTGAAATTTCTGACATTTCCTACAGAAAGGAAGAGGAAAGCAAAGGGCCTACAAACAACTGAACTCTTAGCTAAGAGTCTGTTGAAATAAATGTATGTATAGCCACCTGACATTCCAGCAGAAGGAGGAATATATGACTTTCTGAGATTTTCTTCTTGCCCTATTTCATATGACTCTGTTTTGCAGCTGCTGTCTTTTTGAAACTACCACACGTACTTTCCTTAAGCATGAAGCTTTCAACATCCAACCATCATTGGTATCTAACTTGAACTACTCCTCCATCTCAGTGATTTATGTCTTTCTACTCTGTTGATGCTGCTGTGCAGCTTTTAAGTCTTCCTCATCTGGCTGCACTCTTCAAAGAAACAGTTACAATCTTCAAAAATGAGAACATACTTCTACTTGACCTACTCCAGTTTGGAGACTATTAATCATTTTGCTTTTGTATATCAACATAAAACTGAGTTTTGATTTTCTGCTTGATACATAACAAACATTAGATTCCTCCAGATAATTTTGAGGATTGTTTCCATACGCTTCTTCCTTGCTATTACTGTACATAAAAAAAAAAAAAAAAAAAAAAAAAAAAAAAAAAAACCTCTAATATTTTCTTAAGAAAATTTCAGCCTAAGATTCAACTATCCTATCTGAAAAATGAGAAGAGTACCAGATGAAGTGAAGCCTTAAAATTCATTTTCAGTTCATTCATCTGACAGTTGTTTTTGGAATTTGCCTCCTGTTTCCCTTAATTAATAAAAATAACTGGCTACTCTCTCATTTTTACTTATTAGTTATAAGCTTGAACCTCAGGTATACTATTGATTTTAATGTCAGTGAATGACATAAATGAGCAATGAAATCCAAAAGCACTGCAAAGTGGTAGAAATCTGACATTTCTGACAAATCTGACATTACTGGGCCAGCTTTTTCAGTCATGCTTTCTAGTACACGTACAGCTGTTACCCAAGTTTATTATTACCGTACAACTATAGCTATATTTTTTTAATTGTAATTTTATATACTCTAATACGCAGTTACACCAGGCAGGATATATTGTCTCATATTTCAAAGGCATATATGAAAATATAAATATAATAATAATAGTAATATAATATATATATATAATATTATATATATATATAATATATTATATTATATAATTTATAATATATATATTATAATATATTATATATTATAATATATATAATATAATATATAATATATATAAATATATATATTTATATATTATATATAATATATATATAAATATATATATAATAATATATATATAATATATAATATATAATATAATATATAAAATATAATATATTATATAATAGATAATATATAAATACATAAAATATAATAATAATAATAATAATAATAATAATAATAATAAATAAAGCTAGAAAACACTGTACTCACAAGCATTTAATAATTTTAGATTTTCCTCTCTCTCATTCCTCAAAAGGACTTGTTAGCCTTATCCACCCCATCAACACAACAGTCCTTAAAGCACCTTAGTAACTTAGTACCTAAGATACGTTTTGGGTGCCACAAATCTCACCAGAATTTTCTTATGAAACAAGATCATGCGACTCAGCTTCTCCCAAACCAAATTATTATACAGCCAATATTTGTATAAATTATCATTGGGAAGTCTGGATTCATATTCTTACTCCACTTTATTAGGAATAACATAAAGGTGAGTTGAAGCAAAAACCTTCTAGCTACCAAGAGTAACCATCTGATATCTTTGACTATATCCTGAACATCACAGTATGCATAAGTTTAAATTTTTCACCTTTAAACCAACTCCAGAGTAGTTAAGGTAACATTTACTCCCAACATATATAAATATTTATGATTGCCCTTTCTATCACTTTTTTTTTTTTTTTTCCCCCTCCCTGAACTCCTGGAAATTCTTTATCATACATGATTTTGGAAGTACTGCACATATACACAGTTTTTTCTGACCTCCACTACCACCTGTTTTCCAGGTGGATATAACTACAACCTAGTAATTTTTTCTGCTTGGAACTTTTAATATCATAGCTGTTCCAACTGTGGGACCTATTTATTTACCAGTAGTCTTAAGAGCAGATTACCGTATTCTTAAGACAAAATGATGATATGAAAGACTCGCTAAAAATAAAAAATAATAAATAATAAAACAACAACAACAACAACAAAACATTTACTTTGCAAAAGAGCATAATTAATTTAAATGAACAATTTAAAAAATAACTCAACTCTTTCCTAATTCAACTTATCAGACAAGGAGACTAGCCTGGAGCCTGACTGACAGTCTCAATCACAGTGACTTTTTTCAATGGCAAAGACAAAGCCCTTTAGATTAATGACAGTACATGATTCTTTTTTTAGCAGTCCATTCACCTCCATTAACAAACGGAATAAGGTATTGCCAACACCTGTAGCAATTGCTCACATGAATTATCACAAGCCTGGTATAAAACCATTTTATGTCAATGTAAGAAGAGGAATACAATGATATAACAAAATGAATACATAGCAGCACTTTTTTTTTTTTTTTTTTTTTTTTCTAGCACCACTTTAGCATGGCTTGCAAACATGCACTATATTGTCCAACACCTTTTTATCCAGGCTGCTGTGTGTGGGAACGTAGATGTGCAGTCAGGTTTAGACGCTGAGCTACCGGAAAATCAAAAGGACTGGTGTAATAATAGTCCATTTTGCACTGATTTCAGGTGGAAAAGCATCATGCTGCCCTATAGATACGTCTGATCAATTTTACAGTCTTAAAAGAATTGTTCTCCATTATAAGAAAAAAAGAAGTCATGAAATAATTATGTAGAATCTAGAAATAAAATAAAAATAAGTAAATCATGGGTAATCTTGAATAGAAAATATTGCTAGGGCAGCAATATTTTGTTGGTGATATGGTGATATAACATGATGGTGATATAACAGTTGTCAATTTGAAACTATTTCTCTTGTTTATTGTTTTGAATATTTGAACATGAACATGTTTTCATCAGCTTGCTTAAAAGTAAACACCAAAAGCATATTTTAGCTTTATATATATGTTCACAATGATCATTTTTCAAACATTATAACATTCCACTATTATTAGCCCTCAAAATTAAGTGTAATTTTCATTCACCAAATCAAATATTAATGTGCAATCTGTAAATTAATGCTGACCCCCCACCCCAAAACAACAACAACAACAAACACATAGTATAACCTCTCATCACATACCCTCAATGTTTGTACTGATCAACAGCACTAAAAAAACGTTTCAAGTCACTTTCCGAAGTGCTGTTTCATCATTTTATCAGGAAACAATAGGATTAACATTAAATCATATCTTCTACTGTGCTGATGTAGGATGAACGAACATACGAATAACAGGTTGCTTAGGATGGTCACAATGTCATTTGTAGTAAAAGGATCTTAGAGCAATGTTACAATTCTTTGTATGAAATTTCATTTTAGTGGAGTTTTGTAAATAAATCCATTTTAAATTATTTTTTCAATTTAGAGGTTGCATTTCAAAATTCTTCCCAGATTCTGACCTTTAATAATTATGTATAATCTTACCTCTTGTCACTGTCACCTGTTACTAAAATTGATATCAGGGAAAGGTTTATCGTACTGAATGCTACTTGCATCATTCAGCCTTTGTCACACCTGATAGTTTGTGCACTCCATTTTCCCACATCTTGATAACACTGCAATTGTCTATCTAGTCCATGAACTACTTTAATATGCTGGACTTTTTAAATATATAGACCTGGTACATATTAAGTCCTATTCATTCTATGCTTAACTAAAGATATCGATATGTGTAATTTACATTTACTCAAACTTCCTAATTTTATGGGTTCTTTTAATTCCAGATCATGCACTTAATGCTTAGATTGCATTCAATGTATACACCATTAGGATAAGCATATTGGCATGCACAGGCAATACAAGAATAGATTATAATTACTCCCGTAGACAACCAAAAAAGGTGAAGTTGCATCATGCAGTGAAATCACAGCTTGGCCTGGACTGCCATGCAGAAAAAAACCTACATCAATGAGTCTGCAGTACGGCTCCTAGGTAAGAGTTGATATGAAAGAGGTGAGTTATTTCAGTAATTATGTCACAAACTGGAAATATTTACACTACTGTAAACAAAATACTGTACATAGCACCAGCACAACTTTTTTTTTTTTTTTGGGGGGGGGGAGGAATGCTTTTGAAGGACAAAAATTTTGAGATTAGGAGAAAAAAGGGAAGGGGGAAGTACAGTAATCAGTCTGAAATCTAATCTGTCCTTTTTAATAAGCATGTTATTTCATTTGATATAATCTCATTTGGAGCTTTCAAAGAAAACCTGAATTTTCAATGTATTTTGAAATAAAATATCAGATTACATAACGAGATACAGGTCCACAGTGTTCAGTAACTGATGAATAACTGAAGATAATAAATACGTAGATATGTAGAGGTGAAATTTTCAATGCAGGATACAGGACCTAAACCATACAACTTCAAAAGATTTCAAGGTCAGAAAGAACCATTTGATCAATTAGTTTATTTTAATGTAACACTCATACAATAGATCCTACACTGTGATGGGGGGGGAGAAAAAAAAAGTATGATACCATATGTTTGTGCCATTACAGAAAGATTTGTTCCATATTTTTAAACAGGCACTTTTCCATAATTATATTTAATTAGAGGCAGTCACTCTATCTGTATTGCAATTGTCACATATAACAGCTAATGATGTAGTAATTCATGGAACATCAAAAATAGTTTCATCAAGAAAACTACAGTATTATCAGTATTATTTACTGATCAATCTTTTCAATAGAAACTATTGTTCCAATTACAGAACAATAGCTTTTGGTATCAATTTTAGTCACTTTTCACAGAAACAGAATCCACAGTCATGACTGGTACCTTTATGTGCTATTAACAAGGATAGGAAGGTGTTTCCTTAGTTGTATACTCAAGATGTGAACGTTTTCTTGAGTATACAGGTATGCTGTACATATGTTATGTACATATATGTACAACATAATGTTGCCCTGTACCTCCAAATACTATTGACTAAAAATAGTCATGAAAACGCTGATGGAACACAGAACTTGCCTTTGCTTTACAATCTAGTCATTTGGGATATGAGCACATCAATTTGAAAACAAAATTAGAAGAATCAAATCCTCAGTATCTGCTACTTATTCAATAGAAGATAATCAAAACTACAAATGTGAGGATCTCTGAAGATCAAGTTAAATTACAGTTATAAGTATTTCTACTTACAGACTCCATAGATTTCACTTAGGTTATTCACACAGAGGTAAGCATATTTGTCTTGTCTAAATAGTGACTGAAATTACTAAAAATATCCTGCACTGCTAGGAACATTTTAAAGTAAACTGGTCCTTCCTACTCACTAAAGAAGATTCATTTGTACATTCAGAACCTTTTTGACTAATCTGTTCTGAACACTTGCATAAACAAAGACTTGAGATCTCTAGATAGCTTGTTTAAATGCTTCATAGCTCTTAAAAACAGAAATACATCCAGTCCAATCATTATTAACTTCAATAATTAATGACAAGCTTTAATTTTTATTATTCTTAATTGCTTTTGTTTATACTTAAGAAAATGTTTACAGCAACAAGAATTTTTCCCTCTGATTTCAGAGGGAATTTTCTAACCTCTTGATGTCCTGGCCATTACTTGCTTTCAATACATGTAAGCTTCCAGAATCTAAAAAAAATACTGTTTTAGCATGCTGCTTTCATTATTTTTGCTTAGATTTACTAAAGCTAAAAATTGATACTTTAAAGAAACCTAATAATTAAAGCTTCTGGGTACTTCTAAAAATACAGTTTATTATGTTACACATTCCATATTCTATGACATGTATAAATATTTTTCTAGTAATTGCTTTTCTCTATGTACTGTTTCTCTACTGACATTTCACAATTTCCTTGCTTTTAGTCAGATGTGCTGTTAAAGTGAAATCACAATTCAACAGAGGTACAATAAAAACCTAATTAGACATTCACCTGTATTTTCCTAAGTATAAAAAGAAGCCAAGACAGAACATTAAAGCTCATTTAAAATTGAAGGTTTATATTACTGAGGCTGATAAAAATTTATTATGTGAAGTGGTACATAACGCTTCAATAAGGAACCTGACAAAATTTCACTTATTCCTTTAATAATAAACATAAATGACTAGGAAAAAAAAAAAAAAGAGAGAGAGAGAGAGATTCACCTTGATATTTCACTATGTCACTACATTCACTAACTGAAAATTAGCTTACTCATAAAATTATATTATACAAGATAGCAGGCTATGGATAATCTATTTTCCCTATGGTGGAAGCACTTAAGCCTGATGATTAAAATGAAGATTTGCAACAATGGTGCAATAAGCAACCTGTATTCTCAACATAAAAAACATCCATCAACCAATATTATTGCAACTGTATTACATCACATGGTATAATAGAAATTAAATCACTGTAAAGCATAATTGTCACAGAAGTTTTTGCTTTGGAAAATAAGTAGTCAGCAAAGGAGATTATTGTTTGTTATTTCTATGTTCCATAATATGAAATAGATATTTACTCATCAATTAGAATTTATTGTACCGAACTACAACGCACTACACTGACTGTTTAATGGAAAGCTAGAGAGATGAAATAATGATTTACATATTTTGAATAAAAAGATTTACTCAACAGTTCCTTTTCTAAGATACAAAAATCCAATTTATGTAATATCAGAATAAAATTCTACATTATAGATGTCTGTCTACATGTTATATCTGTATTCCAGTTCTGAGCCTGTATAAAGCAAAGTATAAAAATCAGAAAATAATTTGTCTTTTGACAGTATAAGAACTAATATTTAACACTAGAGACAGAGGAATTACTGTTACGATTATATACTGAAATAGGGAAAAAGCTCTTTCCAATGAATACAAAGCAAAGAGTGACTCGAGACAAGACTATTAAACCAGTCCTTAGTAGTTATACCTTCATATACAAAGGTAGACTGACACCACATCTCCATCCCTGAAAAATTCTTAAAGGCTTATAGGACCCTTTAAGGACCATGCTAGTTTGTCCCTGTCTGCCAGGAATTTTCTCTATAATGTGCTCTTATATGCGGCCATAACTATTTCCAAAAGGGCCTACCTTTTTCTCAGATCTGTAGGTAGTTAAAGGATTGACATGTAGGCTAATAAAAATAAACAAAAGAAAAAAAGAAAAAAAAAAAAAAAGGAAAAAGAAAAATAAAAAGAAAAGAGAAAAAGAGAAAAAAAAGAAAAAAGAAAAATGAAAAGGTAGACAAAGCCACTATCTAGCTGCCTTCTGACCAAGAAACCACAGTTGCCCTTGGTCAACTGAAATGTGTTACTCCTGGACAAGAACATTGGCTTCCATGATTAAAGGGAAATCTATTCACCTGTGTTATCTGTTCAGGGACGCCTCTGTCTTCCCTTCATTCACTAGTTTATCCACACTCTTGGTCCCTTTGCCAACTCAAACTAGAGGGAAAAGCAATGTTATATTTTCTCTTGTACTAGAAATTGAATTAAAAAAGAAGAAAAAAAAAAAACAATTAAAAAAAAAAAAACAAACAACTACCTAATACCAATTTAAAACACTTGCATCAGTGTTTTCCATACAAGTTAATCAACAGTACAAATACTACTGACTGTTAAGTTAAAGCAAGGACAGAAACCTCTGGTTCTGCAGAACATATTTGGGATAAGATGCACAACCACTGAGCAGGTGTTGCAATTTTATTTATGAAATACAGAACAGAAAGACATAGGAGATGAATAATTTTAAGTAAACAGTGCAAAAGTGAATTTTAAAAATAAATAAAATCATTTTACATTCTTCCAAAAGAGCATATCTACATAAACACACTTGGTAAGATAGGGCACAGAGATGACCTGGAAGCTTAGAGATAACAAGAAGAAAAGCAGGATGCAGCAAGTGATTTCTGACACTAGTGACTGAGTTTCCAAATTCTTGACTAGTCAAGGGCTTAGGGCAGAATAAGCTAAGGAAACAGAACAGATGAGAACTGTAAGCTACAACCTATTCATGGAAACAAGAGTTTTCATTATAACACAAATTAGTAGGGTTCTAAGTTGCTGACTGGGAATATCATAAAGACTATTACTAGAATACTCAAAACACCTTCAGTCACAAAAGTACTTGTCCAGACAAAAAGAGGAAAACATTAAGTCAAATGTATTGTAGGAACTAGGAACAGCAGTGTACAAGGAAGGCTTGGAAAAGTTTAAGTAATGGAGTAATAGATAAGGTGGTAGATAAGTAGTAAGGGCCAAAACATCCTAAGAGATAGATACTAATCTCTCTCTGATGATGGCTATAATAAAAATGTTTCTATTCAATATCTGCTTTTCTAAAAAGTAGCCATGTACTGAAATAATCATTAGCCACTAAAAGGGACTAGTGTAGTGGAAGACTTATCAGGATTTTGCTTTTTGGACCAGTTGGATCCTCAAGTATTATTTCTAATGTAAAGCACTTGATCAAAGAGCTTAAGTTAAGAAACATGTATTAAACATTCTTACACAGTATTATTGATTAGCTTGTTAGCACACTCATTATCCGATCGTTGTAGAAACCTAAATCTAGTGGTCTATAAGTAAAACACCAGTGTGAAAGTTTGTATGGGTTTTCTACTTTCACGATGAAAATGCCAAAGGATGTTTTTTTTTGTTGTTTGTTTGTTTTTTTAAATGAAGTGTCAGACTGACAGACCTAAAATTCTGAGTTCAATAAGAGCCGGAGAGGAAGTTCAGAGACTTGATGAACATTTTCAAAAAAAGTGTTGCTAATGGTTTTATTAAAACCAACAAGCCAACAAAACTTCAAACAAAATTTAACTGTTTAGAAGTATTTATAATTATTTTTTACTAAATCTACTGAAAAATAAGGCTAAAATTCTCATACTATCTAGTGAAATTTATGTATTTGACTCCAAAGCAATATGATCTTTGGGCTGAACCTTCATGTCCTGCTAAATTCAGCAGCAGTTCTTAGTACTCAGTACTTCTGTAAATTTAGCCATTTATTATAGTGAACTCAGATGTTTATTTTGGGATACTAAACTTTGAAAAAATACCACTGAAAATTGCCACAGATTATAATCTGGATAACAGAAATTGAGGAACCTTTTTACTTCTACCACTGTAGAAGCTAGGGAATTAACTGGGAAGCTAGTAGAATTAACTTTTTAACCAGGGAAAATCAGCTCCAAGCCTCATTAACCATATAATCATCACCAGTAACGTAAATCTTGTCACGATCTGAATAAAGAAATCACTGTCTACAGTCTACAGGGGGATTCCCTCCCTTTTTGATGCTTGTTTAGATGGAACACAAACTACCAGAACCATTATTCTGTAGTTCATTCAACCTCTTCTAGCAGTCTACATGCACCCCTGAGGCCTTAAAGAGAGTTATATTTATGATACACAACAGCAGTAACATATTGGAGGTTATGAATTATTACAATTTCACTCACAGACATGGTTTTGCACTCACACTAAATCTGATGGCGAATTATGGCCTGAGGAAAAACAAGAAGTTAAAAATGTTCTTGACTGATTGTGACATTTCTTCAGTTACATAACAGTAAATAAACATATACATGTGGAACAAACTCTGTGCTTCCATAAGTATCAAGGTTTGCAACCTCAAGTACTTTGAAATGTACCTCTATTCAAGCAAAACTTTTTTTTTCTTGTATTTGTATGTGTGGAAATGCATAATTGAAGGAGTTACAGATATTCAAATACACGCACAGCTAATCTTTGTGCACCTGCAAAGTACAAACACTTTTTCATTTACAAAAGTGGCATAATGGTTAGGCTTTGATTTAGACTGGCCATATGCCACAATTGTTTATGCCTTTATCTTTTACAGATAACACAAGCAATTTTATTATGTTAAAGTGAATATTGTAAAGTAATTCAGAATCAAAATATTTCTGTTTTCACACAAATGTGCTACACAACTTTCATATTGGATGAACAGCAAAGATTAAAACACATCATTCCCTAAGAAAGAAGTTACTGTATTTTTCACAGTAAAAGGTTGTCTTTAGGATTATGCATATTTAAAAATCTTATCCTCTTCTGCCTGGTCATTTTTCACTGCATATGGTGAGCGTGCATGGACAGATATAAACTTAGTCTTAAGAGAAACAAATGAAAGATTTAAAAATAATCAAATTGTTACAAAAATGAAAGTGCATGTGAGATATTTAAATTACTGAAAATATGCTTCTACTATTTTTATATAGCTACATTTCAAGTTCATGTTCCCAGAAATAAGTGTAGAAATATCCATCACCTGTGCTCTAAACCCTCTGTTGTCTTCCAATTTACTTTAAGAAATTGCACAAAATGGACTACCACACTCGATATTACGTTAAATGAAGTTAGTAACCAAGATGATTTCAGAAGTGTCCATAGACAGTGTTTTCAGTGAGAGATTTCTCTAATTTTTCAATCCATTTGGCAACTCTCAGGTCTGTTGAGTTGAACGATCACATTGCAACTCAGCTTTCCTAATTTCTTTTTCTTTTATTCTTTGAGGAGACAGATAAAAATAGTGGTTGGCAAAATAGTGTGTTGCAGTTTTCACTGATGAGCATACTCCATCTAGATTCACTTGTATGGAAATTTCACGTTAAGACCATAAATATGGTCTTAATATTAGTATCTTTGGAAACATATAAGTGTATGAATAGTAAACTTTATGCATCTAAAGTCCTTTATGCAAATACAATTTTTACACATGTTTAAAAGTGTCATTTATCTAAAATACCTATTGAAATCAATTTGAGCTACATTAGAATACTTACCTGTTTAGTGCTGCCTATATGCACTACCCTTGCATGACATGCACTTGAAACAAAACATAATTTTTTTATCCTAGCTCTACACTTACTAATTTACCAAAGATATGAAATGAGCAGGCCAGTTTAGAAATGAAAGAGTCCCTACTTTAATTTTGACTGGCATAGTTTAAATATATACATGTATATATATATACACACATATATATATATTTTAAGAAGGTACAAGCTTCACTTCTATACAATTCCTACCTTTTGATACTCTAGAGAAGAAAAGTAGTCTTAAATTTATCAGTTCCACATAGATGTTCCCATGCCACACAAACTGACATTATTTTTCAGCTTTACACAATGACATCAAGAAAAGATAGCTGGATCCCAAAATAAACATTCATAGGACCAATACTAGAACCTCTTAATGAACTTTGTTGTATGTCTTGTACATCACAAGCCATACAGCATCATGCATGTAATTCCAAATGGTGTCAAGTAATTGGCATTTTAACTTAAGTATAATTTATATTTTGACAAAGTGCATCTTTCAGGAAAAAACAACCATTCCCAACATGAACACAGAGATGACAAATCCTCTTGGTTTTTGATGGAATATTTCAGTGGGTAGTCCACACAATCAGGCTTTATGCCTTATTTTCCATTTGAATTAGACACTAGCTTCAAGACATTGGTACTTGACAAGACTTTATTATATTAAACAACCCGTAACTTTCCTCCATAGAGGTACTTATTACTTTATAACCAAATCACACATCAATTTTCTTTTTGATAACTCAAAGAGATGAAGTCCTTTAAATCTTCTACTGTATTGCTGTTTTCTCCAGCAATCAAATTTCCTATGCCCTTCACCCTTCACTTATATAGTGCATCTGCAATATGGAGATTATACCCCAAAGATGTAAGGCTGTAAAACTATACTTTTCCAGTGGAAGGCACTGTTATCAGTGGTGATACCAATGGCATTATTTAGACAGCGTGTAGCTGTTATTTTCATACGGTTCTGGAAGCTGAAAGCATTAGAAAACTGTTGCAGATCTTCAGATACACATTTCAAATCACATGCTCCCAAATCATTAAAAAAGGCTGCGGGATACCTACAGAAGTTGAAACACTGCCAATTTCACACATTGAACCTTTCATTTTCTTAAAAAAACATTGACAGGCTTAAAAAAGGAATGCAGACATTTAATTATCTGATATAAATGTACTGTGTCATGTTTGATAGAATATTGTTCATAGTAAAACTCTCGTACAATTAGACAGCTTTCCAAGTGGACCTACATCAGTCTTTGGGGCACAAATGTTCTTTGCAGTTTTTCCTTTCATGTTATTAATAATATAATTAACTACATCTTTCATTATTTGACCTTGGTAAAAGCCTTATTTTTCCTCTTTTTTTTTTTTTTTTTTTTTTCCCCTAAAGTTCTGATCAACTGTTCTTTTTCTAAGCCGAAACATGGGTGAAAAACTGCATGTAATAATTCCTTACATGCAGGTGGCAATTTCTTGTCCCTTTAGAAGTGTAAGAAAGTTTGTGGGAGTGTGACTAGTACTTCAATAGCAGAATGGAACTCATTCTATTTTGGTCTTTGATCCCATAAAGCCTGACTGTAGTGTTTTCATTTAGAATTAAATCTAAGCTTATAGGCAAATAATACCTGTATGATATTAAGACTCACAAAACATACGAAGGCACTTAATCACTTGTCTTTCAATAAGAAATTTGTGTGTCTGATATTGTACTTCCTGAACTCTGAAAGCAATATATTTTTTCCTCTTTCCTCAATAGATTTAGTTTTCCTCTTTCCTCAACAGATGGAAAAATCTTTATTGTTGCACCCAATTGCTAGTCTTCAATCAATAAATTAAACTGAAAGGGTTTAACATTTGGTTAACATTTGATTTGACAACAGGGATCCTAAAATCCTTTTAGAAAGTATGTGGTTCTTCCTTTTAGTCAATTTGCTGTTTTCTTCTCTTGTGTCTCCTCTCTATAGTTCATTCCTTAAAAGTTTGTATGAGACAAGGTATGCCCAGTAGTATACCATATATATCTGGAATAAAATGTGGTATGCATGATGTCAGCAGCCCCAGAAAGATCAATTTAAATTGCAATAAATTCCACAGAGAGCTAGAGACAGCACTGAAAAATTAGAATGTCATTTATTGACAGAAAATCCAATAAAAATAATAATTTTTAAAAATAGTTATTTAATGTAGCAAAGTTAAAAATCTAAATAGATAAGATTTCTCTGTGAATACACTGTAGATAGGTACCATGTAGGGACAGAATTTTAACCCAAGTTACTTAGAAGAAAAATGACTATTCAATGTTCAGGCTTAAATTTATTTTGGAAACAAAAAGATTTATAACTATTAAAGTAGGGAGGTTATGGTTCAGCACGTGAAAGGAAGCACAGGGCAGAAGAAAACAACCATTCTATAAAAAAATAAAGTTTGTTTTATTTATTTTACCAAAACACTATTGAATCTCTCTTCTCCTTTACTAAAATAACTTTTAAAGAATTCATTATGATCTTGAAAAGGATTTATATAAATAGCTATGCACCTGCATGGAATTTTACTAGCCACATGCGGTGAAGTTGATACTCAGAATATTAATTTGCGTTACAGGTCTGCTGTCATGCTAAATTCTATTTTCACTGTGTTTTAACAGTTTTTGCATGGAAATGTTTACTTGGATTATTTTGTTTCTATGCAAGTAACTGTTCCTGAGGGAAAAGCTTTTCTAAGTACTGTATGTGCACTTGTATATAATACACAGACTTGTCTGCATACTGTATCACCTATTTTCTGTCCTCTATGAATGTCAAAAAGAATACAAGTCTCAAGATTGCTTTTCAAAATGTTGAGAAAAAGCAATCTTCAATATGATGTTTAAGCTTACAGAAAATGAAAAATCTGTCTTTAAATAAATGTTGTCAGTCTGCCAAATATACTATAAATATTAGTATTTGTGGTATTTCTTTACCACTAACCTGTACTTGTCTGCCTGTTTACTAGAATTTTAGACAACTTTCTTGTCTTTTTCCTGTCTTCCTTCATCCTGAAGGCACGCATCCTCATTGCGTGGTGGTGTTTTTGTTTGTTTTTGTTTTTTCCAGCATACATAAAAAAGGCAAGGTCCAAATGTTCATCAGGTACTAGCCCTTTGAATGAGACATTTATGATATTAGCCTAGTCTCATCAGAGTTTGTTCTCATACAGGCAAGTCATTTATTTTCATTTATCTCTTGCCTGAGAGGTTATTCCACTGATTAATCTACACAAGCAGTTTCATTCCCATCTCTCCCAGACTCATGAAACTGTTAGTGACAATCCTAATCAATACAAAAGAACACTGATTTACTTTTTACTGTTAATCACTCCCATGCAAACAGTCTCTTTCTCCATACAAGTTTTATCTACGTAGCAACCAAGAGAGAAAACTTATTTCCAGAGTATTAATTAAATTCCCCCACATATCAGACATTATTGAGCTGTGGTGAAAAACTTCCAGAAGGTTATCCATATTCTGTTCATTCTTGTAAACCTGAGTGGCATTATCCCATCAACACATTTTCTATTTTTTCAACTAAGATTGCTTAGTTGACAAGCACAGACTTTGTCTACAAGGCAAAAATGTTTTGTACATGACAGCTGTATTAATAATGATAACTAAGCACAATTAATAAGAACAACCATCTCACCAATTCTTTAGAAACATCTTGTCCCCATCAGCAGGTACCATCAATGAGACAAATGATGTCCTAGCAACTGGGACAGACTTTGCTTTGTATTTTGCAATTTGCAATTTTTTTCCTGATTTTTCAAAAACTATTTGAGAAAGATAGTATCTAGATGGGTAAACATAATTGATCTTTAATCAACTTTATAAAATAATCAAATTTTAAAAGGAAATTTTGCTTTACTTCCAATATGACAGCAGGAATTCACCCAAAGAGACCAATTCCACTACCACTGATGCTATTTGGAAAATGACATAGGTAAAGCCAATTTTATTTTATTTTATTTATTAATTTTTTTTTGGGGGGGAAGGCAAAGATTATCTTCTTCTGAACAAGAAGTTATTTGCAAAAATACCTTTGAGTGGTTGTGAGTGGCAGTAAAAAATATATCTATAAAACTGCATGTATTAGTGAAGAGAAAGAGTCCATAAAATACTTAAAGTTTCAAAGGGGAGAGATAATGGTTTTAATAATTTTTTTCAGCCTTCCTCACTGCTTCTGATTTTTTTGAAGCACAAGCAGAAAAAAAAGGAACATGTACTGAAAGCACCCTTGAGAATATATCAATTCTAGCTACTATACACTCCTTTTATAGATATGTAGATTTACTGATTCTTAAGTTCTTCTGAAACTCAGCCTCATGAACTGGGAGAAGGAAATGGTAAATGTGTCCAATGTCCAGTGTAACCAGAACACCTCAATTTAACATTCATTATAAACACCACAAAATTATTTTTAGTTTAAATAATCTTCTTTCATATAACAGCAGCTCAATAATATTTACAGGGTAGGTCTAGAATTTGAGAGTTAGGTGGGGCTCAGTTAAGTTGCACATTGTAATTTTCCTTAAATAAGCATGTTTAAGTACTATCTGGGGCACAAATTACAGATTTAGCTAGGAAACGTGTCTATGTGGTGGAGGAACGTGTTTACCAATCCACTGCAAAATTAGTTCATGTTTCCATCTCACACCATGACATCTTCTCCTTCCAAAATATTAAAAGATTATTGCTTTAACCAGGTACTAAGAAACTATGGCAGTACTCTGTTGTCAGAGAAAATCATGGCTCTTGTTCCAGCGCCCAGAACAGCATGCTTATTAGTCACGGCTTTGTAAATTCTCTCACATGCAGTATGTGAACAATAAGAAAAAATTCCCAAGTTTCTCATGGCAAGCATGAACTACAAGCTGAATCACAAAGTACTAAGGCTTAGTACACGGATAAAAAGGCACTGTCTCCTAATAGTAGACAAAAAGTTACAGACTCCTGAAAAAGCAATACTCCTAATGTCATACTGGCATTCGGTTCTGCTGACTCTTTCACTTATCAAGATGCAAAATCTTAGAAAAAATTGGTGTTGAGGAATACACATAAAATAGACTAAAAATAGGCAGTCTTCATATTATTGCACTTAAATGAACCCAGATAACCTTATCTTCCACCGATTAACTAGCATGTGTTAAAATCACAGAATTTCTAGGTTGGAAGAGACCTCAAAGTCATCGAGTCCAACCTCTGACCTAACGCTAGCAGTCCCCACTAAACCATATCCCTAAGCTCTACATCTAAACGTCTTTTGAAGACTTCCAGGGATGGTGACTCCACCACTTCCCTGGGCAGCCTGTTCCAATGCCTAACAACCCTTTCTGTAAAGAAGTTCTTCCTAACATCTAACCTAAAACTCCCCTGGCTCAACTTAAGCCCATTCCCCCTCGTCCTGTCACCAGGCACGTCGGAGAACAAACCAACCCCCACCTCGCTACAGCCTCCCTTGAGGTACCTATAGAGAGCGATAAGGTCACCCCTGAGCCTCCTCTTCTCCAGGCTGAACAAGCCCAGCTCCCTCAGCCGCTCCTCGTAGGACTTGTTCTCCAGGCCCCTCACCAGCTTCATCGCCCTTCTCTGCACCCGCTCAAGCACCTCCATGTCCTTCTTGTAGCGAGGGGCCCAAAAATGAACACACTACTCGAGGTGCGGCCTCACCAGAGCTGAGTACAGGGGGACGATCACCTCCCTAGCCCTGCTGGTCACACTGTTCCTGATACAAGCCAGAATGCTGTTGGCCTTCTTGGCCACCTGAGCACACTGCTGGCTCATATTCAGCCGACTATCCACCATCACTCCCAGGTCCTTCTCTGCCTGGCAGCTCTCCAACCATTCCTCTCCCAGCCTGTAGCTCTGCTTGGGGTTATTGCGCCCCAGGTGCAGGACCCGGCACTTGGCCTTGTTGAACTTCATGCAGTTGACCTCAGCCCATCGGTGCAGCCTATCCAGATCCTCCTGCAGAGCTTTCCTACCCTCAAGCAGATCGACACACGCACCTAACTTGGTGTCATCTGCAAACTTACTGAGGGTGCACTCGATGCCCTCGTCCAGATCATCGATGAAGATATTAAAGAGGACCGGCCCCAGCACCGAGCCCTGGGGGACGCCACTAGTGACTGGCCTCCAACTGGACTTGGCTCCATTCACCACGACTCTTTGGGCCCGGCTATCCAGCCAGTTTCTAACCCAACGAAGCGTGCGCCAGTCCAAGCCAAGAGCAGCCAGTTTCTTGAGGAGAATGCTGTGGGAGACGGTGTCAAAAGCCTTGCTGAAGTCAAGGTAGACCACATCCACAGCCTTTCCCTCGTCCACCCAGCGCGTCTCTTTGTCATAGAAGGAGATCAGGTTCGTCAAGCAGGACCTGCCTTTCATAAACCCATGCTGACTAGGCCTGATCGCCTGCTTGCCCTGCAAGTGCCGCGTGATGACTCTCAGGAGGATCTGCTCCATGAGCTTCCCTGGCACTGAGGTCAAACTGACAGGCCTGTAGTTTCCCGGGTCTGCCCTCCGGCCCTTCTTGTAGATGGGCGTCACATTTGCTAGCCGCCAGTCAACTGGGACCTCCCCCGATCGCCAGGACTGCTGATAAATGATGGACAGTGGCTTGGCCAGCTCCTCTGCCAGTTCTCTCAGTACCCTTGGGTGGATCCCATCCGGCCCCATCGACTTGTGCACATCCAAGTGCCGTAGCAGGTCACCAACCAGTTCTTCATGGATAGTGAGGGCCACATCCTGCTCTCCATCCCCTTCCACCAGCTCAGGGTACTGAGTATCCAGAGAACAACCGGTATTGCCGCTAAAGACTGAGGCAAAGAAGGCATTGAGCACCTCCGCCTTTTCCTCATCTCTTGTAACTAAGTTTCCCCCCGCATCCAGTAAAGGATGGAGATTCTCCTTAGTCCTCCTTTTTGTGTTGATGTATTTATAGAAACGTTTTTTGTTATCTTTAACGGCAGTAGCCAGATTGAGCTCCAGATGATCTTTGGAAAAATACCTCTTAAAATACCTCTTAAAAACTGAACTGAAGACTGGGAGAGTTTTTACTAATAACTGCCTACAGAGGAATGTACACCAGGCTAGTACACACCATAACTATCCTGTCTCTCCAGATACATGATTTAACTCTCATTGTATTTGCCAATTCCCTATTAAATGATTTTTTTTTTTTTTTTTTAACCTGTTTTTGCCAAAATGGGATCTCCTGGAATGCATCCATCACATGGTCACTGATGTGCCCAACTGGCAGTTTTCGAATTTAGAATTGCCTGTGACCACTACTTGTAAACTAACTGCTGGAACAAGTACTAGAGACAAACAAACAAAAATCAATATGAAGGCAGCTAAAGGTTACAGCTTAGGTTGGAAGACTCTGCTGCATCTTTAATAGCTTTAGTTTGACCATTGCCCAGGACTCACAGGGCATACATAGCTTACTTTGCTGCAGCAGTGGCACAGAGCAAGACTCTGAAGCTCATAAGGACCAATGAAAATCAGATTTATTTATTTTTTTCTTACACATCCAAAATACTACTACAAACACAAAGAATTTGTTTCGATTCTAAGAGAATTTTCAATCAGGTATGAAGAATTTCCTTGCCAACTAAAAGAAAGGAAAAAGCAGAGCAAAAGCATCACCTGGAGATTCCCTGAATATCAAAGGGTGATTTTCTTTAGTCTGTTTTCAAAATCCTGATTCCAAAACTTGCACTCACACCTTTGTCAATGAAAATCATGTATGTAATCATCTACCTTGTTCATCTGTCCTTCTCCATTCCACCATTGGCAGAAGTAGATTAACAGAGCAGAGAGAAGAAAGAACCGAGTCTACCAGCAAATACTTGTTCAGCTTTCTGGGAAGAAGATTAGAGATATTACTCCACTATTTGATGGTCTCTTCTGATGATAACCCTAATTGTTCTTTTGCCCATTTCCAATTTGACTTTCCATTCTCCACAGAAAGAAGGAAACTGAGCAAACTGCTATTCAGGAAATACACAGTCTGAGAACAAACGCATCTGTTGGTAGCAGGTGAGTCCTGAAACCCACAATTACCAGCTGGAACTGCAACTGCATAAGAAAATAAGCCAGAAATTCCTGAGCTAACAGCAGCTGCTCAAGCAATTGTTAACAGCTGCCAAAAAGCAGCAGAAATCCATGGGAGTCCCAAATATTTTGAGAGATCTGGCAAGTAAGACAATAATCATCACATGCTAAGCCAGAGCTCTAGATCCAAAAAGAAGGTGTGGCACATTGCCTAAAATGAATAAGACTAGAGATCTTTATTTTGCACATAATAAATGGTCACATCATTTAGGAAAGTGGTGAAGACAAGCTTTTTATTTCTTTCTTACATTTTTTCCTTCTCTTTTCTGCATGTCTTTCTGTAGGTTCTGCGCACCCATATATTTTAAAAGCTTAAGATTCACAGTTCTCAGGTTTATCACTAACTCTAATAATGTTAAAAACTGTAACATACATTCTGTAATCACAACAAAATGTTGCTGTAATGACCAACATGCTGCATGCACACTGAAATTCACTTTCTTTTGCACCAGAAATTGTTTTTCCAAGCACCAACAGAAAAAAAATTATCTTGCAGCAGTGCTGCTATATTATCATTACATTATAAAAGATCATATTTCTTATGTATTTCATTCAGAAACCTTTCTTACAATTATCACTTTCTTACGATTGTCATCATGTGGCTGACTTCAAAAGAAATTTTTCTTGAAGGAAATAACATCACAGGCTTACATACAGGAGGCTGGCTGGGAACTGCAAGACTATAAATTGCTGCTTTTACTTTTAAGTAAAAGCTACAAAGTATTATTTTTGAGATTGCTTTCTTAATCTGTCTTCCCCAGGAAGAGATCTCAAAACTGACTTCTGCAATAAAAATTAATTTACAGGGCTTTAAGTACTAGGAAAAAAAAAAAAATACATTCTTCTGGCTGCTATGCTGAGAACATAAATGAGATGGAGCAAACTAAGAATGAGCATTTAGCTGCATTACTTGGTTTGGTAATCACTACTAGTGGTATTTTCCATTAAAGCAAAAAAGTAATTGCACAAACGTGCATCATTGAGAATATGCCATTCCTAAAATATACCCTATGCCTTCTGAGGGCACCACCAAACATTCTGCTTAGTTTGATCATGAATAGAAATTAATAGAAAAGAGGGATTGCATTTTCCTGATCCATTTTATAGCAAAGTTACCCTGTTCCATTGCAGAGGAAATTCATGAAAAATTAAATAAATTTTACATAAGTGCATTTTTGCAATAGATATTTGTTGAATATTTTAGTAAAATATATTCCAATATTAATAGGCAAATAATATGGTAAAAAAGGAAAGTCAAGGTAAAGAGCTAAGCTATGCTCAGATAACAGAATAGTAACATGAATATAGTAATTTTATAGTAATAAAATATTCTGATTCTGTTTATATAAGTCCTGGAAAGGACTAGCCTACAGAAATCACATTTGCTTGGAAAAACTGATTAAAGGTCATAGATTGGCTGTTTAATGTAAGGTAAAAAATGGCATTTCATAACAATGCCGGCTCTATAGGTTGAAACACTAGAGTTAAACTTTTATACTTAAAATGAAAATTTAACACCATTATTAACACAATTGCCTGTTTGATAGAGCCTTTTAAGGAGGTTATACAGATATTATTATTGTTTTTGCTTTTTTAACATCTAAATTTGTCAGTCTTGATCAAATCTTATTTATGTTTAACCTTTACATGGCAGCCATTGAAATGAAACCTATAGAAGTCAACTCCTTGGCCGTATGCTTCCTGAAACACCTACAGCTTTTAGCACTCCAAGCAGTCTAACATCTCACTACCGATATTTAGAAGCATACTCCTGCTTTTACGGTCAAACATCATTAACATGTTTTAATAGAAATCATTTACAAAGATGGATGGTGCCTCTTTCCCTTTCTGGCAACTTTTTCCCTTATTATCATTTTATATATTAGGATTTCCTGAAAGCACAGAGAGTGATACACTATCACAGCAACAACTTATTGAAGTTGTGGAATAACTTAGTTCTCAATAATGTTTTCAGTGCCAGACAGTGAGCTAATGGAAGCCTGTATGATTTCCTGAAAATGAAAGAACACACATCACCATTATTACAGTAGACAGTTTTGCTATGTCCATAGATTTGAAGTTCTCACTGTTAAACATCTGCCTTGATTCAGCAGTAAAAAATTCTTCAGCTTTCAACCCACAAACTGCTCATACAGCCTTGTCAAGTTACCTATATTTTGACACCCTACAGAGTCTAACAGAGATTTCCAAGTCTGCCATGTAATACAATCTGAGTTGCTGGCAGCCACAACTGCTTCTGCATGCCATGTCTTTCTGATCTCTGTTGTTAACAATACTTTTAAGTGTCAACAGATGTCATCATGTGTAACGTGTCAAGAAGAGCCAACCCATGTGTGCTAGAGTTGACAGATTTCCTTCCAAAGATATATAGTATGTGTATTAAGTAGATAGGTAAATTATAGCCATTTTGACAATGGAAGCCTAGTTCTGTGTTCACTTTTAAAATACAAACTGCTTCATCTTTCTTTTGGCAAGAGGACTGATTGGAATAAATAAATAAGTCCCTAAACAAACCACTGATAGTTTCTTCCTACCAATGAGTATATCACATGTCCTTGGCAACTTACAGATGATGACCTCTCCTATTTCTGGATAGACTCTTCAGTGGTTTAACTTTATGTTAACATTTAACCTCCAAAGCTCAGGGCAAACTGTGAAATCCACTATGTTCTACACTATAGCACTTGCACATGCATAAGAAAATGTTCCAGTATTGTTTCCAGACCACAGTAACTGAACTTCAAGAGACAGTGAGTGTTTGTGGATTAGAAGCATCTGCGTGCCCTACACATATACCGATCAAATGAATGGAAAATCCATTTCATTTAAATGAGTGGGTTCATTTAATCATCTTTTGAATTGAATCAGTAACTTATAATCAATTTCCTAAATTTATAAATGTATATAGTACTAAATTTGCATATATGCCAGACCACAAGTGATCAAAAAAATATTATAGTAAGTGATGACAGTCTGAGAATCTCGAGTTAGGAAAATGATACTTCATATTAATCACAAATTGTAAGAGACCTTCACCAACATTTTGAATGTACAAAGCTGTTTGGTCAGCTGCATTCACATAACTTTTAATATTGTATATTAGTGCAATAAAAGAGAATAAAAGAAAGACACTCCCACCAGGGCAGACTTACTCACTATTCCCCAATTTAGAATGATTCCACCCTCCAATAAAAAAAAAAAAAAAAAAAAAAAAGTTAGAGGCCACATTAATCAAAATAACAGTTAGACTAGTCTGTACTATGCTAGCCAAACAATCAGTTGCCAGTTCTCTCATGTAATTTCTCAAAAGCTGTCTAAAAAAAAACAGTTCTGAGAAACTGAAGAATAGTACTTAGTGTAAAATGGTAACCCTTTAACAAGCACTTACACAAAACGAGTTTTCAGTCTTGACGTGACTATCAGTACTATTATTATTTAACAGTCGATGTTGATCGTATTTAAAATGATGCACACAACACACAAAGAATAGCATTACACTACACTCAAATAAGAGGACTTATGGAAATTATTACCACATTAAACCTTTCACTGGTATTCAGTAATGGTTTAAGGGATTCATTTTTCCACCAGTGTTGTTCAAAGCAGTGAAGCAAGAAAGAAAACAAAGAAAATACAGATTTTGGACATATTTGATAAGATTGTAGAACACTACAGTTCCATTAACATGTAAGGAACTTCAAGGCATAAAATGTCATTCTTTTCAGAAAATAAAAGAATGTAGTATTACAAAGAGAGTCCAAATACCCATACGGAAAGCAACTGTGAATGAAAAATAATAAAAGAGAATGTGCTTGGCTGAGCATATAGCAGATCAGCACTTGGCCAAATAACGTCAGCATTTGAAAGCCATTTGGTGATCTCTTTGAAGCTAATCTAGAAATACCACTGTCTCAGAGGAAAACAAAGCCAGCAAGCGTAGAAGTCCCTTTTCATCTTCATAAATAAAATAAATGACTGGCTGGGTCACTGTGATGCAGTTTACACTAATTAGAGTCCACTCAGGTATGCATATCATAGAATCACAGAATCATAGAATGGTTCAGGTTGGAAGGGACCTTAAAAATCTAGTTCCAACCCACCTCCCATGGGCAGGGATGCCTCAGGTTGGCCAAGGCCCCACCCGACCTGGATTTGAACACCTCCAGGGATGCAGCATCCACAACTTCTCTAGGCAACCTGCTCCAGTGCCTCACTACTAATAGTGAAGAATTTCTTCTTAATGTCTGATCTAAATATATCCTCTTTATGTTTAAGATCATTCCCCCTTGTCCTATCATTATCTACCTGAGTAAAGCATTCCTTTCCATCCTTTTTATAAGACCCCATTAAATACTGAAAGGCAGCAATGAGGTCTTCCCAGAGCATTCTCATCAGGCTGAACATCCCCAGCTCTCTCAACCTTTTTTTGTAGGAAAGGTGCTCCAGCCCTCTGATCATCTTTGTGGCCCTTATCTGGGCTTGCTCTAACAGGTCCACATCTTTCTTGTGCTGGGGGTCCCAAACCTGGAGGTAGTACTCCAGATGGGGCCTCACGAGGGCAGAATAAAGGGGTATAATTACCTCCCTTGACCTGCTGATCACACCTCTTTTGATGCAGCCCAGGACTCAGTTGGCCTTCTGGGCTGCAAGCATGCACTGCAGGCCCATGTCAAGCCT
This sequence comes from Aythya ferina, assembly GCF_964211825.1. Taxonomy (NCBI): domain Eukaryota; kingdom Metazoa; phylum Chordata; class Aves; order Anseriformes; family Anatidae; genus Aythya; species Aythya ferina. The sequence continues at coordinate 14,111,618 of NC_140302.1, read as the reverse complement.
TTCGTCCACCAGAATCCCCAAGTCTTTCTCCACAGGGCTTCTCTCAATGAGTTCTTCTCCCAGTCTGTACTCCTGTCTGGGATTGCTCTGAACCAGGTGTAGAAATATAAACAGGTGGAGATGTCTATATACCCTGGGATGTATAATAAGCTGCTATATTCATCCTGGCACTTTTCATAAGTGGCAGACAAACACCAATAATTTCAATTACATGTATTACAATTATTGCACAATAACAGGGTAGATAAATACAGAGATATACTTCAGCCTCTCAACAATTAAATAGAGAAAACTGAAATATTTAGAAAAAGCCCTGTAAAGCCGGGAGTTACTTGCCCATGTGAATTCTTATTTCATACATGTGTAATGAAATAAGAAAAAATTCATACATCTACCTCAGTCACAGACAGCTACAATGCTAGAAAGAACAAGAAAGACACATTATAAATATAACATCTGAAAATACACAGCGTGTGAAATAATATTAATAAGTAACAAATAAAAGGAACCTATGTAATTGCTTCAGCCAGCAAACAGAGCAGTACTACAAAGTTTTCAGTATGAATCTGTTCTTTATGTACATATTTTTTATTTACCCATACGTTATATTTATATTTATTCACATATATATAATGTGCGAATAAATTCCCTGTGCTGACAGCTTCTCTAAAAATTGCTGTAAAAATTACATTGGTATTACAGATTTGACTCCCAACTATATTGTTACACTGCTTATATTAGGAAGGGAGAGAAAAAAGTGTTGCAGTGAACTTTAAAATGTAACAAATCTGAAGAATTTTTATTCTATTCTTGCTAAATACAATTTTACTTAAATTGTAACTGCCAAAGTTATTACTTGCTTTTACTGAATTACATTAGAGCAGGAATCAAAAAATCTCACACATTTCAGAGTCCATTTGCATGCGTTGAGGCCTTGCTTCAAGGACATGGTCAATCACCGCTCATTTGTGGGAAGTAGAAAGTAATTTCTTTCCTCTGCACTTCCATATAGCCTTCATTTATTTTGTTTGTTTGTTTTCCTCCCTTCTTTTTATTTTTCCCTTTTCCCCTCCTTTTTCCCCTTTCCCTTTTTATTTCCCCTTAGTTAAATTGGTTAGTTCATGGTAGTCTTTATTTAATTGTTATTATTTTTTCCCTTTAATTAAATTATCCTCATCTCAACCCGTGAGTTGTTCTTTGCTTTACTTCTCCCCCTCCTCACCTAAAGGAGGGGGAGTGAGAGAGCGGTTGTGGGGTTTAGCTGCCCAGCACGGTAAAAGCACCATACCATTTAAGGTTCTCGGGTTTTCGTTTTTTTTTTTATTATTATTTATTTATTTTGTTTGTTTGTTTTGTTGTTTGTTTTTTCCAAAACTTTTATCTATAAACGTGTTTTAAATCCAGAAACAGTCAATATTCTTCAATATTAAAATGACCCTTACAGAACTAATTTGATTACTAATGTATGTGTATAGTCTAAACACCAATTAAACACGTTTCAGCTGCCTCATACCTTTCTTTGCAAAGCTCCAGACAGCTTGAACTCAAAGTGGACATTCAAAAATTGATCACCTTTCTTCAGGAAGGAATCAGGAAACCAGGACAGCTGGGGACAGAGGGATGTAGTGGGAAAACTAAAAGAAATGTCAGGGCATAAGATCAGAGAAGTGCCTCAGAAAGACAGTTTGGGAATGTGAACTATAGACTGGAAAATACTTGGAGGAGACAAATGACATTTTGGGCCATTTGTCTTCAGGCCTAGGCACTTCAACCAGCTTCTGACATATACTCTCATTTGGGTTCAAGGACAAAGATTTTATCTGATTTCTCCACTTTTTTTTTTTCTTCCCTCCTTTTCCTTTCCTTTTTCCTGTTAGAAAAGATGTAGCCCTAGACAAGGTATAACTGAAAGTTGAAAAACCTGAAAGAAAAGAAGAGAATTTTTGCTAAAGCCCTTTTTCCCCCTCACTTACATCCTGATAGAAAATCTTCCATAGTTTTAGTGAAGAATGAAAACATTATGTAATATTCAGTATAATATCTTGAAGGTGACAAGGCATACCGCATTAAAAAGAGAAACAAAGGAAAAAGAAAGGGGGATTTTCTTTAGGTAAGAAAGAGGTCAAGCATATTGAAATGGGAGCACAACTTCATAATTTGAAGTGGCAAAAATCTACAAATATTTAAAGCAGTCTAACAGCTTAGGAAAAAAACCTTCAATTATTTTCTGATAATAGTCTCAAAGGAAACTGAAAATTAAATAGGTTCAACCTCATGTAAAACCAGACCAAAATCAACTCTTTAAAAACTCTGCATAATCTTCATAAGCCATCAGTTAATTCATTTGCCACATCATATTTTAAAAGTTCTAACCTTATATCTAATGCAGACTACAAATCACTAAAAGAACTTCCACAGATTCTGTGCAAAAAGATCTGTTTTTCAGATCTTCTGAAAAACAAAGGAACCTATTAATTAAAACATTAATCAAAACAGTTTATAGCAAACAACTTTAGAGAGCCCAATAGATGTCTAACCTACATGTACACAGGTTGAGTTTCTCAATAAGGGGCGAAAGCCCTGCATTCTGTTTTTGAATCATGTTATATATCACTTGATAAAAATCAGCTCTTTTTAGGGGAACAGGATGTTCCCCTAAAATGCTTGGAGATTTAACAGTCTTTTAGGGTCTGAATACCCTTAGCTTATGAATAACGACTTCCTAGCACAATGTCCTTCCTTTTGGTAGCTACTGATACTATCCTCCCTGATGTCAAGTTCCATGAGTTTGACTACAGCACTCCAATAATTAAAGATGAGCCCAAATCCTAATTCTGGATCTGGATACTCCAAAACATATGGATTAAGATCTAGGAAAAAGGCAAATTAAGTATTATTACACCTTTAAAAAGATGTACTGAGCATTTTTGTAACAGCAGCACACTGTGGTGCACTAAGTAGTCCCAAGTGACACAGTAATGACTTTGTACAGTAAAGGAAATCACCCACAGTTCACTTATGAAAGCTCGTTTGAATGGCAGATCTGGCTGTTTATTTTTGTTTGTTTGTTTGTTTTTGGTTCTGTTTGTTTTGTCTTTTTATGCTGCTATTGACACAGCAGAGTTTTATTTGGTTTTGCTATACTGTAAATTCATTTTGGCTAGGATAACACTGAATGATGCAAATAATGCATTATGCAAACTTTTACATAAAAAAAAATATTTTGTTTGTTTGTTTATAGCAGCTCTTAACTCTAAAGTCACTGGTTAGGTAAATAAGCAGGACAAAAGTTGGCTTTATACAGAGACCAACTGACTAGGAAAGAACTGAAAGCGCATCCTTCATCACTAACTTCAAGGAAATCCTCTAAAAAAGATTTCCACCCCTCCACTCCCCTACTGAAGTAAACCATATGCTATAACCTCTTCAAAAGCTAGCATTGATGTTGATTTTGCTTTGTTTACAACCTCTGTTTTCACTGGTCAGAGATTTTAAGAAAACTACTTGGTGGTTAGATTGAGTAAAATCCTCTAGTACTTTAATATGCAGAGCATATTACAGTGTAACATCAACAGTGTCTATGAGACATGAAGTCAATGGACTCTCTAGAAAATTGCAGTAACTGTAACAAATAATAAAATTGTACCAGAGAACATTCTTCAGGAAAAAGCACTTTATATATTAGCATGCCAATTTCTACCTAGTGAATTCACTTTATATATTAGCATGCCAAACAGCACTAACTTCCTCCTTAGAAATAATGAGTTTCAAGTCATAGGTTGACCTCTCTACTATGCGTAGTGGAAATACTAAAAACGAGAGTAGAGAGCTTTTTATTCTCTTCTGGGCAAATGCAAAGAGGTGAAAGGATCTCCTTCTCACATTACTGACAACATGAATTAACAGGCAATATACAATCAGTGATAGATCAACACTTAGTCTTCTAAACTGTGGGACTAATATTACATATAGAGATTCCCTTTTGAAGCACATTTTCCTCTCTGTTTTTCTTGTGAAATAATGTATATACGTATTTATCTAATACAGTGGTCTGGATAACTCCTTTTCCTCTGTTTCTGTTGGCCTCTGATAGCTTTGTATGTCTCATAGAATGTGTCAGGGCTGATCTTGCTTCTGCTGCATCTATTGTCCAATCTCTGTATGAAATGCCTTATCAGACATATTGTTTTAAATAATTTATTTCTGTCTTTACATTAGTTCCTTTCAGCTGACTTTGAATTTATGTTAGAAAATCTCTTGTGAGTTACATCGTGATTACATCATGATTCTTTCCTCATGTTATATGGGATCTATTTCAAACACCACAAGTTCAGGTGGTCTCTCTATATGTTAACAGATATCAATTTCCTGAATCATATAAAAATCAACTTATATGTAGACTACATTCAATTCTGTCAACATTTGATGTGAAAACCTACATCAGATGCCAGGTAGGGGTTGGAAAAGATCTGGCAGCTGGCACGAGTGGGAGTAAGCAGACTAAGGACAGTGTGCAAAATGCAGCAGTGAATGACTGCTGTTTCCATTTTTATCAGAAACTTAGCCTGGGTTTGTTAAAGAAACTGATCTGCTGCTTAAAGTTATACTTCTAACCTGAAAATCTTTCTTATTGCTACTTCCAGCACTGAAGTGAATTTAAATTCATTACAAATGTCTCACTAATATGTGAAAAAGAAGAGCAAGTTATCACCTTAATGAGTTTTATCGTTTTATGGTTCCTTTTCTTTTTCCTTTTTTTTTTTTTTTTTTGATTGAGGCTACACTTTAAAGTGTTTGAAAGTGAAAGTCTTTAAAGTGTGTGAAAGTGTGTAAATGTATACTAAAATCCTCAGCTTTATTGTCCTGAAGCTGATTAAAGCTAAGAGTGTCTGTGAATCTTTGCTTTACTTACATTCAATGGTTATCTACAGAATGCTTCAGATTTTAAACAAATACATATATGTATGTATTTGTTTATATGTGTACATACATGCACACAAACATCTAGAGAAAATAGAAATACGAGAGAATATCCATATGTATGATAAATTGAAAAGCTTAGTTTAATATAAATCCTTAATTGAAATATATATTTTGTATTTTTTGACATTGATACTTCAGGCAGCATGATTTATATATTGATATTAAAAATCTATTAAATGAACTTGTTGTAGAGTGGGAAAAAGTATTACTAAGCAAAGACCTAGCAAAATGCTATATGCAGTATATAGCATCTGAACCACTGAGATCCCAATAATCTTTAGCTCCTACTGATTCCTAAAATCAGAACTATAAAATATTCCTTTTGTATTATTTGAGTGTTTGATGAAAAAAGTGCTTTGTTTTCTGTCTGTGAATTAATGTATATTGTTAATTAAATTAGCAACATTTTATGCATTATGATGAGCAAACATCATCAAAATTATTTGTCTATTATTACAAGATCACCCTTGTGTCACTTCATTGTACTTTCAAAGAATCTTTAGTTAGTCTCTCTTCACAACATAATGAAAAAAATATATTTGTGAAACACTTAAAGAGTGTAGATTTTTTTTATATATATGAATTTTCTCAATATGTTCTATATGTAGCAATCTCCTTAGCTGTTAAAATGCACACCTCAGGAAAGACTTGTTGCAATTTCATATTGAAAGTAGTTTCTTGGTATGCAAATCATTTATTAAGGATGCCCCATCTAAAATAATTGCTTTCCTATCATTGTTAGAAGTGGAATGTGACAGATGGTAATCTACAACGTGACCACTGGGGGTCATTCATTTTACGCAAATATTCTAGTCCAGTTAATTTACTGTTTGATTGGGTAGGAATATATATATATATATTAATAGAATTAAGTATTTCTAAAGAGACACTTGGAGATTAAGAACCAGAATATTAACAAATTTTGGCCTCTATGAATCAAATGGTAAGTGGGAGTAATGAATAGCTCTTGTTCAAAGAGCTATTGAAATTATCATCAAGAAACTGAAGAATCAGATCCAACAATTAATATCTACCTAGGAAAAATTAAACGCATTTTCCATATATTTTATTCTAATCTTAAGGTGAAAAACAGGAAATTGGAACTGCTCTGACACGGATTATGCAAAATGAAGCACTGTGAGCTCAGATTTACCTTGTATGATTTACTAGGGCTTTAATCAAATTGTCCTCAATCCTTCTACACACTGTATAGAAGTATCAGTGAAAATAAAGCTCATTTCCAACATTCAGAGAAAAACAAGCATTTGATTCATGAGATTGTATGTGGTAAATAAAGAATGATATAATCCTTGGAAGCATGAATCCTATATACTTGTTTATCAGTCAACTATAAATATAACATAAAAATCAAGGCACACTTTAAAAAGAAATGTAATATGCTTATCAAAGGTTCATAAAATTTAAAGAAAATAAACAATAGGCATCTGAACCTAATATCTCACTACCAAAGTTTTTGAAAGTTCAGGAAGTAGCTTGTTTTACCTTTTAAAATACAAGCTTATAAATGAGCTTTATAAATATATAAATATTTATATATTTAATTTTATATATATATACATGTATATAATCAGTAGTTAAGAAAATGACTCACTCAAAAAGTCATCTTTTATTTTTTTCCCCAGTAAGGAAACACCTTACTTTGTACCTTGACAAGTAATGATCTTGATGTCATTTTTCCAGTAAGACACTAAATTTAGGTCTTCACCTACTTGTCTAAATAGTATCTGTACTTGGAAACAGATCACAAGAGATACATATAACCTTCTAAAAATATGGCCAGTGTAATATTGACGTTAGATATTCCGTCTGCTAACTTCTGATCAAGAAATCATATGCTTACAAAGGAAGACCAATCCCCCATTTCAATGTATATTCTGACTCATTACTGGCTCCAGTTTATTACTCCTCAGTCTCTCCCAAGCATACCTAGTCTCTTGACTATAGATGCAAACTCATATTACTACTAAGAGGACATAAACAAATTCACCATTGAGATAATAATATGTTCAAAAAGCTTTACATATGTAAAATGATAGGGCTTATAAACTATACTAGGAGGTTTGTTACCACTTAAATCTAAAAAAACAAACCAAACCAAACCAAAAGAAAAACAAAAACAAACTAACTAACAAAATAACAAACAGAAACTGAAAAACAGCCCAATCTACCATATACATCCCACAGCTTTATGACTACTCTCTCTACCATCTTCTGCATTCCAAAATGACCTTTGCTTCAAACGTTTCCAGAATCATCCACATGTCCTGAAATTTTATCAGGCATTTTACACTGGGCAAGATAACTTTACCAAAAGAGAAGGAAGTTTGTACAGCAATACACCCAGCTACCAGATATGAATATTATGTAGTGGGAAGGAGCACTCTGTCTTTATATCTTGTGTTCATTTACATAATCTCTTGCTAATTAAATTGAGTTACTCATTTTAGAAGCAAATATATCTTTTATAAATCAAACTATAACATATCCTCAACAATAGAAATCACCACAGCACAAGAAGTGACTGTGTTATGCTGTTTAATCTTAACAATTAATGCCTCAGCAACCTTCAGTCACTAAGCCTTCTAAAGCTTTTGAATCCTTGCCCTAAAACCGCATCTGCCAATTCATCTGATTTTTGAAAAATCAAGGGCACGAGGGGTATGAGCAGCAAAGGTGAAGGAGGAAAACACGCTTCTATTTTTAATTAAATATAAAAATTGGCAAAAAATCTACCATATTTGCAAATTTGGTTACACTTACAGCACTTCAAAAAGAAATGGAGCCATCTAAGAGTTCAGACCCTTTCAAAATATTTTGGACTGGGTAGTGTCAGTTTGCCACAGGTTAGAATTAAATTGCCTGGAAAAATATTTCATGCAATAAAGATCTAACTAAATGCTGTTTAGTAGCTAGTTAACTGAGCCCAAAATGAGCCCACAATTCTGGGACCTACTCAAGTACAATAATTGGCCTACCAATTAAACTTGTTACACATCCTAGGAAGCTTGCCTTTGCTAAATAACATCTTATTTCCTCTTTAGTATAGACCAGTGTATCAGTCAGTGATAACAGAAGAAATTTTGAGTTTTGAAGTTTACAAGAAAAATAAAAGTAAAAATCTGAGTTACGTACTTCAGGAGCGCACAGTTTAGATCAACAATTAATCAAATAATACAACTCTCTCCCAGACATAAACTTTGATGTGATCATAAACTTCATCACAGATCACAGTATGAGATAAGTCATCTGAGTGTGAGTACCATCAAGGGCCACTTTGCCAGTACAAGCAAGAATTTCTACTGTAGACAGAAAGGACAAGCAGAAAAAAAAAAAAAAAAGTCACACTAAGCCAATAAAAGAAATTAACTGGATCTGAATTTTCTTAATTCTCTAACTCATATACATTATTTCTTATTAAACATAAGTCCAGGGTGGCTAGATACTGCTGCAATCAGTTTTCCTGAACCTAATATCAAAACTGGAAACCTGTCCAATGAGGATTGGCACACTAACCACAGGATATCTAACAGCACAGCTTGAATCATTTTAAAACCCACAGAAGGATTCCTATTACTGGAACTTAAAGTTTATATTCAGATGTCTGAAAGAGACTTCCTTCAGCTGGACCTTCAGTATTCCTTGGCCTACTCAAACCAAAGCACTGAAAAAAATGAAGATTTTTTACACATCTACAGGCAATCACCTATTTCTAACACAAAGACTATCCTACTGATCCCCCAGAATCATTACAGTTCTGGCAAAGTTAAGCATAATGCCTTTTGATCTTGAGTTACACAGAAACAAGATTGTAGCAAAGATCATGCAATGCCTGATATGGCACAAAACCTGTAACCAGCTACTGGAGCTGAAGGTGCGCTGCAGTGTGTGGAGGCAGAGGCTTGATAAATTGCTAACAAGTTATATGTGCCTATCCAACAGCACCAAGGGAGTTTTATGACATCTTTACTAAAACTTGAATCTGACTTTCTGCAGGGAAACCTCCAGGGAAAGACAGATGTGTAAATAGCATCTGTCCCATCGTTGGAGTGAATCCAAGCTACTGAAGCCTCTTTTGGTCCTATGATTCTGCAGCTAAAGCTACAGTAAATCTAAGCAATTTTCATTTTAAGCATTTGGACAACTTGAACAAGGTATTAGGAAAATGAGATATCAGAAGTGTAAAAAAATCCTATAAAATTCCATGCTCGTAATTCTGTGAAGTAAACACAAAATGTAAACACATGGTGAAATAGAGGGGAAGAGAGAGACACAGTGCAACATCTGGCACAGATCAATAAACATTATAGTTTTTGAAGGAATGTACATTTGAGTCACAGATATTTTTCTTGAGTCAGACTGCAAAAGAGATAAGAAAGAACTTTTTATGTCTCCCTTCCTGCCTTACCCTTATTCTTTTGTAATATAATATTTGGCATGACAAAGTAGCGCTAGTTATAACTAGTTCCAGCTGGTACCATACTACCGCATAACACTTGCACCAAGATCTTAAATCAAGGAAGTATCATATCACTGTGACAACAGAAGAGGAAACAGCCACTGGTATGTACCCTGAGTCATGATATGAAGTATGAAATATATTCCCTTTAGTTCTTTGGAAAGTCCCAACATTATCAGTCCCTGAGTAACCAAAGGAAAGTTAACTTTGGCTTCACTGATTCACATCAAGATGAGAAAGTTCCAGAGAATTTTTTTATTTTGTTCCTTTTTTTTTTTTTTTTAAATCTATACATTACAAAAATGCCAAAGCACAACTATTTCTGTATTTATTAATTCACTTCCTATTTATAATTTCCTAATTACTGCAAACTTTTTTCCATGTGGTGCCTTCCATTCAGCAACACCAAACTACAGGAATGAGTAAGACCTCAGTGCATTACAGAAACTAACACATAGAAGTAAGGTTTTCTTCAACTCTCAGATCACACCTCAGAACTGATGTACAGAATTCAGATGTTCCACAGTAAAGTCTCTCAATCTTATCCTATTTACTGTATCTCCCAATTACATCTTGTCTATATCAATTATCCAATAAATAAATAAATAAACAATAACACAATAGGGCTAGAAGCTAGATTTCTGAGTATAATATTCCCTATAAATTCAGTGGAAGCTACAAATCTTTAGCACCCCTGAAAAAAAACAGGCTGTAAGCAGCTTGCATATGGCAATAACTAAAGTTTGTGGTAGAATTAAAATACAGTCCAGATATCTAGATTTTATATCACAGAATCACAGAATTTTCTAGGTTGGAAGAGACCTCAAGGTCATCGAGTCCAACCTCCAACCTAACGCTAACAGCCCTCCACTAAACCATATCCCTAAGCTCTACATCTAAGCGTCTTTTGAAGACTTCCAGGGATGGTGACTCCACCACTTCCCTGGGCAGCCTGTTCCAATGCCTCACAACCCTTTCAGTGAAGAAGTTCTTCCTAACATCTAACCTAAAACTCCCCTGGCTCAACTTAAGCCCATTCCCCCTCGTCCTGTCACCAGGCACGTGGGAGAACAGGCCAACCCCCACCTCGCTACAGCCTCCCTTGAGGTACCTAAAAAGAGTGATAAGGTCACCCCTGAGCCTCCTCTTCTCCAGGCTGAACAAGCCCAGCTCCCTCAGCCGCTCCTCGTAGGACTTGTTCTCCAGGCCCCTCACCAGCTTTGTCGCCCTTCTCTGCACCCGCTCAAGCACCTCCATGTCCTTCTTGTAGCGAGGGGCCCAAAACTGAACACAGTACTCGAGGGGCGGCCTCACCAGAGCTGAGTACAGGGGGACGATCACCTCCCTAGCCCTGCTGGTCACGCTGTTCCTGATACAACCCAGGATGCCGTTGGCCTTCTTGGCCACCTGAGCACACTGCTGGCTCATATTCAGCCGACTATCCACCATCACTCCCAGGTCCTTCTCTGCCTGGCAGCTTTCCAACCATTCCTCTCCCAGCCTGTAGCTCTGCTTGGGGTTATTGCGCCACAGGTGCAGGAGCCGGAAACAGCAAAATAAGATCAATATCATACTACAAGTAATTTTCACTAAGTACAGTCAACCAAGAAGTAAAAATGATTGCAGCAAAGGTGGCCTTAAATTCAAGTAATAAATTGAAATTTCTATGTCATATGGTCTTAAAGTAAAACAGTAGCTATAATTTACATGAAATAACAGCAGAATAGACTTAAAACAAAAAGTCATTTTGTGAATGTTTATTAAGATAAGCTATTGCATTTGAGGGAACGGGGGCTGTTTAGTCTGGAGAAGAGGAGGCTCAGGGCAGGCCTCACTGCTCTCTACAACTACCTGAGAGGGAGTTGGGAGGAACTGGGGGTTGGCCTCTTCTCACACATAACTAGTGATAGGACTAGAGGGAATGGCCTCAAGTTGCACCAGGGGAGATTTAGGTTGGAAATTAGGAGACATTTCTTCTCAGAAAGAGTTGTTAGGCAATGGAACGGGTTGCCCGGGGAGGTGGTGGAGTGAAGCCATCCCTGGGGGTGTTTAAGAAAAGATTGGAGGTGGTGCTTAGGGACATGGTTTAGTGGGTGATACTGGTAGTATGGTGGTGGTTGGACTAGATGATCTTGGAGGTCTTTTCGGACCTTAATGATTCTATGATTCTACAACTGGGATGAATAACTGCTCATGATACTGTCAAAGCCATAACTGGGAGTTGATAAAAATGTGTGGAAATTCTGAGTTCTGTGATACTTAAGAGGAAAATGTTTGCAACAAAGCACATTGTTTTTCAGCACGCTAGGGGAAAAAAAAATAAATTTGAAAACTCTAAAACTCTTCCTTTCATCCTGCCAATATTTGACATTTCTTCAGTAATTTCTGCTAAACTTAACAATAGTAGGGGTCTGGAAGCTTACAGAATATGCGAATCTGCTAGCATTTTAAGTTGGGAACCAAACCATGTTTTTGAAGTTAATCTCCTTACCATGCCCATCTATGGAATTTTAGTTTCTATTGCATAGTAGTATTAGAGCACACAAAATAGATTCCTTCTGGATAAAACTGGATAGGAAGATGTGCTGCCAGGACACACCAAATAGCCCTCACTTGCTGAAAAATCTTCACTGACTAGGAGTAAGTAATTTCTAAGTTAGACATAGATTTTCTTTTCATGTTTGCAATTTTAATTATTTTATTTAAAGATAAGGGATTTCTTATTTGGACTAGCATTATTTAAAATGTCAGTCATTACAAACTGATTCAATTGCCATTTGTCCAGATAGTCACTATGTAATTTTTTTGGCTTCGGTAAACTTGCTCCAAACTTGCACAGGTATGAGAGAAGAATTAAACAGACTTTTCCTAAATTCCTTGCTACCTAGAAAATCCTACTGATCCCTAGGATGCTTATCCAGTACTGTTCTCCTTCACACTGATGAATCTGGCACAGACTGCTGGCTTTGAAGTAGAAGATGTAAGGATTCTTTGAAGAAATGGGATTTGTATTTGATACAGTCCTAGTCTTCCTTATACAGATGCTACTGAATCAATTGATAAAGGACAGAGAGGTGCAATGACAAGCCAGGGGGATTATAAAAACAAAAATAATAAAAATCTTTTACAAATCTCTCCTGTTCAAAGCTGGAAGCCAAAAAAAAAAAAAAAAATCTGTTTTGTGGACAAATCATTTGCGATGTGATAAAGAAAAAAAAATAAAAGCACACTAATAAATTACTAACAGTAAAACTGTTATGCAACAAAAGAACCTTTTCTACCTCAGTATGTCTTCCAATTCATGTTCTCACTGAGTGCTGTTTATTTCATGGACAAGGTCAGCACATACATGTAGGAGAATAAATTGGGTTATTCTACCTATGCTCTGACAGCATATCTCATCAAAATCTTACTTAGAACTCATCTGTAAAACATTTAGCATTAATGGTGACTGCAAGAAAGGCCACACTGATTTGCACATCTCATTTTGTTTCTGTATGGTCAGACAGAGAATCTACTCATTTTTGGGAGGGGAAGGGGAGGGGAAATAGGGTTGAAGAAATGCAAATGACACCTAATTTTCTGAATAATCACACTTTCTAATCTCTTTAGAGAAATATTTATTCCTTCTGCCTTTTATCAGTCTGTTTCAGTGCTACCATACCCAAAAACATCATCACTACATAAAAAGCCTTTCAACTTTGTTTCAAAGCTAGTTAATCCTACTCATCTTTATTTGAAATATTAGGATGACAGAAAACAGACACAAATGCTCTCCCTCCTACTAAAGGAATTCAGTAGTTTATGTCAAATATAGACTTGTTTCCATTTAAGTCCTGGAAAATATATCCTGTCACTGTTCACAGTCTGGTGACTTAGCAACAGTACTTGAAAAGGAAGTGGTGGTGGCGTGTGTGTGTGGGGGGAACCTCACACCTAACTCACATATTCCAAACCATACTGTTTATATATTCACTGGTCTACACCTCCTATTATCACCTTATATTATATTTAATGATTATTTGTATGAAACAACCTTTCTTGGTTTTAATAAAAAGATTATTTATTTACAGATTGTAAAATCAAGCAGCATAAAGCATCTTGATTTTATTGGTCATATTTCACATGATTATATGACCATGATTTATTCTAAAAAAGAAAATCCATATCTGAGAAGAGTAATGCCTTAATTATAATGGTTTCCAGAGTGTGCCCTACTATTCTACATGTTTGTCTCCTACAGGCTTTTTCAAATAGTCCCAAACTAATGCTACAACAGCAAAACTTTCCAGGAAAATTTGAAAAAAAAATTTTGATTCTATTAATTACTGTCTTCGTACCTTTTTCTTTGTATTCTGTACATCATAGGAGTAGTGAGATAAACTGGGAGAAGAAAGAGTAGTTGGGTATAAGGAGTTGAGGCAAGGTACTCTGCTAATCTGTGTGCAGGTTATTTAAATGACTTAAAGCTTTGAGAGGACATTTTCAGAAATGGAATTTCTATGCACACACATAAGTTATTATGATATGCTAACATATACATGTAATACGTGAAGATGCAAACACCTGTCATACAGGTTTCACTACTGTAAAAGAAATCAAATTCTGGGCTTCCATTCAAAAAATAAACAGTTTCTACAACATAAGCTAAAGGAAAAGTTTTCTTCACTACTAACAACATTACACTGTTTTTGTTTTGGCTAAACACTCAGTAGTGAAAACTGAGCATTACATTAACTTTGACCTTCATAACCCTCCTGACTTTTGTAAATAACCAGAAGAGAATAAGAAAATATAAAGTTTTCACTGAAAATAAGTACTCAGAATATGAATTTCCACTAGTATCCAATTTTGATTGCAAAATGCTTGAACTGAACTGGTAGAAATAAAATTGAAATTCAGGAGAAGAATGAAAAAAAAAAAAAAAAAGCTGCCCCAAAAATCTAAAGTCTAAAAATTTGTACTATTTAGTTTAACTAATTTTCTACTATCTTAAGTTAATTTTATGGGAAGAAAAGGGAAGGGGAAAGGGAAAGGGAAAGAGAAGATTAAAAGATGAAACACAATGTTTAGATAGAAAGTTAACACATTTTTAACAGCAAGGTCAGTTACTAATACATGTATTTTTTTGGATAAATTGAAGGCTTTACATCACATCATATCTTTAAAATAAAGTCTGAATATCTTTCTGATCAGAAGATACTTGTTTGAAGATAAATAATACAGGGATGACTATATTAACAAATGTGGACTAAAAATCACAGTAGGCCCTTGGCCTTAAATTTCATAACCAACGGTATTTCACAATTTCTCTCAGCATTTTCCTCAGCCTACTACAGAACTCTAATAATGGAAAGAAGTATTGAAGAAATCTTCTACCTAAGATATCACAATACCTTTATATATATTTAAGCACAAATTAAAAACGTGAAATATGCCACTATTTCATATTGGATAAGTAGTCAGCAACAGCAGTCAAGATGAATTTAACTCAGCTCTATTCCTGACTTTTTCAAGATCAACAACAAAAAAAACACATTTCAGCTAATATGTTGAACTCTAATCTCCAATCAGAGTTCATGGTTCAAAGAATTTCCCAGGCAGCCTTTGCAAATTAATTTTAATTAAGGTAAGCCAAGATAACACCTTGATAAAACCAAGATAGAACCTTATTCTTATAATAATATTCTCACATAGGCATAGAAACTGAACCATCTTTGTTAAAAATGTTAAGTTTTTTTTTCAAAAGACATGGTGTATAACTCATACAGGTTCAAAGAATGTGAGGAAAAAACTCCCTTTTTTCAAGAAAATATTAAATTCAAAAGGATAACAAGAACAACACTGTGCAATACTTTTTAGGGCTATTGGCATCAAAATCCTTTATGTAGTGAATCTTACAAGTATCACATTGTCTCTTGCAAACTCCTGCAATTTTATGAATTATAAGAATTATTTTATGGATGACAAAAACAAAGCAGCATACATAGAAACCCACTATTTATTAATGCTTACCAAAGTGGAGATCCTGTGAGAAAAACAAGTCTACAAATCTCCAGAACTTTGTGTTGATCCATTTTTATGTGCTTGCAAAGCATTCCATACAAGTGGCTGGCCCTTATTTTTGAAGCCAAAATATTCCTACCATTATCAGATTCACAGATATGCCACAAGCTAACAATTTTGCTAAAGGACAGAATTTGACCTGCTCCCTCTAATTGCACTAGGTTTGATAAGAGGGAAAAAAAAAAAAAAAAACACAACAAAAAAAAACAATTAAGTGAACATGATCACAAAGCAACATATAATCACACCAAGTAATCTCTTTTTTAGGCTAGTAGAGGTTAGTCCCTCACTTTCACCTTGTGCTGAATAAAGCTGATCAATTGATCACAGTTCTCACAGTTCTCTGTGCAGCACTCTGTCTCTGCATATTTAAAGCACTTCACAAATAACAAGATAACAGTATTATAATGTTCCATTAGTGCTTTTTTTTTTTTTCTGTACATACCATTGAGACCTTATGGTTCTCTTTGTGAAGGTGGTGTTCTGTCAGGTCTCAGAGGGCTTTATTAAAAAAAAAAAAAAAGAAAGAAGAAAGTGGACAATGGTGTCCATTAAATTGCACCAGTTACCTCAGAAAGGTTAAAAAAAAAAAAAAAAAGTCATTAACATATAGGAGAATAAAAAACAAACAAAAAAAAAAAAACAAGTATTTACATATACGGAATTTCCTACTTCTGTATTCATTGTTGTTGGGTTCCAGGTCTGGTATTTACTGAAGAAAGATGTTTTCTTTTTCCTTAGGTGCTTAATTAACATGGCATAGTTGGCCCTGCATCTCTGTCAGAAACAACATATGCGTCAAAAGTGGAAAAACGTGGAATGGGTGTCCTTGCTGCAAGGAATTCTATTTTTAAGCACAAATGACTCATCAACTACTGGCGTGTCCCAAAAGCTACAATTTGTCAAGCTGTCAGGAGAAAAAGGGAAGAAGAAAAGGAAAAGAGATCGTATCTTTATTTGTATTTGTAACTTGAAAATTAGGGGATAAGGCACTGAGTGTGTATGTTAAACTCAACTCTAAAAGGCAATCCTCCATTCAAGACATGCTTTGATAACAGAAATGTAGTGAAATACTTCTTTGAAAATAGTATCTATTCTTTTAAAAACATTGTCCAAGTTATCTCCTTTTCTATATTAGATGGATTTATAAATTTGTCCAGTAGTAAGAAAGAATGCTGTTAATTCAGTGTGCGTAACATATCTGTCTGAAGGGGAAGAAAACATTGGATGAAATACTTGTAGATGCATTCTCAGATACTCCAGGAAGAAACAAAAAATGCAGAGTTTAATTTGAAAAGAGGAAAGGTATGTGAACTAACAAAAGGTTTTAACCTGTATTTGAATTACAATATACTGGTATCGTTTTGAACAGAATGTAATATGTAATTTAAGAATACGTCCCCACAGCAATACTATAAACACAAAGTAACACTGCATGAGTTTGTAAAAACAGAGGAAGTGAAACAGAGCAACAAATGTGATCTACATAGTTTCATTAACACAAATTGACCTCCAAATTATTACATATAATAGGAGTTGGAAAATAAACATTGGACGGATTATCTATGAATATGTTCCCAGTGAATCTAAGCTGCAATTAAATACTAGCATAAACTTCTTAAACCACGTTTCTTAGGTTACTAATTACCAGAAGAACATGCATATGAGTATCATGGTGTCAATAAACTCATTCTTTTGTTGCTATTTTAAAGACAGTAAATTACTATTCAGAGAGACAATCGCAATTAGTGAATTGTATCTCTAGCTGCCAACTAACAGTTTGCTCTTCAAATGCTGCATAACACGTTGTGCTGTAAAACATATTAAATATAATTTTAAAATAAACATAAATGTAAAAGACTAGCAAACCACAGGAGTAAGAAACTGCGATCTATTGATTTTATTTTATTTTACCATGGAAACACTGTACAATTATTCCTTGAAGCATATTCTTCAGACTAACGTCCAAGCAACATTTTATATTGCTACCTAGGGAAGACAAGGAAAATAGTAGTAGCATCAGTCTTTGCACTGATTCAGGAAAAAAAAAAAAAAAAAAAAAAAACACAGATGGAAATTAACAAAGGACATTGGTTGTAAGTTTTTGAGATAACAGAGATACTTTTACCACTTTGGTTTCACTGTCCTCACAGACCAATTCCTTGCAGTTCTTGCAAAGATATGAAACAAGTATCATATCAAAACTAATACAAGATTTATTAAAGCAGGGCAGCAGACAACAAACTACAGAACTTAAAAACTTGTTTTTGAGAAATATGGTTTTCTCCTGTTGCCTGATTATGTCAGGCATCTGCCTGGAGCCTTCAGGGGAATTGAAACACACAAGCCTTTTTTGCTCTTGCAAAAATCAAGCTTTGAGATATTGCCCTACAAACACTAATGAAATTTAAAGCAGATAGGGACAATCTCCCCAAAACAGAGTGAGTAAACAATGAAGAGTCAGGAATCAACCTGATGCCTTTTGCTTTCTCAGTGCGCAAAGGAAGAAACAATTCAATGGGAAAGAAAAATGTAATCTGGCACAGAGGGATGTTGAATACTAGACAGTTTCACTGCCTTCATCAATGAGTGCTTGCTCTGTGCCAGGTGAGTCAACATTCTGGTATACATTCTTTGTCAAGCTATTCTCTTTCTTTCTTTTTTTCCCTTCCTGTTTATGGAACTCAGATATCCCACATAAAGCATAACAGCATTCAAAATAAATAAATAAATACATGCAACAGAATCTTAGGACAAAAGAATTCTCTTCTCAAATGCAGATTATCACACAGCAGTGCAAACCTCTGAGAAACTTAAAAGAAGATGGATTACCAGTTTCTTGTTTTTCATTGCTATAATAGTTCTAATCTCATTTACATCTTATTCTTTGCTAACATTCCCATGCAGAGCTGCAGGAAGAAACAGTACGGTAGACAGTAAAACCTGGAGGAGAAAAAAATGAATTATCCGTTCTCCTAAAAAGCATGGCTTTTCTGGGGGACTATAGATTTTTCATGCTTCCAAATCTACTTGAGAACAGCTCCAGAGTCACCAATATAAACTTTCTTGCACTGAATGACTTTTGCTGTTGAGATCAAAGAACTGATCTGCAACACAGCAAGCAAAAGAAGAATTTTGTTTTACATTTTCTGTGTTGGTACTAAATACATGTTAGATTCATTTTCTGATAAGCTACAAAATGCTAGCATCTTTCTGCAAGTTGTCAGAAGCTTTCCTGGGTACCTACACACAGCCGCTGGATTTAAAAAATAAAAATAAAAATCTATTCCTTGGCTACACTAAAAAACAAACTCGTATCTGTGTTACCGTGAACTACAGAGTGGTTATGAAAAAGAGAGTCTGTACAGGCCAGAAAGGGTCACACATCTTCCTTGTGCCTGGATCCATCTCAGAGTCTTTTGAGACTCTCTGAATTTATCCTCATAAATGATAAACTGTGCTAGAAAAGGTGAGCATGTTAAAACTTTTTTTTTTTTTTTCCAAGACTATTTTCTAGCAAATAAAAAAAAAATACTTTTTAGGTTGAAATCCTACAGATATCTTTGCTGCACCACAGGCTTAGATCCTTCAAGTAAAAACATGGTCTCCATTTCCTTTCAGTGTTCCAGGACGTTCAAGTCACCTTTATATTACAGAAGATATTTTTAAAGAAAAATGAGGAAAAACTCCTTACTTTTTTCGTCACTTTCAACAGAAAAAGGTGAAAAAAAATCACAGATGAATCACCTGAATTCTCAGTTATACTCTTCTACAAGGCTGAGCACAGTCCTGTGACCCAAAAACATATCAGATTGATTAGGACACAGAAAGAATATGACTGTGAAAAAGGAATATGAATGTGCTGTGAGCACTGTCTTCTCACCAGAGCCAATGGTAGAGCTGTAACTACAGAACTGGAGAATATTCTACCAAATCCAATAGAGGATGCAAACTTACTTCTTTCACAGTACATGATCCAATAACATTCAGGTTGCAACAGTCTCACCCTCTATCTATAAAACAGGTTCTTGCATCAGTCTAGATATCGTTCATGTTTCCTTGTAACCAGAAAACACAGGGTTAAATAGACTTGAAACAAGAGGAAACAACATCTTGAAATAAAGACTTGAAAATTCTCTAAATATGCTACAAGGTCTCTTAGGGAGTTTTTAGCATTCAGAAATAATAGTACAACACAGATTTTTCAGAGTAGCAAATTTTCCAGAGGAAAGATTTATGGAAATATGGAGATTTCAAAATGCCAGTTTTATTAATCTGTACAATGTTATTACAGTTCACATTTTCACTAATCACCACATTATTAAAGACTCAAGATGAAAAAGATGCTGCAATGGACAGCATTAAAGCCAATCTTTATAGTCAGGATATACCAAATTAGTACTGAGATGATCATGCTACATACATGTGTGCATACTGTATCAAACAACTAAAAAGTAAATGTATCTAGTTCTTCATTCAACATATATTTGGAATCTACTTGCATTTAGTTCCCTTTCACTCATCTAGCTGATAGTTTACTGTAACACATGGTACAGAATTTCACTTCTCTGCTCTATTCCACTACTACAAAAAATAAACAAACAAACAAAAAACTTCACTTGAAATTCTGCCAGTTGCATTTAATTGCATAAACTGAGCAAGCTAGATCTGGAAAGGATAGTCTGCATCTCTCAGAAGGCAGGCAAGTAGCGACCAGAATAAGGCCCAATTTTGTTTTGAAAGAAATTAAGAAATGCAATCAGCCAAATAGTATGAGTTAGAATAATTGCAAGACCTACTCAGAAAACTGAATTCGGAAACCTGAAGCTCCTATGCACGTACACAGCACAGTGCAACAGAGTATTTGGTTATAATAAACCAGTCTTCACAGGTCAGGGTACTCAATAATGGACACCGGCATCATCTAAGAAAACTGCATGAACAAAACCGAGGAATTCCTTCTACTTGGTTTAGTGGAAGGTGTCCATGCCCACGGCAGGGGGGTTGGAATTACACAGACGCAGAATTTCTAGGTTGGAAGAGACCTCAAGATCATCGAGTCCAACCTCTGACCTAACGCTAGCAGTCCCCACTAAACCATATCCCTAAGCTCTACATCTAAGCGTCTTTTGAAGACTTCCAGGGATGGTGACTCCACCACTTCCCTGGGCAGCCTGTTCCAGTGCCTCACAACCCTTTCAGTGAAGAAGTTCTTCCTAACATCTAACCTAAAACTCAACTTAAGCCCATTCCCCCTCGTCCTGTCACCAGGCACGTCGGAGAACAAACCAACCCCCACCTCGCTACAGCCTCCCTTGAGGTACCTATAGAGAGCGATAAGGTCGCCCCTGAGCCTCCTCTTCTCCAGGCTGAACAAGCCCAGCTCCCTCAGACGCTCCTCGTAGGACTTGTTCTCCAGGCCCCTCACCAGCTTCGTCGCCCTTCTCTGCACCCGCTCAAGCACCTCGATGTCCTTCTTGTAGCGAGGGGCCCAAAACTGAACACAGTACTCGAGGTGCGGCCTCACCAGAGCTGAGTACAGGGGGACGATCACCTCCCTAGCCTGGCTGGTCACACTGTTCCTGATACAAGCCAGAATGCTGTTGGCTTTCTTGGCCACCTGAGCACACTGCTGGCTCATATTCAGCCGACTATCCACCATCACTCCCAGGTCCTTCTCTGCCTGGCAGCTCTCCAACCATTCCTCTCCCAGCCTGTAGCTCTGCTTGGGGTTATTGCGCCCCAGGTGCAGGACCCGGCACTTGGCCTTGTTGAACTTCATGCAGTTGACCTCAGCCCATCGGTGCAGCCTATCCAGATCCTCCTGCAGAGCTTTCCTACCCTCAAGCAGATCGACACACGCACCTAACTTGGTGTCATCTGCAAACTTACTGAGGGTGCACTCGATGCCCTCGTCCAGATCATCGATGAAGATATTAAAGAGGACCGGCCCCAGCACCGAGCCCTGGGGGACGCCACTAGTGACTGGCCTCCAACTGGACTTGGCTCCATTCACCACGACTCTTTGGGCCCGGCTATCCAGCCAGTTTCTAACCCAACGAAGCGTGCGCCAGTCCAAGCCAAGAGCAGCCAGTTTCTTGAGGAGAATGCTGTGGGAGACGGTGTCAAAAGCCTTGCTGAAGTCAAGGTAGACCACATCCACAGCCTTTCCCTCATCCACCCAGCACGTCTCTTTGTCATAGAAGGAGATCAGGTTCGTCAAGCAGGACCTGCCTTTCATAAACCCATGCTGACTAGGCCTGATCGCCTGCTTGCCCTGCAAGTGCCGCGTGATGACTCTCAGGAGGATCTGCTCCATGAGCTTCCCTGGCACTGAGGTCAAACTGACAGGCCTGTAGTTTCCCGGGTCTGCCCTCCGGCCCTTCTTGTAGATGGGCGTCACATTTGCTAGCCGCCAGTCAACTGGGACCTCCCCCGATCGCCAGGACTGCTGATAAATGATGGACAGTGGCTTGGCCAGCTCCTCTGCCAGTTCTCTCAGTACCCTTGGGTGGATCCCATCCGGCCCCATCGACTTGCATTCATCCAAGTGCCGTAGCAGGTCACCAACCAGTTCTTCATGGATAATGAGGGCCACATCCTGCTCCCCATCCCCTTCCACCAGCTCAGGGTACTGAGTATCCAGAGAACAACCGGTATTGCCGCTAAAGACTGAGGCAAAGAAGGCATTGAGCACCTCCGCCTTTTCCTCATCTCTTGTAACTAAGTTTCCCCCCGCATCCAGTAAAGGATGGAGATTCTCCTTAGTCCTCCTTTTTGTGTTGATGTATTTATAGAAACGTTTTTTGTTATCTTTAACGGCAGTAGCCAGATTGAGCTCCAGATGAGCTTTGGCCTTCCTAATTTTGTCCCTGCACAGCCTCGCTACATCCTTAAAGTCCTCCCTAGTGGCCTGCCCACTTTTCTAAAGATTATAAACCCTCTTTTTTCTCCTAAGATCAAGCCACAATTCTCTGTTGAGCCAGGCTGGTCTTCTTCCCCGCCAGCTCGTCTTTGGGCACGTGGGGACAGACCATTCCTGCGCCATTAAGATTTCCCTCTTGAAGAGCGCCCAGCCTTCCTGGACTCCTCTGCCCTTCAGAACCGCCTCCCAAGGGACTCCACCAACTAGTGTCCTGAGCAGCTCAAAGTCAGCCCTCCGAAAGTCCAATACAGCGGTTTTACTGGTCCCCTTCCTGGCCTCGCCAAGAATAGTGAACTCCACCATTTCGTGGTCACTCTGCCCAAGACAGCTCCCGACAATCACATCCTCCACCAGTCCTTCTCTGTTTGTGAAGAGAAGGTCTAGCGGGGCACCACCCCTGGTAGGTTCACTAACCAGCTGCATCAGGAAGCTATCTTCCACGCTCTCCAGAAACCTCCTAGACTGCTTTCTCAGGGCTGTGTTGTGCTTCCAGGATATGTCAGGGAAGTTGAAGTCCCCCACGAGTACAAGAGCTGACGATTTTGCAACTTCTGTCAGCTGCCTGTAGAATTCCTCATCCGTCTCCTCATCCTGGTTCAGTGGTCTATAGCAGACCCCGACCAGAACACTAGCCTTGTTGTCCCTGCCGATCCTAACCCAAAGGGACTCGACCTTATCATTCCCAGCCTCGATCCTTTCCAACCCAAATCATTCTATGATTCTATGAATTCATGACAATATTCAAATTTTGTTTAAGGGAAGCTATTTGATAAATGAAAGGCAAAGTGCAGAAACCTATGGACAAACAACAGGAAGGGACAGGAATGGAAATGGACAAACAAAAGGAATCAAAAACATCTCATGCCAGTGACACTGTAAGAATAGGATATTAATAAAAGAAAAATCAAGTGAGTAAGATAACACTCAGAATAGTGCCTAAAGGCTACAAAAATTTTGGTTTAACATTAAACATAGAGGAATTTTAAAGCAATAGACTTTTTAAAGTGAGCAAATTTGAAAGTAACTAAACAGAAAGAGATGTAGAAGTTGCTACTCAGACCCAAGCAACCTAAACAAGTTCAAAAAGATCCAAAAGATCTAAAAAGATCAACAGAACTATTTGTATTGGTGTAAAAGCATGAAGCTTATGTTAGGCAAGACAAACATGCTGCTGTCATTAAATTAGATATTGAGTAATGGAGTGTGATGCTTTTTCTTTCCCCCCTTTTGGTGAAAGAATAAAATTATTTGAAAGAAAGCTCATATATTAGAACACAGGCTTTTCCTTTCTACATTCTGACCAAAAGCAACACTATAGTAAAGGGTGTTTATAATATGGAAAGTATTTTAAGCAACATGTTGAATAGAAATACTATAAAATTAATAACTACAGAGTTGCTGGAGAAGCTAGCTAAGCCAGAATCCACCAAATCAACATTGAACCTCAGAAAAGGTAAAGCCCATGAAACAAAACAACAGAACCTTCAGCAGTGAAACTGAAGCTAATTTAACATCTTCAATTTTCCTTAGTGAGTGTAGACATACTTTTGTTTAAAAGTAGCTTTTTAATAAAAATAGTCAATATTTAAATATGTTCAAGATTAAAAATTAGTGTTTCATGTCACTGTAGCACTGGAATAACTGTGTTCGAACACCAATCAAATGAATTTAAAAATATCAAATTTCTACAAATCACCATTTCCTAAAAACAAAACAAAAGCACAAATAGCGAAGATCTGGACCTGATAACATAAAGTTCTGTGTTAGATGTTACACAGGGAAGCATCTATATCTGCAGCATCATTAAGGAGCTTCTAGATATCCCTTTCTTCTTTTATTTTTCCACACTAGCATAAATAATCTCATGGTAAAAGCACATTTAAGCCCAACTGTGCCAATTCTCTAATTTCGCTAATTTCCAATCTTTTTACAAACTACATTATCAAGACCTTTTTTTTTTTTTTTTTTTAAATACATATATATATTTTTTGTGTTGAAATTGTCAAAAAAAATCTTTTTTATTTCCTTTCCCCATCTTTTTTAAACAGGAAACCTACCACACCATAGTCAATAAATAAATAAATAAAAGGCAATAAAAGAAAAAAAGCTGAAAAGCTTAGGTAAGAGATGAAACAGAAACATTTGTACATCTCATTACTGAAATCTAGAAAGATTAAGGAGAAGATAAAACACTGAAATCTAAAGAAATTCTAGAACGGAAGGTAAATAAAAATGCAGGATATCAGGAAAGTGTCTTGACTGCCAGCAGACTCTACCACACAAACCCTCATAACTATTAAAAAAAAAAAAAAAAAAGGTGGGAAGAGATTAATTTTGTCTAATAGTCCAAACTGTTACCTACTTATCAAAATGGAAAATAGGTAGAGAAAATGGGAATTTCACATTCTGAACATTGAACTTTGCTGAAATTCTAGAATCAATGAAATAAAGACATGTCAATAAATTAGCCCAACATCCTACCATTTGGAGTATCACCAAGTGACCAACTGTACGTAAAACTAAACTACCAGTTTTTTTTTGTTTGTTTGTTTGTTTGTTTTTCCTTCAAAGCTTGTTTTACAGAAAATTCCACAACCTTTCTAGGTTATCTTTTCCAATACTTCATAACTATCTTTTTTTTTTTTTTTTTTTTTTTTAATATCAAAACTAAACCTACACAGTTGTAAATTGTACACATTTTACAATTTTTTCAGACACCACAGAGAAGACCTTTGATTACCCCTCCATTTACATTGGAATGGTGTCATATCTGCTCTCCCTACAACACAACACGGAAGGGTTTTTTTCGTCCCCGATGGAACAAAAACCACTCCTCTTTCTTTTAACTTATCCCTCACTAGAAGATGGATAACTAAACTTTTGATCATTCTCCTTTTCTACATCTTTCTTCATTTTTTCTGCTTATTTCGGATACAATGATGTAGCAAAAATATATATACATGCTTGGAAGAATTATCATGTCTGTGGATGCTCTACTGTCCATAGTCTAAAAATTACACTGCTGTGATCTTTTCATTTCCTCCTCACAAAAAAATACGAAACATGGTTTCTGTGTAAAATCATGCTCACTTGAAACAGCCTTATAATGTAAATATAGGTGAAAGAGTATTTAAATTAGACAACACTTCATTTAGAAGTTCCTCCTTCATCCTTCAAACAGATGAACTATGTGGAGCAACATGCCATGCCCTCCTGCCAATGTGCCAGTGATACAGATTTTTGTCCATGTCAAAAACAAATTTCAACTGTTCAGCACAAATTGGGTAAGGTAGCACTAATGGCAAAGTGCAAAGAAAAAAAAAAAAAAGGATCTGATTCTTGAAATATTAAGCTCTGATTTTTCTAAGTAATATTCCAAGAGAATTCAAACTGTATAAATATTAGCTCATGAAAAATAATGAGCTAACTTCTTGAAGATCAAACTCTTAAGCTAGCTGTTTTCGGTATAAACACTATTAATTCAAGTGATGCATTAATATACAGGCCTACCTGGCAAGATTTTCATACAAATAAATTCACTAAATATCACTGCATTTATAAGCCTTTGCTATTTAAAATTACTGGCATATTTTTGGAATAATAAAATAAAAATAACAAAATAAAAATAAAAATCTTGAACTTCAGCGATTCCTTATCACGTATCTGGCTCCAGCTGTAAAGCAGCATTGCCAAAAAGGGTCCTGATGGACAAGATCAACATGAGCTAGCAATGTGCTCTTGCAATAAAGGTTAGCAGCATCCTGGGCTACATTAGGGAATTTGGGAATTTATCTTTCCCCTCTGTTCAATACTGGTGAGGTCACATCCAGAGGCCTGGGTCTGCTCTCCATACACAAGAGAAAATGACACAGAAGAGCGAAATCAGCGAAGGGCCACAAAGATGATTAAAGGTCTACAAGCATCAGCCACATTGCATTATTTTATCTTGAGAAAACAGAATAGTTACATGTTGCCTAACTAGTGATTATTTACAGCTAATAAAAATCATTCTAATCCAATGTTGATTCACCAATATGATTAACAAATACAGAGGAATTAACTCTATTTATGATAATAACCTAGCTGGATAACATAACAATTTTTTTTTTTTGAAGGAGTTTTAGAACCTTCCTCAACTCCTAAGTACAATGGAAGAGCTATTCAGGCAGTGTTTTGCACATTTTAGTGCATATAATTTACCAAATTTAAGTTCTCTGAGTATGTCAGAGAACAAATGCAAACACAGAATTACGAGATGGACAGTATAGAAAACATGCATCTAAATTCCATATGTATGTTTCAGTATATTCAGCATGTGAATGAACAGTTTAAGATAACACCTATAATGGTTGGTTGCAGTATCACAAGAGACAAACATCTAGCAATAAGCCTAGGGAACATACAATCATACCTAATCATATTTAAAAAAAAAAAAAAATCACTGTAAAATAAGATTTTACATCTTGTCACGCATTATTTGTGTTAACACTGTTAATTTTGCAACTACCTCACATCCCAATTCATGTAAGACTTAAAAAGCTGCCATTTATGAAATCTCAAAATTTCAGTTTTTTTTCCTATATACGGTGTTCATTGCAACACAATTCTACCTTTGACATAGGCAGCTAAGAAAAACATGGAGAATAGCTATTTGTTTCACTGCACCCCCTCCCAACCCTCCCCCCCACCCCAACCCCCAGCATTTTTGCTTTTTGCATTAAAATAATCACATCATTTTTGTTGCTGGATTTCACTCTTAGATAAGATCATCTGTACCTAGCAAAGGCTATGCATCTTTCTTCTATCCAATTGTCTTCAGAGCCCATGCACTGCACTGCACACCTACCTGCCTTCAACTCTAGCATGCCACACAACAATGACCACTGAATCTGTTGATGCTTTCCCATGAAACTCCATAGAACAATGAGGAAAATTAAAATCCACTGCAACAAATAAAGATTTGTTCTGTAAATTCCCTTTTGATTAAACAAACAATGGTGTACACCCAGTTGTCTACTAGAAACACTGCAAAGATAAAACTAGCTTTGTCTGCCTTCATTTATGACTGAGAACTTTATTCAATGATGTATGAGTTTAAAGGGTGTTGAATCCTTATAGACCATACATTATCACTTGCCAAGAATCATCAGTAAAAACAGCTAACATGATCTTTCTTTTTTAATAGTAAAAAAAAAAAAAAAAGTGATTTGAAAGTAATGACCCAAGAGAGCTTCATTTAGACTTTTAACCTAGATTTTCTGTATTTCCAAAAATAAAACCGATCACTCAGTTTGACTACTGAGCAGTAAACAAAACTAACATGTTAAGAATTAACCCCACTTTATTCCCCCCCCCCCCTTTTTGTTTTTGTTTTTTGAGAAAAGGTGGTTAGAAGAAATTCACTTTGATTTACTTCAGCATTAGACAAAATTTATCATCTCAAAGCAACTCATGGAAGCTGCTGCAGTATTAACAAAACTTAGATGAACAAAAAATCAAAACTGAGGAGGAGACTGGCTGCAGGATACCAAGGGAGATTTGGACCGTCTGTATGAGACTATTATTTACAATGAATTATCATTATGGAGGGAATAATACTGTTTTAATCTACTTGTGAAGACACAGACCACGGTAATTTTAGAAATTTGAACAATGGTAAATATCATCTAACATTTTCTTGAACCAGATCCCAGAATTTAAAGTCAGGTTCATCTCTATTCATGTGTCATGAAAAAAAAAATATGCAAACTCTAACCAAAAGCTTATAATAACGTGTTAGTCTATTTTTTGTTAAATAAGATCAAAGATCAAAAAATTGAATTTACTGTGAGAGTTGCTTTTCTGGGAATCTTTGACATTTTAATTATTATAAATCAGGCCACTGGGATTCACCTGAAATTCAGATGTAACTATTGCATTTTCTGAGTTACAACTGAAATTTCAATTATTTTTTTATTTTATTTTATTTTTTTCTCCTAAGTATCACGAAACTGAAGAAGTTACCAAAATGTTCTGTTGATTAGTCCACATGATGTGGAAAAGCTGGCTGATCTGTAATGAAAGTATAAGACCGATATCTTAAAATATATTTTTTTGGTATTTGAACAGTTTTACTACCTATTCAGTTAAACTTTATATCTCAGATGTATTTATAAAGTTTATATATATGCCTATTTATAGATCTATATATACAGACTAAACAAATGAGAAAAATTTGAATCCTCCTGAGCAGTGACAAACTGTATCCATACTAAAATTATAGATATATTCTTCATCAGGCTTGTCTTATTTCTACAGAAGACACTATTGCATTAAATTAAATGTTTTCATGAGATAAAATGGCAACAGTAGCAAACAATGGCAAGCCAAACATCATACACAATCACAATTTATCCTCAAATATTCCCACAGCATAAATGAATTTATAAGGACTTGGGAAAAAAAAAAATGGCACAGAAAAACAAAATAAGTTCTGCTAGTAAAACACTCCAAGAAAATGTAGTGGCTTTGCTAATAATTTCTCTTTGTGCAGTCATTGAGTAAATTCCTAAGAATATTTATTTCTAATGCATGCTTCCTAATCTTTTCCCATTCAATGGCAAAAGCTGCAACGTGAATCCTAGAAAACCCGACTTCTCATCTTGCATTGTTTTTGGCAAGCGATTTCTAGAGTAGCGTCTCTGATAGCTTCTGTTATTAAGCAGAAGTAGGTAACAAAGACTTGCTTCACTCTAGATAATAAAAAGTAGTCAAAAAAATAACTGCAAGACACCCCAGGAGACACTGAAGCTCAAGGATAGAATGACAACACCTTCTAAAAATCATCTACATATAGAACCTAACACAAGAATACAACTGGTGTGTCATTTTTAGATAGCCAAATATATATGCATATACTTATGTGCATATATATATATATATATATAAATAAATGTTTTCATTTTTCTTATAAAATTATTTGATTCATGTTTGGAATAAACTTTGTGACTCATTGTCAAAGAACATTACCTCAATAAACCACTTCCTTGAGCCCTAAAGCTAGTTCATCTGGTCAATTAAAACTGTGTTTTAAATAACATTATTATTAATCTTCAAGGATTAATTCTTAATCAATACAGTCCCAAGTATGTCAAGCTCACTCAATCCCACAGAGCACAGACTGACCAGCATCAATCAAACCTGAACTTGTGGTGACTAAAAGTACATATTTTCATTCTCTTTCATGTTGAATAATTGATGAAAAAGGTTCAGAGATGAAGATATGTAAGATATTTTGATAGTTTTGAAACTCGGTAAATTTTAAGGAAAGTCTAGAATAGACACATTTGTGGAAAGCACAAAGTTCATATAAAAAAAAAAAAGTTGTTTTAAAATTAAGCTGTGATGAGGGCATTTTCCTTACAGTGTACTTAAGACAAGTGTGGTAGTTTTACATTTGGTTCCCTGGATATCTGACCTACACAAATGGGATTTTACACAATCAATATGCAAAAGGAGCAAGTACTTCCAAAACTTTCTAAGATATACAAAGAAAAGTAGAATGAAAACTTAGAGTTATTTTTTTCCCATGTTTAAAAAGAAATAAAGTTGTCTTATTAAGAGGAGCAGCAGTTAAGAGCAAGCTCAGGGCTCAGCATGATCCTATATGCTTGTGTGGACATTTGTGTACATCTTCATATTCACAATGGCACTGTTATTCTTAGATCCAGCTGTTTTACACTCATTGCCAGATGGTACTTTTATGTGCAATTCTAATTAAGTATAATATGTGGGACAGTACTGGAAAAAGACAGCTATTTAGTAATGACTACACTAATGCCTTTGAAAATACAAACAAATCCTAAAAATAATAAACTAAAAACCTCAGGTGAGTAGAACAAAGCAAGTTGTGAGACTTATGTTTTCACCTTGCCATTGTTCAGTTTTACTTCTGCATGGATTCCAGTTTTTCAGGAAGGAATTCCAATAAATGAGGTAGACTTCAAGAGACAGTGCAGCAATAGCTTGTCATTAGAAGCTTTATTGCAGAAGTATTGAATTTCTGTGCCTGAAAAGCACAGCTCATATCTATGGTTGCATATGACATTGTCTTGCATCCCAGAAGAGAAAACAGAATCAGAGAAAAGGAAATTCACATCACAAACAGTTCCTTTACTACTGCCATTGCAAGTAAGAGAAAATGTTGAAAAGTTTTGTGTGTGATGAAAAGTTTTAAAGGAAACATAAACTGGGAAAGAATTATTATTAGGATATATGATGCTACTACGTACTCAAGTAGATCACTTTCTTAACCAAAACTCTCCTGAGTAACTGCTTATGACTTTTTCTTTGAATGGTATTTTATTCAAACTAATTTGTTACTCCAAAAATAAAATAATTTTGTGGATGATATTGACAATATCTCTTTGGAAAAATTTTCATGTTTAACTATTCCCAGTATTTCAAAATACCATTATCCATGGAAGCAGTTTTTTATGAAGTTACCTGCTATAAGTAAAGGAATGAAAGAGGCTAGTATTTAGTAAGAGGTGAAACATTTCATACTGGGATGTGACTGGATTTAATTGGTAGGAATGTTAAAATGGTCATTTCTCCGCTAAATGATTTTCCACTTTCATGGCTAAAATCTTCCATTAGTGGCTAGCATGCAAAAATGTCCTATATATAACTTGTGGTACTAAGAGACAATGACTGAAGCTGTCAGCATGTAAGAAGTAAAGGCATTGAGTTTACACTCCTTTCAGCTGTGACGTCATTTGTTTTACCTGCAGTCACCTTCCCTACACCATGACTGTAGCAGAGGGAACAATGGGTAATATCTTCAATATTGGCCTTACAGAATTCCTCAGTGCATTTCACTAGAATTAATCATAACAAGTCCTTGACTGACAAAAAGTGTTCTCCATTCTCCCCTTCTTTAACCAACCAAGAAAGTGGTGTTAAAATCTGTGCCCATTTTCTTGAGGCCTGTTGTGTATGAAGTCATGTAGGATTCCTTCAAGTACATAGCTGTCCATTGTGTCTACAAAACTACTGGTAGATTAGGATGAATAAATCCAGCTTTTTGTTCTGGACAAATGCTTACTTTTCAACTCTGTATTGAAGACATGATTTTTGTCACTCTAGGTGTTATATCTAGGTGTTATGACAGCTAAGTGTCATTGGCACAGGTTGAATACAACAGCTATAGAATGCACTGTCAAGAAAAATCACGCAATGGTATATATCAGTGTCCAGTGTGCAAACTAGACCCTGTTTGTCTCCACTTGTCCAGCTGTTTTATCATGGTCTTCCTCTCAACTCACCTTCATCCCTTCACCATCTCCTGTTTGACCAGATCCTAAAAGGAATTACTTAATCATACACTTAAGACCTTAAATAGACCGATACATAACTACCACATTTCATTCTACATTGTTGCAGTGGAAGTCAGCTAAGCTGTTAATACAAAACGAAGCAGGATTTTTCACTTCAGGGAAATATCTGGGGAGCTTCTAACCTGATTTAAACAACTAATGAAAAAAAAAAAAAAAAAAAGTGTGTGGGAAGAAAGCAAGATAAGAGAAGAGGAGGAAAAACAACAGGAAAAGTCTGTAAGTGTAATACATGTACATTAATTTCCGGTCGCTGAATTTAAACTGCAGATGGGAGTTGAACATTGGCTGAAGGCTTACAGAAACGTACAGTTAAAATATTTTTCTATCCCCATTGAAAAAGCAGCTAATAAGCTAGTAGCAGTACATAGTTTAGGTAGCCACAGAAAGCTTAAGCACCCCAGAAGCATCTTCTATTTTGTCAGCTTTGCTGTTCTTGAAGAAGAAAACTAAACAAAGGTTTCTAGAATGCAGTGCCTGAAAGTCATTATATAAACAATCACTATCACAACAGACAATTGTTCTGAGAAATAAGTATCTGGTTTTTGGTCTGAAATTGAAATGTAAGTGGAAGCAGATCTTACTCTGTTTCACACCTTTGACTTGGATATGTTGGGCACCAAGAAATTTTACAATTGTGCTTGAAAAAGATCAGAAAAACACCACCTTATGCGTTTCAGTGGTAACATATTAAAGAAAAAGGTTGCTAAAATTGAGAGCACTCTATTTAAGGAAGGAGTATAGAATTTGAGCTTTCTTACCACTTCATTCATCTCCACAAAGAAAATCTCTGCCTTAATTTACTTGGCACATCTAGACTACAAAGGTATGACTTGACTCACACAAAATATTGCTGACATTCATATATTCAAGACCACCTTTTTCTGGTGCTACCACCTGCCTAGATATCAGTAAGTACAAATAGCAGAAGTGAAACATCTGATTTTCTGGGTCATGTAGGAATTGTATCACATTGCCGCACTGTTACTACTGACAGCTATGCAGGCTCACATGAGCAACTCCAGCAAAGTACCTTAACTGTTTGAGTAAAGGTAACCTTAAAACTCATTC
The DNA here is from genome assembly GCF_964211825.1 of Aythya ferina. Taxonomy (NCBI): domain Eukaryota; kingdom Metazoa; phylum Chordata; class Aves; order Anseriformes; family Anatidae; genus Aythya; species Aythya ferina. Next base: position 14,078,722 of record NC_140302.1, on the reverse strand, counting down.
AGAAACAAAACAAAACAAAATAGAACAAAAAACTGTAAATGTAAATGTACAGTTCAAAAGCTTTGAAATGGTATTGACATTTCATTATATCATACTCCCAAAACAATTACATTTAAGAGAATAATATTTTACTAACTATGGTTTCTTCTGAGTTGGGCTGCTGATTTGCTTTTTCCACCAGTGTCAGCATCCAGCTTAACACAAAAACAAAGGTGGAATATGAATGGAACTAAAGGAAGGATATTCCTAGTTATGTTGTTCTGTACCAAACCATCACACACTTTAATAGGTCAGGATTAAACTTTCTGTTGCCTGGCCAAAACACTGCACTCTATGATAATGTTGGTGTGTGACAACATAATTTAAAAAATAATGAGATGTTTTGCAGATTTTAATGGCCTACTTTATCTTGGGAGATGTCTATCAAACACAGGAGCTGGAAATCTGAATAGATATGTGAAATATAATACTCATGCTGTCTACCTCATTCAGAATTTTTTGTTGTTTTCAGAAGTGTTCCTGTCAGTCTCCTGAAATGTTTTTTTGTTTGTTTGTTTTTTTCTTCCTGCAAACTAATTTTTTGGCAGATATTCTTCCTCTTTGGTGGATACCTATTATCCCAATCTTGAATTTGAGATTTTACATATACCCTATAAAGATAAAAAACAATTTTGCAACAGTATGTATAAACTCAACACACAGAAGTATTGTTTTTCTGCCTATGCTTCCTACAGTTCCAATGGCAACACACTCAATCCAGTTAATATTGGATATTTTTCCCATCTTTGAGTTATTTGGTAGACCATGCACCATTATAAAGTTCTTCACACTCAGGCAATGAAATCAAACACAGAATTGAAGTAGATCAATGGAGCAATTCAAAGATGTATAACTGCAGTAGGAAAGGAGAGAAAGGAAAATGTTCTAGAATACTCACTTTGATGAATCTATGAAGTATATTACAAGAGCACCAATACTAAGAGCGAAGACTAAGACAACCTACAAAAGAAAAGTAGGAGTGGTTATTAACAGTGTTAAAGTGAAACATTTCTTCTTCTACACACACACCAAAAAAAAAAAAAAATCATAAAATAGTATTCTATTTCATCTGTCATTTTCTTTATTAAGGTTGTTACTCATTGAATTTCAAACAGTATATATTATCACAGAATGCTTTCTTGCAGTGAAAAAGAGCCACAAACACATCAAATCAGGGCAATCCAGTAGACAGTTAGATCTTAAATCCTAACCTCTGCTAACCTAGATTCTTTAATTTCAAATGGCCAGCAATCTCATTGCATGCCATTAAAGTTTCAGTATACATTTAAAAGAACTGTCCTTCAGGACTACAGTAAAAAGTATCTGCTCAGTGGTAGGTAAACCAAGAGAAATGATAGATTACACTGAATTTCCATTTATAAACATGCTTTTGAAATCCACAGGTTATGTGCATGTATAAGGCTGTGTAAAAATATGTATTTACGTTTCACTCTTGTCCACTAAAACACTAGTTAACTTCCAAACACATTAAAAAATAATAGTTTGATGCAGCTTGTATACAAAGGATACACACCCAGAGCAATTTTCCCTCCTTAAAATCTGTTGAATTTTTTGAACAAATGTATTTTGTTAGGTATGGCATCTAGCCCTTATTAGCTGTGTAGGAATTGCTTTTTTGCCTAGTACATCAGAAGCTGGACTGGAGACACATCTGTGACCTACACAATGTGACCTACATCATTATCTACACAATAGTTTCCGTACCCATTGTAACGTAGATGTCTGACATGGTAATGATAGGCTTATTCTCTTGAACAATGCCATCCCCCGGGTAATTTGGAATTTTAAAACATGGATCCAATAAGCTATTTTTTATATGATAGAATATGATTTTATTGGAAGAAATCAGAAAAAAAAAAGTCTGCTATAGTGAAGATGCAAAACAGATTAAAAATTATGTCTCCTGCAACTCTTATCTGATCTACTGGTCTACAAAATCAACACAGAATGTTCTTGTCTTCTGACAGGCACTTCTCAAGTAGCTGCTTAGAAGTAACATCCCTTAAAATAAACCCAGAGCATTGGCAGTTCAAGACCAGATAGACCAGAGTACTACTAAGGGGACATGCTCCTCACAGTTAAAATACAACTTCTTATGTCAGAAATGGCTAAAAACCACATCATCTAAACAACCATATTTGTGAAATAAACTAGCAATATAAATCCAATTCTGACTAACCAGATTTATTCATCTGTATGAATATCACCAGTAATGTGTACCACCACAATTATTGTTACTTTTCTTGACAACCACAACTGTTCAAGCAACAGATGGACAATGAAACAAAAATTTGTTCATCCAATATAGGCTTCAGACCTAGAAGCTGGCACTGGAAATTATTAGAACTGCTTTTGGCTAATGAACACAGAAATTAGTTCCCTAAGACTGTCTCACTAGATCCTTGAACCAGCCATGATTCACTAACTCCTCCTCTCCATATATTAGAAAGAATTTGGAAGGAAATTCTCTTCCAGCTACAAATTTCACTATAATGATTAAACTAACATTTTTTTTTTCCCAGTTAAAGGACATCAGCTACAGTTTTGCTTGCTTTCTGTGCAGATCTTTCTTTTTTTTGCCAAGTAATCACAACATAGTATTCTATATTTTGAGATTATTTTTCACCTGGATTCCAGAGAAAAGGATTTTTGTTTTCATTTTAGACATTAAAAGATTTAAATAACATATTTTTGAAAGAGCAAGACATGTTCAACAATAGAAAAATTCTTAATAAATATAAGTTAAAACACCTTTTTCTGAAGCTGTCACTTCAGGAAAGAAACTGACTTACTCTTTTCATTTTTTCAAGTTCTGCAAAGTACAAAAGTAAAGATGGACTGATTTTCTCGTTCACTTGTCTTAGGTCACAATATTCAGTCACTGCCTACTAGCCAAAGGATACCTCTGTAATGAAACCAGCATAACTGTATACCAGTCTTGCATTTTCATCATATCCAGTCTCTTAATAATCATCACTGTGGTGCTTAAATCAAGTTAAAGAAATCCTAGGTAAGATATTCCAAAATGCTTAAGGAATTTAAATGTTCTATGACAATTCATATAACTTCCATTAAAATGCAAATATCTAAATTTTGTAAGATGCTTGATTCCCATGCTACTCCAGTGAGATATGACAAAACTACACCATTCCCCTGTTGTAGTATATACCTGACTTTAAATCAAGTCCTGTTTTCTCTTCTACTACCCCAACACACATCCCTGGTATTACTATTCATAATGTCCCCAAAAATCACAGAAAGGGAATTAGAAGAAAATGGAATCTTATACTCCATTATTATCCTGCCAGCAGAGAGACACACTTTTCATTTGCTTAAGTGACAGTGTTATCAAGCTCAACACAAATATGCTAAGTGTGAGGAAAAAGAAGGGCCTGAATCAATCATTTTAAAGGTATATTAAAATAAAAATAAAATTAATATCCTTCCATGCTAAATAAATCAATTTGATAAGAGTCTCAAATGCAAGGTTTATTTAGGTATTTTTTTTAGGTATTTATTTGGGTATATGGGTATTCCCACCATTTAGGTATTCCCACCTAAAAACTGAATGTAACCTGGTTATTTAGATCCAGGGATACAGTTTTTGAGTTTAGGTCTAAATTCAGATGAGTCCTTGCAAGATTTTCCATGGGAGCCAACATCTATTTTTGAGAACTTATTATGTTTGAAGAGAGGTATAAACCTAGACAGACTGATGCCCCAAACCCACAGAAACTAGAAGCTAAGGGAGTAAAATAGCATATATGTATGTGAATTACTTCCATGTTAAGTAGGCCATGGGGAGAAGCTTGCTTGCTCTGTTTATTATTCCAATGCATTTGGCACAGCACTGCAATTGCTACACATCTATTATAGCTTCTCTCTGGAAGGAAAAAATCTTTTAATTTATAATAAATTACTGTTTGTTTAAGATTGAGAAATGTGAAATCATATGCTAGCAGCTACTCTGACTAAGCATTTAGCATTAAGTTAAAAATAATATCAGTCTGATAAAAAGAAACAGAGAATAAACATGGAATAGTTGCTACATATACTTATTTTTTTCATTAAAAATAAAATTAAAGAAGATCCAGACAGAGTTCAACAAAAGTATACACTGCCTTTTTGAAGCAGAACACAGAGAAATTCTAGAAAAAAAAAAAATCCACTTAAAGAAAACTGCAAAAACATTTTGCTTTCTCCAATACTGGTAAGATGCCCCAGAAGACCTTTGACCATTCTTTTGAGGTACTTCATGCATCTACACTAAGAACAGTCACAGGAAATAACAGGGGAAAAAAAAAAAGGGGGGGGGGGGGGCTGACATTTTTTAAAAACAGAGTAACACAGCAAAGCTGCAGGGGTAGTATAGACATTGAGCAAATACTATTAGGATGAAGCCATGATAACACCAAAGGGACTCAGCGCACCTTCCAGGGCCAGACCTATGTAAAAGAAGGATAATAATGACCAATATAATAATATAATGAATATAATAACCAAATAACCAAGGGGTGGCACTGTTTCTCCTACAACTGCATTGAACTCATGTCCTGGCATTACTGAAGAAGCATGGAAAAATGGAAAGGCTGTTCATATTAGGGAGAAGTTATAATTATTACATACACAGTAATGAGTAATGTAAAGATTCCAGTGTAGAAACATTTTTTCCACGTCAACCCTGCAATGAGTGCATCAAAAACATCATACCACAAACACAAACTTCTTATGTACTCTTATACAGCAGTCTATGTTCATTTAAATCACTAATGAAGTGTTAATACCAGATGTTCTCCCTAAATTACATTTTGATGCGTATATCCACAAGTAGCACTTCAGTCCAATACCACTCCCACTAAAGTTATGAATTCATCTTGAATTTTTTGCGTTATTTGCATACACAGAATTTAGAAACACCTATCTGACATCAAAAATAAGTCAGAAATATCAACAGTTTTCAGGCTATTTGTTACACTAGCTAAATCCTAGCCTCATTAGTTACAATTATTAGTTGCATATGTTTCTTCCAGGTTGCATATGGAATCAGGTAAAATACTTCAAACAACAATGTTCTCTTCTCCCTTTCCTTCCTGCCAATTTCCTGCCAATTCTTCCTATATATAGCGAATGTGCTATAGGTCTAAACATTACTGATAGACATATCTCTGATAAAGACTTACACAAAATAAATGACACAATAGTTAAAATTGGCTTCTTTCTCCATGTTCCCAATACTCTGTACTCCTCTGTTCTTTTTCTTCCTAATGGTTTCTATGAACTATTTCTATGAATAAATTTTCTGGTATTCTGAGTACTAAATTAAAACATATTTATTTACATACACACACACACAGATAAAGTAGATGAAAATATTTCCCTTACTTTCCAACTCAAGATCATACATTACGCTATTGACATTGTAGATTGAGAACATCAAAAGAACATCTTTTAAGTAAATGCATATCAATGGTAAACGTACTGGCACAGAGGTTTCTGGGAGTGTGGGGGGAACATATATGTTGAACTTAATGTCTTTGAAGAACTTAGGACATAGATTTTGTGCTTCTTGCTATGCATTTGTTTCAAGATAGGTAATTTCAATATCTCAGAGGCAGGATGAGATCTTCCATATATGCTATGCAGTAGGCAGGCAGCAGAAGTCATACAACCATCTACTTGGCACGTGCCTGAGGGCAAACTTGTCAATCTCTGCCACTAAAGAGTCATTTTTACTATTTCCCTGACTCCTGAAATACAACCCTTTTCTCTTTCATGTCTTCAGGGTTGAAAACTTGTAGTGTGATAGCATGTATTTCATCTTCTTTGAATTTTATTTTTTTCCCTAAGATGACTGAATTGGATTTGTCTTGGAGCTAATGAATGGAAATATCTCATGTAACATCCCATACCTTTTATTTAACACTAGGTTTACAGAGGCCCTAGAGAATATATGGTCCTTATTCTATTGGGGAAGAGAGGGGGTGGTATTTGTGAAAAAAAAAATAAAACATTTTATGCTTTGCAGAGGGTGGAAAAGTTCTTATTTTGTTATCTTATGACAATCTATTGTGCATTGCTCTTCAGAAATCTGTGTCTGAAGCTCTTACCATGCTAAGATGAAGTTTTTGACCACTAGGCCAACTTTACTGTTTATAATATATTAAATTGTTCTATTAACATTTATATTTCAGATTACTTAAGGAGAATACAAACCATAACATATGACCTCAAAGCTACATCCTGGTTAACTCAAGGATCCACTAATTTTGTAATTCTAAACTTTTCATTAGTACCATTCTAATAGTCTGAGGTTTTGGCCTATTTTGAAAGAAAAATTACACACTGGAAATATCAAAATAAACTTCCTTTGACCAGAAGAATGGAAAGCAATTGTATTTCTTTTATATATACAGAGAATTTATTTGTTTGGATTTGTTAGGAATGGAAACCTATACACAACTACAAGTTATATTTCAGAAGGAGGAATTACTTAATCTTTGTTTGGCAATCCAATGTTAATTTGCAGACTCTAGGATGTGCACCAGGACATTTACAATTAATGTAGTCCAACAAAAGTAAGACTTGAGCAAGACTAGACCTCAAAAGAGCCAAAACACCCTGCTTCAATTTAAGTCTCATTAACTGATACCCTATATGTAAACAACAAAATCCAGAAAGCATTCCATGTAGGCAAAGTGGTAAGAAATTATGCATTGCAGCTGATATCAACAGCTGAGCAATTAGTATCTCTGAGGTTACTATAAATACAGATGAAGAAAGAGCTGTTTACTATAATAAGAAAGTCTTTCCAAAAATCAGTGTTCTCCACTCATTTTTGATAGCACTTCATTAAGATTTATTGCTATTATTCCCTGTGGATATATCACAGTGAACTAAAGCAGCTGCATTATGTTAAGTTTATACAATTCACAGAATCACAGAATGTTAGGTACTGAAAGGGACCTTGAAAGATCATAAGAAAGGTCATGTAGGCCAATCCCCCCACCAAAGCAGGAACACCTAACTCCCTCAACCTACTAACCACTGCCCTTCTGATACACCCCGGGATGCTACTGGCCTTCTTGGCCCCAAGGACACAATGCTCATGGTCATCTCGTTGTCCACCAGGACCCCCAGGTCCCTCTCCAACTCACTGCTTTCCAGCAAGGCAGTCCCCAGTTTATAGTAGTGTCTGTAATTCACGTTAGTTCATCCAACAAAATGGTCTTCAGAACTTCATGACTTGTCAAGACAAATAAATTGTAATATGCATTTTTATAACAATTAGTAGAGAATTTCTGTTAGAGATGTTCTCAGCTATACCCTGACAAACAAAAGTAGAGACAGGAGTGAGTATATCTGAGATCTATGAGTAGGACATAGTACCATGCTCTGGGTAGAGCTGCACACTGAGTTTTCTCTGGGTTTAAACACATTGCCCGTGTCCAGCTTTTCTGCCTCCACTTTTCTACCTGGTCCCTCCCAGGCCAATGCATAAATAAGTGAGATGAGGAAGGCAAAAGTATAAAATATTAGGAATACTGCTTTCCACCATTTACTCTATGAGGATATGAATTCCTAGGGGCTCTTGGGAAGTCATTCTACCAAGTCAAGGTTCGCAAAGTCATATTCTTATTGACAAAATGCTCTCTTAATGTCTTTCAGAACAACTGCATACAATGTCAGCTTCTCTTTAAAGAGAAACATCTAACCACATGTCAGCCATCATGAGCCACCTTACAACAGCAAATCACAAACAAGTGAAGCATGAAGCAGGTGAATCAGATGAAAAACCTAGTGATAAAACAATAAAGAGAGAAAAATAAGATTCCATCTTGTTCCTCCCACCAATAAATAAGAAATGTGAAGTTCAAACAAGCCTTCTAAGAAACTAGGAAGTTTCTTGTCATTTACCTGTTATTCACAAGCATAGGGAACAGATTTTGCAGCTAATACACTCCCTGTAAAAGAGCCATGCTTGCTGGGACACAGCAGAATGAAGAACCAGCAGTGATATATATACATGAGTACAGCCCAAGAGCAAATTCTACAGTCAGCACCTGCTGCTGATGACAAGATACATGTTAACCACTATGAATCTTAATGCATGTGTTCTCTGAACGTTGTGCTAGCTAGTAAATCTGCCTTGGTGACTTATCGATCCTACCCTTTTGCATGCAGAAGTGGCAGGCAACAGAGTTAAACAAAACATTTTTACTATTTCTTCCACACTTTGAATGTCAGATAGGATTTAGAACCTAATTCTGGAAGGAACTAGGCACCTGCAAGCTAGACAGGGAACAAACTCACCTTTTAGGGAAGTCAGAAAATACTCAAAAGCACCTCAGTCTTCAGAGCCAGCAGCTACCAGCCCTTAGTTTTCGGTTTGATGCAATTAAAGCACTAAATTCAAACATTGTAAGTTGATGGCCACATTATAATCTTCTCAGAAACCCAAAGACTTGCAAATATTTGCATGCAAATTCTTTTCTTTCAATTACACTGTCTGCTTTATTATAAATTTCACTACAGAGCTACTTAGCTATGAAATTCTACAGTAAATAAACTAGTCACCAACATTCAGTAAAAAGAGTACTAAAAGTTTCATCAGCTTTATGAGAACTGCTGTATAATTTTTGCCCTTGTTCAGCAAAGTTCAAGTAGGCTTTCTATTTACCAAGAAAACTCAAAGTTTATCCAAAAGTGGAAGGGAACTACCTTTATGAACCAACAGGCAAAGTCACTGTGAATTTATCTAGGGAAATTAATAGCAAGGATTTTATTTTAAAAATATAACTAAAACAGCAATAAACAGGTCACCATAAGCTCTGGCTGACAATCACAAGCAATCAGAAAAATTGGTTATTAACCCTAGTTTGGCTTCTTACTTGGTGTGTGAACGACAGCATGTTACTTTACCTCTCCAGGCTTCCGATTCTCACTCTTGTTTTCGTTTGGCATGGACAATGAATGCAACTGCTTTCTTTCATTACAGGTGTTTGCAATGAATCTAACACAGCTGAGACCTCTATTGCAGTTATAGTAATAATAAAAGGCCTGACTAGGACACAGTATTTGAAACTATTAGCGCTATGTAAGAGAGCAAATGGACTTCATTTATTCAAGGGTTTTGTTTAAATAGAAGGCTTTTAACATCTCTTTCTAAGCTAAACTTCTTGTTTAACTTTCTGGCATTAAAATTTAGTTCCATTAAGCCAGTACACAGTGTAGTAGGATTTTAACTTATTACTGATACTAAAATTACACTGAAAATCTCTTTTAAAATATAGTTCAAATTTAATTAATCTGTTTCTAGAGACATTTGTAGTAGTTGCAATAAATAAGAAACTTAGAAACAGAACTCTTGTGAGAGAAAACAAACAGCAGATACAGAAGTTTAAATAAAAATAATTTCAGATGTATTGAACTTGTACATCAGAACAGTAAATTAAATATTATTTGAATGGGGCAGGTAAGATGCACAGCAAAGGCCTGAATCACTGCAAGCTTGTTTAACTATTCATACCTGTAGTAAATAATTAAGATAACAGGTCATGAAGTAGGTAACATCTTTGGGGAGAAGGAAAAAAAAAAAAAAAAAAAAGCAAATTCAGCCTGTTTGCCATGAGCTGGATTTTGTTCTCTCTCCAACAAAAGATACAACTTATATACACTTTAGCAGACTACTGCTTTTAGCAGACTGCTTGAAATTAAGTCTACTATAAAAGGATGCTGTTGGATCAAAATTAAAGAATCATTACAGTAATCATTACAGTCATCAGACCCAAAAACATGAAAAATCAAAGCAGGAAATGAACCAAATTAAGAGACTTTGTTAATATACTTTCTTAATACACTTTTATTTTATGCACACATACTCATTTTAAGAGGAATCTTAAAAGAAATATCTTTGTCATTTCATGTTCTGTACATGCTTCTAACAAAGTTTCTATTTCACCTTTCATTATGCAAAGTTATTTTTTTCCTCAACTTTTAACTTTTCCTTAACTTTTTTTTCCTTAACCTTTTTCCTTAACTTTTATTGTCAACATATTGACAATAAAATGGAAATTTTTGTTTAATCCATAAATTTGAAAAGAGTGAGATTTTCTAATTAGTGAAAAAATACAAGACAAAAAATCCCATCTGTTAATGGTGCTGTGTAGCTTGAAGCTAATTAGGTTTGCTGGGAGAGTGCCAGGTAATATGACCAATTAAAGTGCATACAACTTTTCCAAATCTAGCATTTAATTTCATTAGTTTAAAAAAAAAAAAAAAAAAAAAAAAAGTAGTACTTTCTGTTATGTTGTGCCATTTTCTAGAGATAAATGCTAAATTTACAGGATCACATGTATGTATGTATATATAACATATATGTATATATGTATGTGTATATATATGTATATATACATATATATGTATATATGTGTATATATATGTATACACCATATATATAATTCCTCCAAAAAATAAAAAAGGCCCTTCCTCCTGATTACCTATCAGTCATCCAAATTATCCATTAATGTCAAGAAAAATAAAATTAACATATATATATATATATATATATAAAGTCACAAGCATAACTCACACTGATTTTCAGTGGATGCACGTGGATCCAGTGTGACTCTACAATCACACTATGCAAATAAGATATGTTGATTACAGTTACCTATAAACTGTTCTTCTCAATTTTCCTTTTTATAAGTTCCTCATAGCATGACTGTAGCTGAGAGCCAATATTGAGCCCTTAGCTAGAGTGGAAACAGAAATTTCTTGATTTCAGTAAAACCCAGTGACATTTAATTCATGAAGACGGAATGAAGAAGAAATGGTCAAATCATTCATTATATATATATATATATATAAAAAAAAAAAAATATATATATATATATAAAAAAAAAAAAAAAAAAGCACTTGAGTCGAGAAATGTACTTTAAAACATATTAAAGACAGTCCTCAGAAGGGAAAAGAACCACTGCTAAATATATCTGATGAACTGCAAAAACAGTTTGCTGCTGTTGCTCACCATTAGATCTCTCATCTCTCCTTTAACATTACTTAATGTATTTAAATATCTTCTGTAATTATAAGGATATTTTCCAGAATTGTAATATTTCCATTTCTGTTTCCAGAATGAGACAGAGTATAACAAGTACCAATATCTGCAAATGAATGAAGCCTTGTATTCATTGGTCAAGTTCTTCTTTAAGTCTAGGAAAACCCGTAGCTGTTCCCGACTTTTAAAGAGAGGTAGTCAACACCAACATGACTTCTTAATAGGGACAATGGTATCTTCAGAGACTTGTGTGACCAGGAGCTCACTGTACATGTATCTTGATTCACATGGTCTGGCCATTGATCAGACACTGCTTACTGTCAGTTACTTCAGTAGCTTTCCTGTGGCAATTAAATGAAATACCAAACACCAGACATCAGTGAACAAAATCAATGCAAGGAAACCCTGCTAAATAGGATGGTGGAAACCTGTTGAGGCAGTTGAACAACACAGTAGTTCTGAAAGACACCTTTACATTTTTTGTTTTATTTGTTTTATTTGTTTATTTATATTTATTGTATATTGTTTATATTGTATATGTAAATGTATATTGTATATGTATATGTATTGCTCATATTATATATGTATATATTGTTTATTTGTATTTATTTATATATGTGATTTGTTTTATTTTAGCTCGTTCTTTTCTTTTCTCTTGTCTTTTTTTTTCCTGATATCGTTTGTCCTTCACTTGTTCCGTTGAAATTGACAGCTTTGACTGATAGACACAAGGAAGCATCTCTCATAACAATTTGCTTTAAAGACTGAACATTTGACTTTTTTGATGATTTTTGATCAACCTACTTAATTATCCAGTCTTATATGAGAATTTGCAAAGACAAAAAGCTGTCTTTAAATAGCATATAAAAGCAAAAATGGAGAAAGCAACAGTCTGAGCACTGACTACAAATTGTAGCAGTATATTTATTAAATTTTGGTCATTGTATAGACTTAAGATGTCTGATAAGTCTATACAAGAGCATTATATTTCAACTTATCTGAAAACAGCAAGCGGTTATTTAAATTTTCAAGTGGTTATTTAAAAATATATCTCTAACCAGAACTCTCATTTTCCCATGGCAACATCAGTATAGACAATGTGAGCTCTTTTATTTTTAGACAAATTTGAACTGAAAAGCCTGCCAATAAATTCTTTGACACATTCATTAATTAGATAGAGATCTCTAAGATCTCTATGCAATTGCACAATAAAATTTAACAATTTCATTGGAGCAGCTAAACCTAAAGCAAACAAATTTTCAGGATCATGGTGATCTTGGTTTATGGCAAAGCATTCCCTTGTGTTAAGAAAGTCACTTTTACAGGCTTTGGAAGTAAACTGTAAAAATGTTCATGTAGTGATTTTTACTCCTTTAAAATACATGACTGAAAGTTTTCCTTTTATTTTATGTATAATCTGCACAAGTATAATTATATGCTACTACAGGTGAAACTTTGGTTCACAATTTGATGCAAGGCTGCATTCTTACATGCAGGTTTCTTCACATTTCAGAGAAAGGCATGGAAGCTTTTGATACCATTAATTACATGCATCAGTAATTTTCATGCTGTAATCATCAAGGAAATGCTGATTATATGTTTTCAGAATAATTTGGAATTATGATTCAACATCATGTGACAAATGCTGTGAAATCCACACAAGGTATGAAACAGAATTGGTGTTTTAAAACTGTCACTGAAGATCTAATGCAAAAAATAAATATTGCAGTCATGTAGCCAGCAAAGGCAAAATGTTATGTTTCCACAACAAATGTCTACTTATGGTGAATATTTTTTCTATTTTCTGAGGGCTAGGAGGGAAAGAAGAGCAGTTGCTTTGTAAGGACACAAAGACTGATTCATTTAGCAAACTTATTTTCTTCATGTGAATGTTTCAATGTTGCTCTGTAGCTATAATTCAAAAATTGAAAGCTTTTTTAATGAGCATTTTTAGTGTGATTGAAAAATAAGATCAAATAATCAGGTGATAAAAGGCTTGTAGAAACAACTTCCAGTTTAACTCTCTCCAATATCTTTGTTTTATTACCCTTACCTTTCAAAACCATACATCTGTAACTCAACTGTAACTACTTAATCTGAGACTCAACTGTTACCTTAGTAGACATTTTCTCCTTAGTAATGAAAGTATATCAGGTCCTTTAAATTAACATTCACCCTCCTGTGCCTTGGCTTTTCTTGTTCTTTTTATACAACATGAAGAGCTTAATTCAAAGATAATTTTTCAAAGTCATTCCTTCCTCTGTGACTGTAGTCTTTTCATTTTTACCTGGCTTAAGATAGCAAGGGTTATCTCACATCAGTGTTCTTACGCTTACAGTCTTTGTCTTATTCTTACAGCCTCTGGCTTGAGGTAAGCCAGAAAAGGGCCAGTCTTCATATTGCTTTATATGGTCCCTTGAAAAGATCTAAGAATTTAGGACTACTGACTTTCATGCTGGAGTGGTCTTGTCCACAGAGATAAAAAAAAAAAATGGAGTATGGAATGCAGAACATACAACTTCAGTTTATATTCTCTCGGAACTGTCACAGTGTGTCTTAACTTTCACCCTTTTCTTGTTTCAGCTGGGCTATATTTTCTTTCTGAGGAACTACAAGAACAAGAGGCTTTATTTTGAGAATGGCTTAAAATTGAAATCAGATAAACCACCAGGTAATGATGCATATATCCTGGCCAAAGAGATTTCTAAGAAGTATTGCTGCAATTCCATGTCTTTATATAGGCGAGCGGCTTTAGTCCACATTTTAAAATATTACAGAATGAGCAGAAGATGGAAGCATACGTTGGGTTGTAAGGACTCTTTTTTTTTTTTTTTTTAAAGTATTTCAAGGAAAAAAAAAAATCCCAGATGAACTATGTAAAATCTATAGTGTGTTTTGTTTAAGGTAGAGTTTTTTGTTTTTTTTTTTTTCTCTGAATGAATACTGTAGAATCCAGCTGTGATCCTGGCCAGGTAAACTATGTCATTGAACTTCAAACCTTCTTTCTGTTCTCCATTTTTCCTTCATGTGCTTTACTTCCCTCCTTCCCCAAGCTGATCTATTCTGATTCAGTCCTATGTTGCTTTGTTCAAACGATAATATTGGATTTTAAAATAGGTCACCTTTTTAGAATTTACTATAGGGTAGGGAATTTGGAAGCCAGAGATAAGGAAATTACCTTTTAAACACAGACTTTTAAGGTGCAACAACAGTGTAAATCGTTCCTCCCCTGCAATGACACTGCTGCTCTTCCCTTTTAGAGAAAAGCAGCAGCTGAAAGAGAAAGTGTGGATGTCTATTTGTTTTGCACCAACTGAAAATCCCATCAACTCCTGGGCCAATGACCTCCTGCTTCCATTGAACGAGCTTGCTCTCCATACACCATGCACAAGACCAAAAAGTGAAGAAAAAAGAATGTCAGAGTCTAATGAAATTAAAAAAAAAAAAAAAACTTGTACCAAAACAATATATGAGAAATAGTTATATTCTGCTGATGACAAGGCACAAAAACAAATGCTATCACACAAATGCTATCATGTTCTAATAGCAATAATTTTTTCTTGACACCTTAACTGACATGCTTCCTCTATGACTCCCAGACAGAGATGGAAGAAAGAGCTTTCAAAGTTCATAATTTCAAACATTAAATTAAGTTAAAATTCCTTTTGTTGATTGCCTAAAACCTCAGAAATCCTCTTTGATCAAAACAATGTTATGACAAAGACCTATGTAAAAGTGTGCCAAGGCTGCTAAATGCTGCTGACTCAGAAAGGAAGTCCACCTACTGATTCATTAACACGACTGCCAGCAGTACTGATGTATTCCTTGGAAGTCTCTTGTTTAAGCAGTTTCTCAAGTCATGCTTTATTTTCTTTTTATTGTTCCAGGTATATTAAAACACCAGAAAGACCAAACACATCCATATCTGCTTATATATCTGACTTTAAAGCTACAGCTTTTTCTTAAATACAAAAGCCATAGTAGGATGTCACTAGTACCCAGTACGTGCTGCAGGGCTATTCCACAATGTAAAACACAGCCAGGTGAATGAGCTTTTGTGAATGAACAAAGCCTTTGTTAGAATGGGTGATATGCACTGCTTCTACTGACAAGGAAACCATGGAACAGGCGTTCTGCCACTGACAGCAGAGGTATAAGCTTCACATTTACTGAGCAAGCTGTCTTGCCTTTGCTCCAGTTCCTTGCTGGACTAGAAACAAATGACCACTGCACTGAACATACAGAGCACCTGTTTTGATTGTATTAACTCTGACCTCTTAATGTATTTTCTCAGAACAAATTTCTGGATTGTGATTCAACAAAATTTAAGCAGAGTCCCCTTATTGGCTAAAAAACAGCAGTCATTATTTCACCTTCTTCTCACATGTGCAAACAACAAGCAGTTACGACATTCATTTATGATCAGTTCATGATTTGAAAGGTATCTTTGAGAAAACAGAGGCCAGAGAAAACAGAAGCTGTTTTTTTTGAGAAAACAGAGGCTGTGTTAGAAATCAGAGTTTCCTGGGTATCAGAATGCATTCCCTAAAAAAAAAATAAAAAAAAATCTAATTGATGAAAAAGAGGTGACTTTTTCCCCCATGATTTAATGAAAAAAATGATTATTTTTGTGTTTCTGCTATCCAAGAGGTTCTGAGTGATGAAAACTCAAAGATGATTTTACACCATAAAATTCTCAGTCCATTAACTTGATACAATAACTTCTTTATATTAAGACCCCAAGTTGCCTGGAGGAGATCTTCTAGCAAAAAAAAGCAGAAGAATGTGCCTAAGGTACTACCTTGTCATTGATTGTTCTTAAACAGAGAAATCTTGGAGTATATTTACATGCTTTTTAAAAAGAGGATTAAAAGCTAATAAGAAGTATCTGAGCTAAGTTTGTATTAGCAGGTTTGATCAACACAGAAACACTATGTTCAATAAACCAAAACTTATTGAAGTTCATAATGTGTCTTGACAAATATATCAGTTTGGTCTCTCGTTTCATTTTATGTTCCTGTTTCCTGAGCTGTGATAATATGAGTATTTCAAATTTCATTTAAAATCACACACACACAAAATCAGCATCATCTAGTTATAAAAGTAGTAACCTTTAATCACAGTGAACCACTTTAATGGCTGAAATCCACAAGTTTAACATGTAAAAGTGAAATCATCTGAAAATCATTTTGAATCACCTGATTCAAAATTTAACACCAAGTTTATCGTGTGTGTGCTAAATTTATAGCAACAACTTAAGTCCTCCTACAGCAGTAAATTATTAGCAAATACTGACAATTCTTGAACGAGAATAATATAAACTACAACAGTAAGAGACAAAGAAATGTAGAATATCTAAAATGTAACAGTAACGTTAAGCTTTCTGGGAGAAAAATAATTGTCAAAATATATTGCTTCAAATTACCTCTCTCTTATTAAAGAGGTGGATGACTGGAAAACAAAAAATAGAAAAGATGGAGCACCAACATAGGTTACAATAAAAATGAACTTCTCTGCTCATAAATAGCAAGAAATAAAGAATGCTTTAATACATATGATTACATATGATGATGGAATCAACTGATGTCCAACTGGAAATTTTCAGATAAAACAGATTTGCTTATGTTTACATTTTATATTTGCTTATTTTTTACATTACATTTTAAGAAAAATAAATCTACTGAACACAATGGTTTGTGTTTAAAGCACTGGATACTTTAAAGATAAGGATGAGAATTTCATCAGAAATGGGAAGAATTCTATTCATTTCAGAGAAATCAATGGTTAATAGGAAGGGTAAAGTGCAAGAGATTAAGAAAAATCTGAATTGGGTGTTAAATCTCAGACTCTGAACATGAAAGCTTTGGCTGCATCTCTCTTAATCCCTCTTGTCTGAGATGTTCTACTTTGTGTAAATAATTAAATATGTTATGGAAGAGGAACATGGCACATCTCCCACAACCTAGATAAGTGCTATAATTACACTGCTACTGAGAGGAGTTGGTAGACTCCTTTCTCTCCTCTCAGTCTCTTTTTCTTTCTTTCTGATTTTGAAGTAACATGCTTTTATCCCAAAGCATTTTTTATTTTTTTCCATAACTGGACAAGTCTTTACAAATGAGATTCTAGATTCTTACCTTCTACATTTATTTTTTGATTAGTACTAAATGCACAATATTCAGACTGTTAATTTTTTTCTTGGACAGAGTTGCTCAGTTGTTCAAAGTTGCTCAGAAAATGACCTATGGAAAGATATATCCCTAGTGACAGTGCATATGGTACCTCATGGTAATTTATCTCACTTTTATTAGATAGATGATGTTGTATAACTCAGGTGTAAATCTGAGACTCCTGTGACTTCTGGATTTTGCAATCTTGTACAAGACACAAAATTTATCAAGTTGTTTTTATCTTTGGCCAAAAATTTCTAAGTATACCTGCTTCAAGGACTCAAAATGCATTCCAGGACGATTTTGTGTCAGGGGAGCTAACACTGAGCCGAGAGTGTTCTGACTTTCAGACCTGTCCTGCAGCTCAAAACACCTCTGTCCAAATCCATGGCAGATGATGTTTTACTTCTCTGGTAACTCTTAACCAACACTGAAAATGTGTTTAAACGTGTATTTGTAATTTATGTGAGTGCGAACATAAGTTCCTCTTCTGCAAATGTGTACCTCTTTATACAAACACATATGTTTTGACCAAGTTAGAAAGTAACCAGCAAGGGGTAAATAGTGGCCTCTATGTAAAAGGTGACAGGAAGAAATGTTATTTTATTTTATAGTTGTCAGTGCTACTCATTCATCTGCTTTTGGCAATTATTATTTTTTTTTCCACAGAAAATATGAGCACTGGCATTCTGCTGTTGCTAACAATTCATGTAGGACTCTCCATTTCACCAGAACAAATGACAACAAAACCATCCAAAAAAAAAAAAAAAAAAAAAAAAAAGCCTTACTATTCAAAAGACAGGCAGGTAAAGCCCAGCTTCACTTTCTATGGAACAAATTAAAGGGTCTACTGCCTTCAGCACAAAACTTTGATAAGTAGTTCTCCATCTTAATCAGATTTCTGTAAACTGTATTAGGCTGATTATGGGGTTTGAATTTGGAGGGGTTCTTTACACAGTTAAGTTAATTTTATGATACAACCCCTCCACTGAAAAAGATGCATAAAGTGAATCCAATCACTTGAAACAGAATTCTGGGAGTCTGACATTTAAGAAGTTATATTATACTTCAACAGCATAGGATATCAACAGCCTACATAGGTCCTGCACCACCAAATAACCTCCCTTTCTGACACTACAAAAGAGTTTATGGGAAAAAATAAAAATAAAAATACAGCAAGTAATATGAATTTCTAGCCAGGAAACTGAGGTGAATGATGATAAAGCCTTACATCACTAGATCACATTAATTTGCTTTATCTCACAAGGCTAATATGTATTCATTAATATTAGTAACTAAACTTCAAATACACCAGAATCTCATCTGACTCATTATGTTTCCTCTTCAGTGACTATATTTTTAATTTTTCCAAAAGTGAAGAACTATGAATTCTGAAAATACATAGAAGAAAAAAATGTAGTGGATCTTAGGATATTTCTTTTAGAAATTTAGAATTTATTCTAATTAAATTTGGAGAAACTTCATAACTCTATACAAAAAGGTGCAAGTTCATAACACAATAACTTAAGACCAAGGATAATGATTTTTTAAATAATTTGTTATTCTAGTCACAACACACCAGTATAAATGTTCATTATTTTCCACTAGTTAAAAAGTGAAAATAATAAAAAGCTTTACTATTCTATTTGTTCCATTTTTTTTATTCCAAGTGCAATCACATGAAGTTTCCTAGTGCTAAATAAGTGGCATTACAAATGGCATTATAAATAAAGTAAATAATTTGGTATAAAGATAAACAAAGGGCAATAGAGACTGACTGCCAGATAAACAATGAGTTCTATGATCTGCACACACAATCTGAGATAGCACTGCTAGTCCCATCAAAAGCAACTTCAATCTGAAATATAGGTATAGGCATATGTGGTATAGGTAATCCAAAAGCTTTCACTCCTAATACTTGAATATGCATGAAAGTTGCATCACAGAGTCAAACATGTGGGAGTAGCAATGTCACTAGCAACAGCACAACTGAGATCTAACTAGAAAAAGTATTCCTTCGATGACCAAACAAACTCAAGGTATACTGTACAATAATTCACATATCCTCCAGAAATACCAAAGTTTACATAGAAATCATACTTATTATATTTGGGGTTGTTCTTGTTTAATTCCTTAAAATATTAAGGATATTTTTATTTAGAAAGTACACCTAATAAAGCATAAGCTGATAAGCTGTATTTATATATATATATATATATATAACAGTTAGCAGTCCTGGAGGAATAAAAAGGTAAATTAGAATGGCCAAACTCTCTGTAGTGCTATCGGGCCAGATATTTAAGGTTAGTTACTAATTCAATTTACACTTTTTATAAAGGTGGGCAGATTTTCATGTGAATCATCCCCCATTTCAAATAATCTTGACACTAAAAAACACTTGGCAGTGTTTGTATCCAAGCACTCCTGAAAATCCAGTCTTTAGGAGTCTTCAGCATTCAGTTCTAAGAGTTTCCCTTTTGTCCAGAAGCTTTAAAACACTGGGGTCAAATCAATACAGTCTCCTGATGCAAGCACAAACTAGAGAAGAAGGATGTACATTTAAAAATTGCATTGCTATCCTTTTTCATAGTAAAAATAATTAATGATAATAATAATAACAGAGAAATAAATCATTATTACTCTGTGATGTCAAAACAAAGTGTTTTCAGCACAGGAATAGTACTTTCTCATGTTGACAACCTGAAAGTATCAGGATTTTATAATCGTAGTTTTGCTTACTCTGTATTTGTTCATGTCCTCAAAACACTGCCTCTAGCAGGCTGATAAAAAACACAGACTTTCATCTTTTTTACAATTATAGAAAACATTGTAATGGACAAAAACGCTTTTCTTCCACTAAAGCAACTCAAGTTGCTTGTCTGTGATGCAGAATTCAAAGGAGAATTTGAAATACTGCTTTAAAGGAGGCTCTAACAGAAAAGAATTCATGGGACTTCGCAGGTTTCCAAGCTCTGACTAGAGATGACAGTTCATGATTGATATTACTGTAAACCTGGATAACTGTTTCCATTTCCTTACATTTACCTCCATTTCTGTGAGATGATGATCTTCCAGTATATAGATCTCAGAATTCTCTAAGACTTACTTGAATAGCAGATGGCTTTCTCTAGCAAAAGGCAGAAAACTCTCTACCACTATTTGTGAGTTCTTCACAAATAACAATTCTGTTCAAATATTTTAGGTTCTAGAGGCACAGTATCACGATTCCATGGCTTTGAGGCTAAAGTTATAATTGCATAGTCAGGTAGCCCTATTGGAAAGACATAGACTGCTCTCAAGTTCAGATCCACTACCCTCTTTGCAGCACATAAAGTAGGCTGTGTCTGGCGAAGGCAAGAGGCAATGCACAGACAGAGCTAAACAAGAGCAAGTGGAATTTGCCCAGCCACATTAGCTTCTATTTAGCTTCAAAATCCCACACCTCTTAAATTTTTCTGTTTATAGCATGCACATTTTCTTCACACTATTCCTTTCACACCATGTGGGCTGACATAGTTGAAAAGTAGGCCATACAACTTTTTGCATGAATAGTGTACTTTAAAAAAAGTTCTGGCACTTTGTTAAAGATCCAGGTAGTTCTCTGCTGGTCTTTGTGCAACAAGATGCATCTTGAGTCTGTGACTTATTACATTTGAGCTTCCTGCTGGAAGACCACAATTCACTTCAGCTGTGTGAGAACTGAAGTTATTTTTTAAAAAAATAGGAACATTAAAAAAAAAAAAAAAAAAGAGAGAGAGAGAGAGATTAGTTTTATACTTATTTTGAATTCATTCTGCATCTTATATGTTCAGCCAAAATTCACTTCAGGCATCAATTTCCACTTCAAATAACAATGAATTTGAGAGAATCTGGATTATCTTTTTCCCTGTACCAAAACAAACTGCAGTTTGAACCTTCTCATCTAGCTTCATTATCCTATTTCAGTGGTATGACAGCTTCAAGCTCTTTAGCTTTAATGATAAACAGCATAGCAGCATACATTAGTCAGCTTTTTAACGTCATTGCAATAAAGGTGCAGCAGGTGTAAACTGTGCTCCTTTAGTTGCAACATAGCACACCTATGTGTATTTTTCATCACCATAAGGAAGCAAATTTTCATTCATTACCAATCAACCAAAAGTGAACTTGTTAATTAAAACTTTTTTTTTCTTTTTTTTTTTTTTCCTTTTTTTGGTTCAACTAAATTGTACGCTTTCATTGTCAGTTTTGTATGATTACCTGGAAGTAGAATAATTTGGAGAGGCCTGTAAAGCTGACAGATTCAACAACAGTAAATGCATAACAGACAAAAACTTGCATGTTTGGATGCTGAAGATGATAGAGCTTTTCCATGTTCAGCAGTATCAAAATGGAACACTTGCTCAGTTCTTAAAGATTAACCCCCAAATACTGACAAATACTATGAGTGGTGCACAAAAGTAGGCAGCAAAAAATACAGTATTTCAATATTTACAGAACTTGAGAACTTAATATTTATGTTCTTTTTCCCACTTAAGTATAGAGACAAACAGACTTAATGGCATCCAGTTCAGAAAGCATACTTAAAGCATGGTTAAAGGTAAATCTTACAGCACAAAATACCATTCTTTGACATTAATCAGTTGCATAAACTGTATTCATCCCTTTTTTCCTCAAAAACACACATTTTTCGATTTGTGAAAACTTGTGTGTATTTTTCTGTAGCATTTGGAGTAGGAAAGTATTATTTTGTGTATTTCAAAAATTCTCAAAAATCAATTCAGAAATGATTGTATTCAAACAGATAAAGGTTATTTAATAAGAAAATTAAATTATTTATTGCTTTGTGCAAAATTTAAAATAGTATCAAATACAACTTTAATTGCAACACATTGTTAGATGTCACATAAATAAACCTGGCCCATTATCTATTTCCATCAGCCTAATTATTCTTTTACAGCCGCTACTTTGTTTTGAAATGCAGCTGCTTTTTGCTGCTAAAGTATTATCCAACTGGAAATGCATCTTCCTCTCAAGGGCTTTCTGATTTACTAACTAGCAACAACTAACTTCCTCAGTGAGTTTCCACTCTGCAAAGGTGCTCATTAAAATTCACATTTTTAAGTGTTTACTGCTTTGTTCCCAAATCAAGCACTGAAAAGTGTTGTTAGGGGTGGTGGGATGAGGGTGTGTGTTTGTGTGTATAAATAAACCTTCCAAAGAATCTTATTAATAAGTAACAAAATAGAAAGTACATTATCAGGTTTGGCTCATTGTTCTCAGCTCCAATATGGTGTCACAGCATAACAAGGCAATTAATGTATAATGCATGGAGAGGATCACTTTCCATGATGTGAATGAAACCACATCTACATTCTGCTTCAGTGTATGCCTTTTTATGAACTCCACATAGTTGGCAAAAGGGCAAAGAGAAACTCATTTTGTTTGTTTTTGTGATGTTTGGAATGACAGTGAAGTTTCAGTTCCTCTGAGAGATTCAACTTGAATTTAGACTGAACGGCCAACAGTATCTGTACTCTTATGTCATGTCTCTGACAAGCAGTATTCAACTTAAGCACACATTAGCAAATATCTTCTAAGCCTTTATAAAACTTTAAAGAGTAAAAATATTCACAGAATTTTACCCCATAACAACATAATTTACTTTTAGCAACTGTCTTGTCATCTCAAATTACATTCCATGACCTGGAAAGAAGGGGCAGCCCATTATCTATCAGCACTTCCAGTACTATTTTTCCTATCAGATTCTGTTTACCTTTCTTTTATTGCCTTCTACTCTCCCACCTTTTTGGCACAAACATATACTTCTCTTCATGAAAGAAGCTCAGACTTTGAAGTCAGTAAGGTTTGTGTTCCACATACACAGATTATTTTAAATGTGTGTGCCTGGGCTCTTGAGTTAACACTACGGACAACATCTGACTGTCAGCCTGTAGGAATCTTATCTGGCCCCTTGCTTCCTTACTGACTGATAACTGACCATAACCACTTGTGGCAAATGTGCTTTTCCTGCCTTTCACAAAAGAGCTTCCACACAGGAAAGAACTCTTATTCACAGTAATTATTTGTTGAGACATACCTATCTGAGCCACGGATCAGCAATTTGGCAGCCCGAGCTGCCAGATTTCCTTCTTTTAATCACTCATTAGCTGTCCCAAAACCTGACCTGCTCAGATGAACTGCTACCTTGTCTTCTCCTGTAATGTTTCCCAATAAAACTTCACTGCAGATTGTCGGCATAATTAGTGACAAAAGCAATAGCCCAAGGAAACAAACAAGCTAAAAGGAATGTAATAATTGGGTCTGAAAAGTGCAATCATCATAGTTAATCAGAGGGAGGACATCATATTAGAGTTTAAGATTTGAACACATTTATTTCAACACACCCTCAAAATATTTGGTTTGCCATCAGTATATCCTGATCTCAAAACAGTAAGAGAAATTCCCCTCCTCAAAAAGTCAGCTGTTGACAGACTATTCAACAGAGGCCTTTCTAGCAATATCAGCACCATCTCTTCTACTTCATCCTAAACAGAAATGACCTAAGTACTACTCAGCCTCAGTCTCTGCAGGGCTGAACCTATAGGATTCCATTGTCATTCAAAATACTCCAGGAGAAGAATTATGTTATTGAACATAGTCAAGATACAAAGCAAACTCTTTAAATTAAGGTTTCAGAGGTAAGAAGAGAAGGAGAAACAGGTTGTGGATTTTGATGGACAAATTCTTGTTTTTGAAAGGTATTAAAGCCCAAATTAACTAAAGAGTTAGGAGACAAAGCAATATTCTTGAATTTTAACCAAACTTCATCACGTGCTCTATTCCTTCAAGGACAGATACATCATTTTGTGTAGGACTCTCAGTCTTCACAAAAGCCTGGGGGGAAGTTTACTGTTAATAAAGCCTGGCAAGTAGCACATGATAATATCTGGGTACTTGCAAGAATAGGTCCGAAAAGTTCCTCACACAAAATAATTAATTGATTAGCTTTCGCATGAACAAAACTTCAACAAGGTATCAATGAGACATTCCCTTCCAGTTTAAGTAGATATCCTGCTCTGAAAGATTTTGATCTCTATTGTCTCTTGACAGACAGCAACAATGTCCTTTGAATCTGCAAATGTAACAATGGCAAATTGGCATGGTGACAGATACAGGATGTGATACTCTATTTAGAGCAGGGAAAAATTGTTTTAGGAGTAATGGGAAATAACATTTTCTATAATGAAAATTTTACCTGAACATCTGGTGTTTTTCTGTTTGTTTTTTGTTGTTTTTCTTCTTTGCTTGTTTTTAAACCTGGTTTAAATGACTATAAGGCAGTAAGGAAATATTTCAATTTCTTTTACAGTGGACAGTATATAAGAACATCACTAAATGCAAACTGTTTTTTCTGTTTCAGTACAGAGCTCCAACTGCTTTAATAAGTCCAGGTAAGTGAGGTTGTCAACATAACCTCCTTGAAGCTTGTGAAAAACTCCCCAAGCTCCCTGATATTTCAACCTGCCAACTGGAGAACACAAAAACTCTAGCATCATCTGTGTGTCACACCATTTTCAACTGCTTTTCTGAATCAGGCAAGTGTTTCTTTGACTAGTCTGAAATTACTGGCAAAGACAACTCTTTTTGTTATTGTTAATTAATAGTGAACAGAAGTTTATTTCATATGGGCTCTGATATCAGCATGTGTAAAATGAGATCCTAGTTAACAAAACTGAGGACGTGTCAGTTTTCTGGATAAGTAGCCTAAATCCTGTAACTATGCCTCTGTTGCCATGTGGCCATATCCAAGCCAATCTCACTCAGCTAGCTGCTCTACTTAAAATAGTTTAGCAGCAGCCCCATTGCAGCATAGTGCACAGCACAAACAAAAACTCCCCAAGAAACTAAATAAATAGTCAGGCATCTAAAACATCTTAAATTCCATCTGCCCTCTACTGCTGGAAGTACTCTATCTGGTTTTCATAAAATTAACTTTGGCACCCCAGTGCTACCAGATATATTCTGAAGCACAGTTCTGATACATCCTGCCATGAAAACAGCATCTATTCTGTTCAAATGGATGTATAACAGTAATGTAACATTTTTCAGTGTTATCCAAACTGAATAACGGCAATGTCTTACAGCAAGTTTACAGGGTAAATTAAAAGCAAGCAAGAGCACCACTCTACTGCTGACAACTGCCACCTTTCATCTTTTTAAATACTACTTAGCATACCAAATTTCTTATCGGAACAGAATTAATTTGAAGCTACTGTGTAATACTTGAATGGATAATTGTTTATGTGTATTTTTTTCTATCCACACATGCATGCACTCCACAAAAACAAACTACTCAACCTACATGAATATTCTACATTGATGTTCACTGCAAAGTTGTACATTTTTGTCACCCCAAAACATTAGAAATGTTTCTCTCTCTGAGCTATTCATCTCACTGAAATGACATGAAAATTCATCATGTAACATTTACATTGAGTTTAGGAAGCAAAAATTATTTTTTTTATTATTATTTTTTAATATTACCTAATGCTCCATAGCACAAAGGACATAGTCAGAATCAGACCATGTTGTTCTTAACTAAGAGATTAGCTAGCTAATGGGATTAACAAAGAGATTTACAACCTTTCACTAAGACAAAGCCGAATTTAGTTGATAATAAACAAGTTAGCATGTAAGAGTTGCTCAGCAATAACAGTAAAATGTTTTCCTTAATGAATCAATATTATTTATTTAGAGCATAAATACTAAATTCTCCTTTACTAAAACTTTTGAGTAGCTAAATATGCAGACAAAAACTAAAATCTCTCTCTTGAAAAGTAGGTCTCTATAGACAATACAATGTTTATTCTGGGTTTACTTTAATTGGCATCTCTCCTTCCTTCTCTGCTCTTTCTTCAATATCTCCTGTGGCTTTTTTTCCACTCACCCTGTTTTTCACTTTTTCTTTCTTCTTTTTTTCTCTGCCTCCAACCTACACTTCTACTTCTGCCAAGAGAATTTTAAACCATTAATCGCTGAGTCAGATTTCCATACTCACAACATTCAAGTGAATTCAAACAATTAATTCAACCATAATGTAGTAAAACAAATGAGAATATATATATATATTTAAGAATAGTAAAGTGTCTTAGCTTTCTTTGAGGCTGATAATTTCATTTTGTAAACATCAAAGGGTTCAACAGGCATTATTCAGTATTGGAATTCCCATCTAATCATGATTTTATGATAAGACGTTTACATGAAGAGGATCAGATTGCATAAAAAGAATAATGACATGAATGATTAGCCACTTACTGTATTGTGTATACTTGTAATAAGCTGAAACTGCTACAAACAATTTCACCATCCTAACATATCTACTGACAGTCATTAAGAAAAAATTTCCTTAAGAGGACAGTGCTACACTGGAGCAGTTTGCCCACAGAGGTTATGAAATATCCATCCTTGGAAGCTTTCAAGACTCAGTTAAATAAAACCACAGCTGACATAAACTCAAAATTAAAAAGATATGGTATGATAAATATAACCAACTTAGATAGTCACTTAACTGCAGAATAGAATGCTCTTATTTTTAGACAATGTGACTAGAAAAAGGAATTCTAAAAAAAATTAAAAGAATAGAATTATTTAAATGAATACGTTAATGAAAACAATATGCAACATAAATTTGAATCTTCAGACCAAGAGAACTATAAGTAAGATGCAAGTAGAATAGCTGGAAAAAAATATAGCAAGTTCAATTCACTGCCTTACAGATGAACTGCAAATTACAACAAACTTATAATGGCTGAAGTGTTTATTTTGCCATTGTCACTTTATTTTGTTTGTTTTTAAGTATTTTATTGTATCTCTTTCAAGTTAATGTTGGAAAATTCAATATTTACAAAATGTATGATGCTGCTTCTCATTGTAAAGTTCCCTTAAAATCATGTAGTTACATACAACTACAAATGTAAAGCTCCTACCTTAATTTAAAACAGTCTTTTCAAATAGAGGCCCTAAAGTGTTTGATGCATTTCTTATAAATAGACCTTGACCTAAATATCCTGAGATTAGGCAAGTCCTTAAACAGCTACAGTTAAAAGCATTACCTGCAGAGGATTAGTCAAGTAGTCACATTTCATACCAAACTATGACCTTCACCTAATACAAATGTCACATTCACTTAGGAAAGGTACCTGTACAAGTTAAACAGCTCTCCTTTCAGGTTTCTTCAAACTATATGGCTCAACATATTTGATTTCATTCAGTAAGTGCCATAGAGACCTGTAGTATGAAACTGCAATGCTCCATTCCACTGAGTGGAAAGTTAGACAAACACACTCAGGACTGTATTCCCCCTTAATGCATACGTAACTTCATCATCGATGATGAAACTTAGTTACACTCACTGGTCACAGCGCTCGCTATTCAACATAGTGATTGCTATAGGACTTGTGCTTCAGGATTCAGCACCACTAAAGACCACACATAGCAAAGCAATTGCCTTATTTCCATATTATTAGATTTAGTTCAGTTTCGAAACATTGTGTTTTATTTAGAGGTTTGAGGATGTCCAGTATAAAAATGATCGAAAGAAAACAGAAAATTATTTTAAATACAAAATTAATATATAACTAATAAGATTGCATTCTGTTCCTTCCTCTCCCTCACCCCCCCCCCCCCCCCCTTTTTTTTTTAATTGGGGAAAATACCACATGTATTTTTCCCATGGATTAATTGCATCATTTTACAGCATCAATCTTCTGCTGAAAATGCACACAGAAGAAAAGCAGCATAATCACCCTGTTTCAAACCAAGTTAATTTGTCATGGAAAGGTACAGAAAAGAAATAAATCCTTGGACAGGTACTGAGTTAAATTGGGCACTACTATAAATTAATTATAATGCAAAATACTGATAAGATATGGAGGAAAGGGAAAACATAGTTTATAATAAATTATTAAGCTTTAAGCCAGGCTACAGTTTCTCAAATTGTATTACATAAAGAAAAGCTACTACCACACCAATATCATTTTGGAAATAATTTTTTTAAGCAAGCCTGCTGAGGACATGACAATTTAATCATAGAATAAATTAAACCTTTTATTATTTATCAACATTAGACCGCCATTCTCCTTTATATTATAGAGGTTATAGCATTGAAAATACTTGTAAATTTATAATATAATCGGGTATGGAGCATTCCAGGCTTCCCCAGCATCACCATTTGTTACAGAACTGTGATCCAAAATTTAAGCTTTGATTTTTTTAATTGTCACTGTCATTTACTCTGGAAAGCTGAATTAACACAGTGTTATTTGCCTCATACTGCAGACAATATGAAATAATAGCTTAGCAAAATAAAAGAGGACAAAACTCAGAGCTTGTAAACTCTTACTTTATAAATAAAGGATTATATATATATAAATACATATGTATTAGAAGTCAACATTTCACATTTTGCTGAAGACAAATGCATCAACATTTTATTTTTAATTTCTACAATTTCTATTTCTTTCCACTCCCAGTTCTAACTTCCCAACAATTACACTCTAGTTCATATTTCCAACACTGGTCCTTGGAGGATACAGAGCAAGGAGGACAGAGCAACAGTGGTGGGAGCTAAAAAAATAGTCTAAAACAAACTTAGTTGCTTAGGATATACTGTTAAGCACATAGATGCAGAATGCAGGGATCTAGAACATGACTGTAAATTCCCTTCCCTTCTCTGTCCCCTCTATATATAAAAATCAAGGCTATCACAGCAAGAACTAAGGAATGGCAGAGTGGTGAGCAGAGCTGAGACAATTTGTAACTGCTCTCGTGGGTATATTGTTTATTATATTTATACAGCATGGAGAAGATCACTATCACAATAAAGTAAGCTAGAATAAATAGACATAGAAATTAAACAAATTCACCTTGTTAAATGTCAGAGTTACTATCTGTATATGAAAAGATCATAGAAATATTTCAGATGATATTTTCATACATACAAGAAAAATGAATAAGCATCCAACAGACTTTTCTAACTCAAGTTCTGTCTAACTTCACACACCTTTATATGATTAAGATAAACTTTCTCGGCTTGTAAAAGCTTTTACAACAGTCCCATGGTCCTGGTTAATCTAAATGGGAGTCTATGTGCCAAATTCAGAACTGACACTAGCAGAAGCACCACTATTAACACCAGTTATGCTCTGCCTACTTCCACTGTAGTGCTTTGGGCCTTTAGAGTCCAAACCTTTAGGGATCTCTTACTACAAAAAAGAAAAGCTCTTACTACATTTTGATAAATTACCAGCATATCCTAACATTTAAATAGCAAGCAGTTCTACAACTAATCATTTGTCTTCCTGGGACTCCAGGGATACTACAATATAAAGGTGTTCAAAATAAAAAAAAAATGTTCTCAGTATATTGCACATACACATGGCACAGTCAGCATGTTTGTTTCCTTGTATGTCAGATGGACTTCCTGCCAATACTGCTATAAACTGTCTGAATTTCAAATATTAGTAGGAAAAATCTTGTGGTTTTTTGTTTGTTTGTTTGTATAATAAATGTGGGTTTGTTTTTGTTTTTTGTTTTTTAATATTTTATGGATTCTAATAATCTAAGATTTTGCTTAGTTCTGTAACAGGTAAAAAAAAAAAAAAATCATCTATAGACTTGACATTTAAATAAAAGGCAAACAAAGAAACATCTTGTGTGAGAGTTGTCTCAACCAATAAATGGCAGATGACTCTCAGCCCTCCTTCAGGAATGGGAATGGAAAAAAACATGGCACCATATTGTATTAACAGCTGAATATTACACACAACTCCTTCATCTCTCCATTTTTGTGCAGGCTCAGACAATCATAGTTAGTCTTCAGCGAAACAGAAAACTCATATAATTAATTTCAGAATGATGGTTGCTTTGAAACATATTCATTAAGTAAAAAGCACCAATTATTTTAATAGGCTTGAGGGAAAAGAAAACCGTGAAGTAATGCCTACTTTTACAATCTGATTCCATCAAATTAAGGAAATTAATTTGGGGGCTTTGCTTATTTGCCTTTTTTTTTTTTTTTTTTTTTTTTCCCTAAGCAAGGGGATGCACCATTGTTTTCTGGTTGAGTGAACTTCATTTCTTCACTGGAAAAATCAGTCTTAATTTCATTGTAACCTCCAGTATCTCTACTCATGGGTTAGACTCTAAGTGTAACAAGACAAGATTGGCCTATTAGGTTAAGAGCAGCAAAATTTTAGTTAAATGTTTACTGCGTTCCCTATGGTTCTTTTCATATTGAACACACATACCCTGCTGTGGTGTTATTGTACCAGCTTTGCGTGAACTCTGCTGCAGCTGAGCCTGTACGTTGCTTTGTACCACATGGATCCAAACTCTGATCCTGACCTCAAGACTTGCCTTTTCCCGGCTTTACCTCAGACCTGCTTCATAGCTTGACTGGCTATCCGAACTCTTGGTTGACCTGATTACAGCTGTTGAACCTACTCCGCTATTCTTGTTAGGGCACTGCTCAGTGACTGCACTATGCCACCCTTGGCTGCCAGCTCCCAGCTGTGCTCCACACAGCAGCTGCCATTTTGCCCCCTGACAGCAGCAACTGAGGTGAAACAGATGAAATCAAAGTTAGAAGTAAAAAGTGGAAAACAGTTAAAATAACTGAGATAAGCTTCATTATCCACAGCCCAACTCCAATTCTAAAAGCAAAAAACTCTGGAGAATCAGAACTGTAGTTTCCAACTGCTTTGATCAGGTAAATTACGGGTATGAAGGTATTTGTTCCTTCCTATCTATACAACATATCATTGAAGACTGTTCTTGATTTGATTAATAGGTGCAGTTCTAACCTTTAAAATAGTTATGATGTTTGGGCCTAAAGATTATTCTTTTTTTACCCCCCCCCCCCCCCTTTTTTTTTTTTTTTTTTTTATTAAATAAGCTTTGCCTATTCGCATCCCCAAGGACAGGCTGACATTGCAAGAGAACCACAGAGCAGTAAAAAGACCAGTACAACCACAAGAAACAGCCTACAGACTATGCCTAACATACTGACAATCTCGACTGATTCCAGCTGGACTTCTAGGAGCTTAGTGACTCGGTGAAACCAAGTGAAACTCATGCATACATAAAACATTATTTAGACACCTTTCAATCAGTTACATCTTGCTGGATGTTGGTACAGGCAAGCAATCTGTCATTGACATGGAGTGCAGGGAAGATTTTGGTTTGCCTTCTGAACCTATCTTGTTCTCTTTAATGTGAGTGAATACAGAAATAACATAGCTACTTCGCAGCCATAAACTGAGAACTCAGTGGGTAAAACTGACCATAGTAAGTAGTTAGGAGAAACAAAAATGCTTTTTTTAAAAAATAAGTCTTAAAAGAAACATACCTGAATTGTGCACAGTACAAAGCCATTAATCATCCTCTTCAGAACCTCCTGTGCCCCTTCAGGCAAAGATATTCTTTGTTTGTTTTCTACCTCCTTTTACCTTTGAATTGTTGCATATATAATTCACAAAATGCCACGAGCTAGCCTATGAGTTTATTACACAATCACGTGTAATATGTCAACATTACAAAATGTACTCATTTAAAAAATGTGCATTATGGGGGAAAAATATTTTAAGGTTAGTCTTCCTGAATGTACAGAACTCATCAGGCAGGCATCATTTACAATATGACTTCCTTTTAAAATTGAATTCAGTGTTCTTTGTAGTCATTTTCTTCTGGAAATTATTTTAAAAAATTTTTTAGTCTTGTCCCTGAGATTCTGCCCAAATCTTTAAGTATTTTTAAAGTCACACACACACACACACACACAAAAAAAAAAAAAAAAAAAAAAAAAAAAAAAAAAAAGATGAAGTTGTCATATTTGCAACACTTCTGTGGATGGCTTTTCTACGAACAGGTATTTAAGTAAAGCCTTCAGTAAAACATTCTGAGACGTAAACAACAATCCATCTTTCATATACCCTGAAAGATCAGGTCTTGAAAGGTGAATACAATTCTCTACTCTAAAAGATGATTTAAGACCGACATGTAAGGCACTGTAGAGAAATTATTAGAGACCAATAAAGATAGATGAACTGACTCATTCAATTTTTGGAAGCAATGAGAAAACAGAAATGCAGAGCTATTTTAACATTAGTTAAGAAAATGTGATCATCTCTAGTTGTGTTACGAGCAGTCAGCAAAAACTTTAGGACATCATTTATATAATCTATTCCACACTAGAGTATTAAAAAAATATATTATTTATTTTGTAATATTATTTTATTTCAGCACAAAAATATTAAATTCATTAGCACAGCTGTATCGTGTAATTTACTTTCTTTCACTCTATCTGTTGATGATTAACAGATACATAGAGGTCAAGCACATGGCTTGTAAGAGAATTATAGCCAAACAAAATGCAATCTGTTAGCAAAAGCGTGGTACTCCCAATGCTGCAAATATGTTAAAAAAGTTATACAAAAAGCCATTCCAAGTGAAGCACAGGTAACAGATAACTAGTTTTGTGGATAGAAAATTAATTGCTGTGGAGTGTGGATGAAAACAGATTTTTTAAGTAGATCATTCTATTTACTTGAAAGCTATTCAGTCACTTCACAGATGTCAATAGGATTTTCTGAAATCTCAATATCTAGATTGAAAGGAAAAAAAAAAAAAAAGATTCTTTTTGATGGTATCCTATTAACTCTTCTAATCTTTGTAACTGCAATTAGAGATACTAAGCTCTGCAGACTGATTTTTATGGTATACTCATGCAGCATCTTCTGCAAAAGGTTCAAAGCATAAACCACTACTGTATACGGGTGGGAGGGGGGAGGGAGGGGGGGAGTGCATTACTCCCTATAACATTCCTGCTACTAGCTTACACAGGGCTTGAATTTGTGTCAAGGTATCTTTCACTGCACTACATATTTGTGATGAAATGCTACCTTAACACCACCCCCCCATTGTTAAGGCTTCCTTTCCCTGGTGAATCTAGGCTCATTACAGTCCATTCAGCACATCTGCTATAGCATTCATAAGGTGATTTGTCAACACTGACACCACTACATAGAAGAAACAACTGCAAGGTATCAGACACCAGCCTGATTAATGAAGAGAATGAAATGTAATGAGAATTTTCTAGTGGCTAACGTAGCAGCAAGAAAGAACAGGAAATAAAGAATCTTCCTGTTCAGGCTGCTTTGAATTACAACTGTGTGAAACACAACAATACTTAAATATTTGAACCCATCTAAAACAGTAACAGTGAAATAGTTCTAAATCCTGTCAAAGCCACATTAAAAAAAAAAGTTACACACATACTTCAAAATTTACTAAAATAGTAGTATATTGCCATCTATTGCCTCTGCCCACTCAAAGTTTACACAGATTATTTATTTTGTTCTTGGCAAAATTTGGCTTTTCAATTTCAACAGAAAGAAGGGACCAGAAAAAAAATAAAAAATAAATAAATAAAAAACATGAAGCAGCGAATATAGTTGAACAAGGGAAACTAATGGGGGATTTCCTACTGTGAGGAAACAGGATACATATTCAAGTTGATGGCCCTACTCAATGTTTTGAACCAGGGAAAAAAAAAAAAAAAAAAGAAAAGAAAGAAAAGTTATTATATATCCAACCAATTTTGACAAAGCAATTAAGGTCTTAAAATTAGTAACATCTTGGATTTTCTTGATAACCAGTATCTGAAGAGAGCGTGGCAATCCTATTAGTGCTCCTTCTGAGTAAAGAGCAGACAGCTGAGCCTTTATACACTTTTATCCATAGGGCAAGAGACAGTGACTAACCAGGACATTAGCACACACCTAAGTTCAAACAACCAAAGTATTTGTCATCTATGGCCTTCCTGATAGGTCACACAACTGAATGAAACAGATTTCAGAAGGATTTTAAGACATGGGGTAAAGAAAGATGAGATAGGATAGCACTAAGTCTATGGAAGGAGATAACTGCTGGGAAAGTTTCACTGACATAAGGTAAGTATAGTTTTAGGTCAAAAGGGAACCAACACACAGACTGTATGTAGAAAAGCTGATCAGTTGCACATTGAGGTCCCACAGCTTTCAGTTAATTAGACAGAGGAAAGAAACTGGGAGTTCTATTCAGAGCAACATCAATGCCAGATGAAAATTTGTGGGGAAAATTAGAGAGAAAGACAACTTCATCTTTGGCATTCTTAAACTGTAAATCTATAGAATTATATGAGTGTTATTTGATACTACATTTCCTTTGGAGTCAAGAGAACAAAGAGAAAATTAGATGCACTCATTACATCAGTAACCATCAGTGACCACTGTGGGGTGGTCGCAATACCATTTGATTGGTATTCAAATCATCAAATTAATCAAAATCAAATTAATATGTCAATTGATCACACTAATTTACAACAAAGACAACTGATCTTGAAAGGCAATGCTAACCAGGAAGTCATGCCTGAATTTGTAAACTAGAACAGTAATCTCCATACCAAGTGTGCCATTGCTCAGCATTTTATTTTATTCTTTAGTACCAATGTTATTGAACAGCACAGATGTAGACGTTTTGGTTTAGCATCCTACTTAGAAAATAAATTGAGATAGCTGCAGAAATGTGTCTTGATACTGTGCCTAACATTGCATTTCACAGGGATTCCTCAAGGCAAACAAGAACAGGTTGCCCTAATATGACTCAGGCATCTTTTGAATCACACCTGCTATTATAAATTAACTTAGAAAGCATTTTTGTACATTATTTTTGGTTTTGGATATAATAGCTATTGCTGCTTTCAAATGCCAGCCCTATAACTCAAAAACTAAATTAAAATGTTACACTGTTGCATTTCCGTACATTTGGAGATTCTCCAAGCATACAGGGATATATTTTCACTTTTGGGAAAAATCTATTGAAGAAAAACTGAGATATTCAAGAATTTTAGGAGAAAAGTAAAAGCATAATGGAGGAATTTAAATATTTTCTTCCCAAGGAAATCTTTATAAGTGAAATAGAAGTAGAAAATACTGCTGCTTTTACTTATTTTTTGATTGTTTTTGATTTGTTTGCTTATTAAACAGAAACTTTTGATATTGTATCTATATTAAAATTTTAGAATATGCCCAACTGGCAGAGGTAAATTAAAGTATATTTTGGTTGCTGTACATTGTGTTTTAAAAATTCCTTTGCATTTTTTAAGGTAACTTTTATCCAGTCTAACCAAGATGAGTTTGGGACCCTTTTCACTGCTAATTATTATTTATTTAACAATTATTTTTATGTCTAGTGTATTTACATTTCGATTTAAATTTCTGTTAGGGAAGAGAGCAAGAAAGACAGATTACTACATTACTAGTAGTTTGGTGGCATTCCCTTATGGAGCTACGGACAGCAGTGAACCAACAGTATATATGCTTGATTCAGAAAAATATGTTGGGTCCAGGCTTCCTGCATTTCATTCTGACTACTAAGTTACTGTTATTACTTACATGTTTTGTCACATTAAAAAAATAATAACCTGAGCTTAACTAGGGCCACAGATGTAAGGAATTTGCACTAAATGCTGTTTAAATCTTAGTTAACTCAATGAAACTTGCTGGTAAATGTTGTATACACATATGAATACTAACAGTTCAAACTTTATTTAAAATGTGAAACAAGAATGAATGTTGAAAATAAATAAATAAATAAATCCACCTTAATTAACAATACTCAGCATTTGCAAGAGTATTCCTGACCTGTATTTCTATTTCAAATGCCTACTTCTTACAATAAACTGAACATCCATGTATTATATATATGTATTAGCTATAGGAAGTAGGCAAATATGCCTAGATTTTTTTTAAATGTATTACTTTTTGTTATAGTTACTTCAGTCATTTAATAAGTCTCCATTACAGAGAAACTTCATATACGCAGTATTGTTATAGAATCAAACAGAACAAATTTTAACCATTAAAGGTTGTGTCATCTTCATCTAAAATACATATTATAAAGGTCCCTTATGATAAACATACAACTTTAAACACATTATTTTGATTTGTCTCTCTTTTTAGTGGTTTTAGTAGTCTAGAAGCTATTGCCAATCATTTTCACTATCGTATCATACCATAAATGTGCGTATATTTGTGAGAGGAAAAAGCAAGGTAAAATTCTGACTGGCATACAATCCTTCTCTTTTCATATTTCTTTGCTATACAACCAGGACTTGCACCATTGACAATGACGTAGTTGCCAGAAACATGTATTTTATTTTTTTTTGAGTTCTCGTATGTCCTATCATACTTTGTTTTGAAAGACTGTTACATGAAATTTCTACTTCCTCCCAAAATTTCTTCATCAATGCAGTCTCTGTACCACCCATTATTGTATTCTTATCTGCCCTGGGATTTCCAAGACAAAGTCAGACAATATATTCAAAACACAGCAAAAGCTTAAAAAACTAATAAATGTAGCATAATGTATCATAGAATCACAGAATGGATTGGGTTGGAAAGGACCTTAAAGCTCATCTTGTTCCAACCTCCCTGCCATGGGCAGGTGTGTCACCCACTAGACCAGGCTGACGAGAACCTCATCCAATCTGGATAAAGTACTATCTTCCCTCCCCAAAAGTTTCTCCCTGTACCATGCAATATCTGAATTGGCTCACACACAGTTTACATTTCAGAATGAAAGACTCGACTTAGAGCCCAATGAACTAAATAGAAATTTTTCCACTGATGTCATTTAGTTTTGGATTAGGCCCTAAACTGACAACAGTTCTTAAAATGGTTTCTTTTTCCTTGTTTTCTCTCTCCCTCTTAGTCCTGTGATGATAAATTGTCATAGAAAATGGACTGACTTTTCCATAGTCATATTAGCAGTTCCTGAGAGCCAATAGAAATATTCATGCATATGCATATTTATTTCTAAGTAAATTACAGTTAGTGCCACATCTTGGCTTAGACAACTAGCACCAGTGAGATCATTTTTGGCTCCTCATCTGCAATTTAGTATTTGAACATTAACAGTTTTTAACTCCATTAAGAATATCAAGTCTAGAACAAGACAGCTTGCAATGTTTGTTACCCATTTCAAACACCTCTTTAATCCTAGCTTATAAATACCATGTTCTATAACATATACATATCTATGTGTATGCAAATTGTATGACATAGAAAAGGGTGAATTCTTGAAATTATATTTACTTTCTTCTAAATCATTTACTACTTCTATAGTTATGTTCTTCATGTCTTTTTGTGTTTTGTTTTGTTGGGTTTTTTTTTGGTTGTTTTGTTTTTATTTTTTTTTCTGGTTGTTTGGTTGTTTTTCTGGTGTTTTGTTTATTTTTTGCCTATCACACCCAGTTTACCTGGGTGCTCAAAAACAAAGCAATAGCAACAAAGTACTTGAGAGAATTTGGGAACACTGAACGCAAACTGCACTCTCCCTGAACCTCAGGGAAAAATATACCTTTAAAATGTATTTTATCTTAGAAAAAAATTACGTAATGCCTTTGAATAACAGAAGTGATCATGTATAAAAAGTATCTATCAACTATTCCATTATATATACATATATATATATATGTATATATATAAAAGCAACTCAATATTTCTGGAAGTTCAAATAAATCACAAACAACATGGGATTTGAGACAAACACATAGTTGTGTTTGGTCAATAGCTGACTAGGTCAAAAGCCAATAGTTGTTCAGGTTTCTGAACTGGAAGTTCTACAGAAAGTGCTTGATTGCTCCTGTCTGGAAAATGACATTAGCAGAGTCTGAATAGAAACTGAGGGAGAGCTGAAAATGCTAATCATATACTTGGAGAAGAAAGTATCTCAGTACTTCAACAAGATGGCTATAAATAAATACAGGTGAAAAGAAGCACTGCCTAATTTACAGTTTCATGTTTAAATACTTAAAAGCTCTTAGTAGGTTTTTGTTGTTATTGTTTTTTCTTCTAATACTTATGAGTAAACTGGCCTTGCAAAAGGTGGTAACACCACTATTACAAGCTGAAGGATTTTTAAGACTCAAGGCTATCTGAAATCTTTTTGTCTAGCACAGCCTAAAAATCACTCACACAATAAAAAGCCCGAAGAACATTTCATTGCCTCTAGCAACCAGGTGTGTGTGTGTGTGTGTCTGTGTGTGTGTGTCTGTGTGTGTGTGTGTGTGAGTGAGAGAGAGAGAGAGAGAGAGAGAGAGAGAGAGAGAACAAAAATAAGAAAGAAGGAAGCCGAAGTCCTCAACAAGAAATGCTCAAAGGTTTGGAATATGCAGTTAATACAGAAGTGAATTGATCCAAGAAAGCCATATTTAAAGACACTAGCTGTTCCAAATGAGCAGTTAGAAACACTGAGGGCCATACAAAACAAAATTATATGGACAACTTTATGAAGCTGATACTGTAAATGAAGCTTTGCCTCTACCACCAATTCCAAAGCTGGGAAAAAAAAAAAAAAAAAAAAAAAAAAAAAAAACACCTGGGAACTGACATCTGATATTCCATCTTTGAAATTTTCACTTAATTCTTAAGACTGATATAAGAAAGTTTTCTGGTAGAACAAAGTGCCCACCTGCATCTACTCCCAGATAAAGTTTTAGTGGTCAACCTTTTCCCTAGCTTCCTCAGGCCTCACAAATCATGAAAATTTGTCAGAACTGGCTGGGAGCAGTTCCAGAGAAGCATACTCTGCCATTGTCCTTATTATATTTGTATTCTGATTTAAGACTTTCAGTCTTCTTGGCTGTCTATCTCATATTCTTTTCTAGGATTACATTCACTTAACAAGGAAGAAAAAGGATGCAAAATAAAGTGATGTCTGCACGTAGTTTCCTGACATCAGATATGTACATAATTACATACATCACTAAAGATCCTTGTCAATACAACACTGTGAGTCAAGGTACATATCTGTGAATATTTTCTCTTTGTCACAAATTGAAATAAAATGTCCCTAATATCCATGTGCAGAACAAAACAAGGAGCCCAGGCTTATTCATGAATTTTGAATGTCAAGTGTCTCTTAGCACATCTTGCACAGAACATCAGACCTATATAATGAAATGCATGATGTCAGCTGCTATGTCTGGATGTGGTAAAAGGATGCAAAACATCCTGATGCCATATTTAAATTGACAGAGCTTACTATATTGGGAATTTTTGCTGTCTCAGTGGGAGCCCGGGGACACTGCTGTCAAGCCAAGAAGCAAAAATTGCCCTGTGAAAGGAGCCCTGTCAACTTGTTTTGCATCTTCCACAGTAAATGTTTCTCCATGTTGTTCATACTTGGAGTCTCCATGTGCTTATTTCAGTTTCAGATGCACATCTTTAATTTTTCAGTCATTTGAATCACCCTCCACCCTCATGCCTTTCCACCAAATCCAAGAGAAGCTAAATAGCAATGCAATCACCCCCATGCTATGCTTTCAGGTTAAAATTAGTGTTATCAGACTAAGTAATTCCTACTTACTGAAAAAGAGACAAGCAAAAGTGAGTAGTCTCTTCCTCCTTAACATCAATGAAACCACTGACCAATCCTCCCTACAGATAGCTGCACATTTATACTTAGTATGTTCTTCTGCTTATCAGAAGCTTACTGATTTCATGAAAATCAGATTAAAATGCATTATACAAAGAAAGCTATATATTCAGTACAGCAAACAAAGCTATTCTGACCCCCCCAAAAAAATAATGCTGCTTGTGGCACATCTCTAGACTTTGCAAAATCCACTTGCCAATTTAATTTGGCTCAGGTACACCAGACAGAAAGAGAAGCTAACATGGAAATTAATATTTCCGTGAGGCTGGCATCCAGACCAATTTACATCCATTCATTAAGTCTTCTTACCTGAGCACAGCAGAAATAGAGTTAGGTTGCCCTTCAGATTCATAAGAATCAAATACAAAAAGTTATCCAAATGTAAATGAATAACTTGAATCATATCCTTTGAACATCAAATTATTGATACATAAAAAAGAATGCCATACAATTTTTTAGTAATCTATCCTAACAGTTCATTTGAGATTCTTGGATAAATGAATATTTTACAGTCGTACAAGGGATGATTCATTAGGATCCTGGTTTTTATTAGTTTTTACAGACTAAGAAACTAGAGAAATCAAAGGAAGATTGTTTGTTTTCTGAATGTGAATTTCAAGCTTGGTTTTGTTAGGAAGGATAATGACTATTCTGCATAAATATCCCTGGAATCTAGTCTCTAGTATCCTGATCTTTCTTTTTTTTTTTTTTTTTTTGTTTGTTTGTATTTGTTTTGTTCTTTTTTTTTTTTAATTATTATTATTATTATTACTATTATTATTAGATATTAGTTGTACTACAATATAAACATGGAAATGGATGTAAATTTGCTAGATATATCACAATACAAATACCCATCAATTGATTTAGAAATTATTCCAATGTTCAAATGACATTTTTGCATTAAGAAAATAGATTTATAAGTGGGCTGCTGTTAGTGCTCTGCCTCACTAACATCTAAAAAAAAAAAATCAAAAAGCAAATCTAATGTATATCGGTATATACATGATGGCTACTTCTTCAGAGCAAGAAAATACGAGGTTTGTTACATGGGAGACTTGGGCCCTTGGAAAATCAGGCCACTGAGATTGTGATGAGAAAAGTGGGGTACCCAGAATCATCACCCATAGAAAAGGAATGACTTTAGTCTTTGTAATGGTTTATACACAAGAAAAATAAAGCTTTAGTTAACTTCATTGCATTTTTTTTTCACATTGTTTGATACTGAAAGCTCTTTCCAAGCAATCACAATTAAGGTTTTTGGGGTATGTTTCCAACACAAACATGTCCCTATGTCAAATAGCTTTTCTCTGACACGCTTAAGGCTTGTCAATCATTCTCAATGGAGCCAGTCATCATTACTTATAAAGCAACTGGGAGTTCATCTCCTTTAAAAAAAATAAAATAAAATAAATCAAAAAACAATTTTCCATTTCTCATCCAATTTTTAAGTTAGAAGATTTAAGGTATTTAATCAAGCTTCATTAATAAGAATAACATGAAATGCTGAAAAATAATAATTCCAGGCAATATAAAATTTGTAGCTAGCCAGCTTTCCAAGTAGAGATGAATTTCATGACATCTCTGTTTAATCGACTTCTAATTTAACACTAAATTGTCTGACTGATGGACAGGTGACAACTGTAATGTTGCCTTCCCTGGCAGTATTGCAACAAGATAAAAATAACTGAGATTTATTTTAATGAATGCTGATGCCAAACATTCAAGCTGAAAAACACAGACAGACATACTCATCCCGCAGCCAAATTCCAACGGAGGTATTCATTTGGAAACCCTAGAAATACCCATAAGAGACAGTTTAGTTATGCTTAATTTCTTAGGCAATGTTGGTTCATAGATGAAAATTCACATTAATCAATATTTTTGGATGGAGCTTTTTTATGTGTCTAAGTGCATTTCTAGACCCAATTATGTATTTACAAATTAGTAAAAAGAGTACAATGATACTAGTTCTCTGTAGACCAGAAGCTTCACTAAAAAAAAGAGCTAAAAGGTTTAGGGAAACAAAAGTGACCATAAAAGCATTTTAAAATCCCAAGTCCTGGAAAATCACCTGGTAGCATACTGCAGAAAATAAAGATGCTTTACTTGCCTGGAAAGGCTGTAAGAATATTCTTCCCATTTTGAGAGTGAAGTTCTGCAAACTGAAACGGTCTGAATAGGCTATTTAGATAAATCTTCAGTACATTTAATATGGGAATGCACTAAATCTAGAATTGCCAGGACATCAACTTTAATAAACCATTAATCTAAAATCACCTCCACACAAGTTTCTTCCATATTTAAAGCTATTATTCTCCAAACAGGACATCAGCTACAGGATACATTCTATCAAGGGGTTCTGACTGCTTTACCCAAGTGCCCTCTGCACACTATATGAACTACAACAGTTTTGGCTTCCTCAAGGAAATAAAAATCATCTCAGTAAGAAGTAAGCTTGAGACCACTGCTCTAATTACAGAGCCAGTTATATACACTGTGAAAATTCATCTACAAGGAGATCCAAGAAGATACTGTCAAAGCAATTTAATGCATTAAATACCTAAAGAGCTTCTCATATAATATTCAATAAACAGAAAGGTGAAATGTGTTTTCTCTTTATGCAGTTTTACTGCTTCGCAGTAGATTAACTCTTCTTTTCTACATAAATAAAGCAGTAAGCAAATAAACAACTTCTTTGGGTGTGAATGCTTACACACCAAAAGTCTGGCAAGAATTAAGTTACTAAAAAAAGATACAGGTACAATCTAAAAACTTTACTGTGCAATGCTAGCAAAACAATTAATGATGCCAAAGAGATTTTAATTCTAAAAGCTGTATATACTACCATAAAAAAGTTTTGAAATGGAGGTGGAAAAAGAGCTTAACAAATCTTAAAAATTCTGAAATATATCTCAGACTTAATTAAGAATTTAAGCAATTGTTTTTGTTTTTACAGTTGTAAACTGTTCTCAGTTTACAGTTTACTACTGTAATATATGCAGTCTTGTAAGTTCTAAAATACGTAAATTGTGGCTAATTAACTATTTCCTCTCTTCCCCCCCCCCCCCCCCCCCAGTTATTTCTTTCATTGCCTAGACCATATAAGATATGGGTAATGTCTCTGCTCTTGTCCTTATGTTTTGTAGCTCTTCAAAAACACTCCTAAATGATTCTTTTTAAATCACTATTGTTTGCTTAAATTCTTAAGTAAATCTTCCAGTGCTAGTAACAAGATTCTTCCCCTTCCATCTCTGACAGAGGCTTAATATTGTTTTCTGAACTTACTAGCTGCCAGAGGTGGGTATAAATCAACGACAATCTGAAGAATAAGGGAGAGCTGCTTTGTACATGCAGCTGTTAGAATATTCTTAAAACTGAAACACCAGTTTTTAGTATAAAATGATTATTCTAGAACATAAATAAATTAAAACAATACAAATTACAGTCTTGTAATGGCTTCCCAGTTAACTTCACGTTATACACTTATTGTGAACAACTTTTCCTTTGAAAAACATTTTGAACTTTTTTTTTTTTTGAAGAACTTTTTCCTTTGAAAAGGTCAACATAGAAGAAAGGTAGTTTTC
Organism: Aythya ferina; assembly: GCF_964211825.1. Lineage (NCBI taxonomy): Eukaryota > Metazoa > Chordata > Aves > Anseriformes > Anatidae > Aythya > Aythya ferina. The sequence goes on along the minus strand of NC_140302.1, from coordinate 14,035,331 downwards.
AGGAAAACATTAGAACTTTGAAAGGAAATTCTACCTTGAAAGCTATTTTACTTGCAGTGGTGACTTTCCCCCCCTCCCAACACAGAAATGATTAAACAAACATGGCTGTCACTTTCCAAGGGTGTCGTTCAAGCATGCTAGGTTAGTTATCGTTTAGAAATCACTAAGTTGTATAAAATTCTAAACCAACTGAAGCATCAGAGCTTATCTGAGGATCACCTTTATATAACTGCTTAGTCTAGTGTGAAACAAGACCAGAAGTGTAGGAAGTGAGCTAATACCTTTCAGTCTAGTGAATTTTCTCACTTGTTTTATGGGGGCTGCATCAACATTTAAGAAACTTAGTACAACATTATCTTGATTTTATTGTATTGCTGCTTGTAGAACAAACTTGCATTTAACTAGCATGTGCCACAGAACTATATTAGAAAATGTAAATGAATACCACACACAAAAAATGATGATCTTACTAAATTTACAATACAAAACTTGTTTGAATTGGATATCTTCCTTTCCCAATGCAAGAGAAAACAGAAGCTGGTACTGTAATTTAGCATATTCAAAGATATCTAGATTTAATTTTAATAAGAAAAATAGAAAACAATAATAAAAAAATATCTGTGATGAAATTTGTGTCTAGATTAGACAAAAATTAATTGGATATTTCAGCGTGTAAATTTCATTCCAATTGGCAGACAACTTCAAAAGTGTATTGTTTTCCTACCTCCCAGTAAAACTGAGTGAGTCTGAGGACACAGATATAACCTTAATAACTTTATAAAGTTATTCCAGCTAGGCATATCATACAACCGAAGTATGTGTAGGTTTTCCAGCCAACATGTACATGTGGGTGGATTTTCTTATATTTGATCATTTGACTGGTATTTCAGATGTGCAGATAAAACAGAAAAAAACGTACTCTGTCCACTCCTACTGGATGATCAGATCAATACTTTGCCTTGGGCTTTGAGCATAAGCAGGAACAAAAAGTGAGTCACACAAAAAGGTGTGGGCTTGGAGCACAGCAGGCTGCCAGCCCGCAGTGAGCTCTGCCTCCACCAGCTGCATTAGCTTCTTGAAGCTGCAGCATATTCGTCCAGATTGCCATAACTGAAAAAGCTTTTTTTTCCATGAACCACATTACTAGAGTGACTGTTCAGTTGTTATTCAGTCCCAAAATAGCATATCCATCTGCCAAAAGGAGTGTATAATTAAAAGATTTATTGTTGCATAAGCTATATATTCCATACTGTTCCACGTCAATTTTGGAAGGTGTTGAACCAAATTCTTTTCTGCGGCTTCCCTTCAGAATAATTCAGATCAAATTATGATTCAGCCCATTATTTTGCTATAAAGATGGATAAGATAGTGAATGGGTGTGGCTAACCTACCACTGAGAAAAAAATCAACCACAAAAGATCCCCCTGATCATTATGTCCTGAACCAGCCTTTTTCAGCCAGGACATCCCTGTACAACTCCCTCCTATGCCACAAGTCACACTCTTCTCTGTATCAGGCTTCATGTCCTAGCCTTTATTTTCCCAGCTCTCAATTTCTTTCTCCATTATTATTTTTACTTTGTCAGAAATAAGGTAGTCCAAACTGAGGTGAAAGAATGCAGACTACAAAGTTTAATGCAGTCCTTGTTAGAACTTTTAAGCTCACTTGATTGTTTATCATTAGATTTAAAGTTCATTATAAACAATTTTTTCACCATGCACCTGGAGGTCAGCATCCCAGCATCATTAGGTCTTCTGGAACCAGTTCAAAATACAGATTCATAGAATGCTGTCTGCCGTTTTTCCAGGTCTTAATAGTGTGCTGAGGTAATCACACAGCTCAGTCATCCTCTGCAGGCTCCCAGTCAGATGTTAATACAATAGGGAACTACCAGAAACTGCTGGGAGAAGCCATCTCAGAGCTGAGGAACAAAATAATTAAAAACAAGTGGATGTTAATTCTTTTATCAATTTCTAAGAGTATGTAATAATGTTATTGTTATTGTGTATGCAATCTTCTACTACTGCACAGGAACTACATATTAACCATAAAAAATAATTAAAATTTGGGTTTTGAAACTATAGTCCAGGATCCAGAAAGGGTTCAAGACACAAACTTGCTCACTACAGAGATCTGAAAAAAAGCCTTATTGTGTAGGTTTGTGTAAATTGGAAACTACAGACTAAAACAGAGGGCCTAATAGTATGTGGTTTTGTTGGTTTTTTTTTTTTTTTTTTCTTGTTTTACCTTTTTTTTCCCTACCTACCAAATACTCATTACACCAATGACACTAGTTGAGTAATAATCAAAACTGTAAGTAAAAATCAGACATAGTGTACTTGATCATGGATTTAATTCAGAAAAAGTATCTTGTAGAAGTTTTTTCTTGGAACCCATACTAAGACTTCAACGCCAGATTAGGCAGTCAAGAGTTTGGTGTGATCACATAAAGTGTTTACCCTTGAGCTTTGAGAAGATTACAGGGTTGAAGATAAGTAGCCTGGAGGACAGCTTTATTCACTCTTTCAAGAACATATTCTGCCTAGTATTTATTGAGGCCTTCTTCTGTTGCGACTATTCTAAGCCAATTTCAGAACTCTGTCTTACTTCTCTTTGAAACACAAAGTAATTTATAAACTAAAAAAAAACCCTTATGCTTATTAAAATGAATAATAATAAAACATAGTGTAAAGTTCATATCTTTGCCAACAGGAGACTAACAATGCATTCTGTAATTTTTCCAGTTATCACCGATTACAAGAATGATGTGCATTGAAAACCATTTTGGAGTTCTTGTTTGCTACTCATATGTTGGTCACAGGATAAAAGTTGCTATATTTCAACTAAAATTGATTTTAGAGAATGAGAATTATGCTATTACTAAATAAAATTTATGGTTGCTTATGTTCCAGGAATAGTTACACATTTAGAGGAGGCACTGTGAACAAAACATAGCCACACTATGGACTATGTATGGACTGAAAACTTTACAGATCTTTAAACAATGGAAGCATCATTTCAAGAGTATGCCTGAGGGTTTTCAATAGTGGCAATCACTGAAGAACCCAATGAGGCAAAATTGCAAACATTAGAAGTCTCTCATCAAAATCTTATCATCTCTTCTTATCAAAAATAAATAAATAAATAAATAAAATAAAATTCCATTTGAGATCTATCAAGCACTCTTAGCTACATTTTAGAAACTACGGTAAGCTTAGCATTGCAATCACATTTTGCAAGGGCAAAAGAAATCCAGCAAACGTTCCTTCTCTCCAGGTAAGACAAGTGTTCCTAGGACTTGTTTGTGACAGAATTAACATTTATTTATATTGCTCATAAAACCATGTATTATTAATCAGCTTTTCGTAGCCAAAATCTATGTGTTATGTAAGAGTGATCCTTAACACTTTTCCCTAGAAGAGCCACAGTTCCCAATAATACAAAGAATACAAGGCAGTCTGTAGCATTTTATCAAGTATTACTATTAAATTTATGTAAATATATTTTGATACTTTAAGGTGCAGTCACCAGTTTAGGGTGGTTTTATTGATACAGCTAGTTATTTGCAACAATTAGATAAGCCAGAATTAGTATCACAGAACAGAATAATGGAATATCATAGAGTTGTAAGTGACCCAAAAGGATCGCTGAGTCCAACTCCTGGTTCCGCACAGAAACACAAAACAATTTGTTTGCTTTAGTCAATAGGCAGATGCTGTTGAGGTCAACTGATATGTCCTACCAGCTTGAAATCATCTGAATGAGCAGTAGTTTGAAATAAATATGGAAATGACCAAACCAGCCATCATAAAAGTTAGCAATGGTTACCAAGTTAGCAAAAGTTACCAATCTTGTGGCAGGAATAGCAGATCCCTGCAGTTCTGCGATTCTGTGATCCCTGGTAAGGCTTGAATAAAGATGTGCTGTCAAGATAAAAATGTCCCAAGGACAGATCTGGTAGAAGTGTCTTAACAGATTTCGTCTTGCCTCCAAGCTGATACTGTGTGCTTCCGTAACGAGAAAAGTATTGCCAATATAACCCTGACCCTCATGATTTCTCATGGTGGAGAACACACATATTTAAGACCAACCAATTCAGAATGTAAACAAAGAAAAATGATAACTTAAATCACCCTTACATTACAATTAAAGAGCATCCACTTAAAATATCCATAGGGTGCTACTGTAAGACATAAGAATTTAGCAAGCCAATAAAAAAAAAATCCTTGTCAAACCTAAATATATTCTATGTTTAAGAGTTCAATTTGCTACAAATGGCTGTCATCCCTAACCCATATACTGTGTTTGCAACAGATGTTGCTTTAATAAAGTGTTCTGTGCTGGAGATATTTATTAAATTTCACAAAACAAAGCAGGATTTACTGCTCCATTGGCTCATCCTCTTGGATTTCAGATTGTCCTTCCCTCAATGGAAATTTTCTATTACGCTGGCAAAACCAAATTTTAAAAATACTGTGCAACAGACTTTGGCAGACCATTGATAAAGTACTTCAGAAGACGAAGTAGTGCATGGTTTGGATATCATAACAAGCAGGATCCCCAAGGCAACTAGAAAGAACATCACCTTAAGCATCTATGCTTTGTGTTAGCTTTGTCATGTCAGTTATCAAGGACTTATAAATATATTCAAATTAACTGAAATTAAACAATAATTCCAGAGATGTAGTGGATGGGATGACATGTTTATTCTGTTCTTCAATTATCAGTGATCTCTGCTTCACAACTAGCAGCGGGGATGGAAAAGCACATTTCACAGCTGCCAAGACCTAAGGACACAGCAAGGTTAAGTAAATAGACTGCACACAAGGAAGACCCAGGATCTGTTCCTGCCCAGTGCAGCTTCTGCTCTAGTCCTCTGCAGAGATCTAGCTTTATTTCTAATGGAATTTCCAAGTAAGGTAAATTATTACCTTTACAAAAAAAGAGCACAGTCCTTACTGTTAGAGTGTGAGACAATTCACAGATTCAACTCCTAGCAATGCCACTGTCTCTAATATGGCCCTACATATACTTAGTTTGATGGATTACATTTTCAATAATGTTTTATTTATTTATTTTTTGTTGGGGTGGTTTTAATATTATGTGTAGATAGAAGTTCTGAAATAGGAGCTCATTCTAGTGTTTCTTGGTTAAATGCCATAAAAACGCTATTCTCAGAAAACTGCACAACTGAAAAGTCACACAAATTTTACAGGCAAAGATCAGAAAAGACATGGCACTTTCAAATATCTGCTTGCCATCTAAAGCAATTTCCTTTTTGGTCTGACATGTGCAAATTCTAGTAATACTGAAATAACAACAGATAACTACGAATGTCAAAAAAAAAAAAAAAAGGAAGTGAAGAAGTGAACATGCTGACATACCTTTTAATAGTTGAAGATAGACTTGAATAGACTTGTATAATACAAAGACTGGGAACTTGGGTTTAGATTTGGTCTCCTTTATTCACTATCATTGCTTACAGGAAAAGGAAAGCTGAGCATGTGAGGTGGGAGATAAATATTTTTTCTCTTGATATATAAATATAAGAGACACAAATACAATCACAGATAAAGCAAGACTACAGAACTATTAATTTATTAATTTTGAGATGCTTAAAATATTACTTGGAATTCCTGCACACTGTTCATGCTTTCTGCCTGTTCCTTTCCTGTTCATAAACTTACAGTACAAATCAAAATTGTATTTTTCTCTTAACAACAGCCCTACGTAAACAGATAGGACATCTGTTTACATGATGGCATTGGAAAAACATTGGAAAAGCCACCACTGTGTTTTAACAAAATAGATATCATCACTGGTATTGAATTTAGAATAGTTCAAATTCAGTACATTCAAATAGTTGTTGAGTAAACATTAAATGAAAATGAATAAGCTGAATGACAGGAGTTAGACTTTTTGCATAGTCAGATGCAATTCTACAGATGATGACAATTCCTGTGCAGTGACAGTTTCTTCATGCAAGTCACCTGATACACCAAGTCTGGCCTCTCACCCAATTCATGCAATTACAGCAAACTTTTCTAAAAACAATCAATCAAAACAACAACCAGCGCAAAAGGAAAAAAAAAAAAAAAAAAAAAAAAAACACCTAGAATTTACCTTACATATTTTATAGCCACTGATTTAAAAGAAATTGACTCTCTGCATACTAGAACACAGTGATGGCATTTGTTATTACTGCATCATTACTTTTTGTTATGTCCCTACAGAAGCACTTCACTCTTAAATGAGGAACTTCTCTTTTTCTTTGACCTGCGAACTGCAATTAACTATACTCCATACACTTTTGTAAGAGTTCAGAAATACAGTTACAAAACCAAGAACCCAAATGTAGCACTAGAAAACAGGTGGGCAGTACAGACAGTAGATAATATTAAAAGTCAGCATACAGTATTCTACAGGGTCTGTATAGAAACAAGGAATATTGTATTTCAAAAAGTAAAGTGAAACTGTTGATAGGATCAAATTAAAAATAAAACAAAATAAAATTAAGCACCACAACCTTCTTTTAATGGAACCAATTTGTAAAGGTAAAAGAGAGACACCATGAAGGCATGTTATTTGTTCTTTTGGACAGATTTCAGAACACGAGCACTGAAATAAGTCCTCTGTGTTCGGATAAATGTTTTTGTCACCTAAACCTTACTAAAGGAAACACTTGCAAGATCATCCATTTCTATATTTTATAGAAGTTTTAGTCATTATGAAAAATCTTCTGACATTCTACAGAGAGTTTAGCAGGAGGCTATTCCTCAAATCCAACTGCTAAATTACTTGGTAAAATTGACTAATATGAAAAGAAAACCTTTCCGTCTAATACTTATTAGAATTATCATGGATAGCCATGAGTGAAGAAGAAGTAGGAGAAGTTGAAGAAGATATAACTGAAGAAGTAGGAGAAGTTCCACAAGTCCACGGTTGCTCATAGGAAGTTAGGCAGAAAACCTATTGAGAAGCGATCGATCTTAAGCTTGAAAAACACTGATTTAAATGAATTTCAGTTTACATGCAGCAAACTGCAGCATCCGTATACACTGCATTTCTTTTTAAAACACCAATGACATTTTGCAATTCTAATTAAGCCTTGCCTTCCACATCTTAAGCCAATGCTCCAACCACCATGTTATAAGCAAATTAAAAGCTACCACATTTTTCCTTTCAGTTCTGTCATGCTCCCTGACACACACTGGTGAAATATTGGCTCATGCCTCTTATACTTCACCATGTCAGTCAGGAAAAAAAAAAAAAAAATCTGGTATAAACCTGCAAAGCAGACAGTTACATCTTTACAGAAAAATACTAAATTTTATCCAGTTTTATCATTTGGGCATCAGTTATCTCAGACGTAAAATGCTTTTTTTTGTATTTACACAGACTTGCATTCTAGCACTAGGTATAACTGAAAAAATCCAAAGACATTAAAATTTAACAAGACCCTTTTCCACTTATTGTAGATTGTTCACCACGATATACACATGGCAAATACCTACTTAATAGGTTAAATACTCCCTCCTCCCCCCAGATAAGTTATCATTCTGGGCTTTTATTTCTTCCAGAATAAACTTCAGCATACAACTTTTTAGTTGTTGTTTTTGTTTGTTTGTTTTTTTGTTTGTTTGTTTGTTTATAGCAACAGTTAAGCAATATTTTGAACCAAGAAAGATTTAACAGGAGGACAGATTGTCACCAGCACCCTGTGGCACAAAATTGGGCAAGCAATTGCTTTGCTTCCTTTGTCTTTCTAGTTAGATCAAAACTCTTTATATGTGAATGGACATTTTAGTTGGACATTCCTAGGAGGAATAAAACAGAAGTGCATGCTTCATGTTTCTTCAAACACCAGCCATAGTAACTAGACCATGGATTTCTGCATTTCAGTTTTCAATGGCAGTTTGAGCTCATACTTGGAGGCTAAATTGAAAGTTTATTCCTTATGGACTTGAACATTATCAGGGCAACTACTGAGTTGGTGACTGAGGAGAAAAATGAAAAATGGAACGTGAAGAACTGCCACCATGAGTTTCCTAGGTTAAGTGGCGTGACTATTCAATCATACAATTCAACTCTTGCCTTAAAAACTGAACACCGGTATCTCCTAAACGTACTACACATTCTGTAAATTAATCAACAGTATTTCACGCACTTAGCAAAGATAGGATTAGGTACCATTTTTACTGGTTGATATGCATGAATGATCTGTTCAGAGAACATTCTGGATGAGCTCTGTAGTTTGAATGCTCACATACAAATTAATATAAATTAAGAATTTCTGCATTATGACACCTTTAAAATCCAATTGAAATAACTGCATAATCAACAGTTATCCAACTGCAAAATCTGCCAAATTTTCATAAACAGACAAGTTATCTTCCAACTTTCTATAGACTCTTGGAAAAAATTGAAGAACTGAAGAATATTCCACTTCACAGTTGGTAAGGAAAAATGTTTGCAACCAACACTGAAAATCAGCCTCACCTGACATATTTAAATTTAATCACTCTGAGTACAACCCACAACTCACAGTGAAAGCTGAAGTTATTAAAAATTCTATGCACAAGATTATAACTTAGTATACTAATTTAATAATAGTAATAATCATAATAAACTAAATTTCAGAAGGCTGTCATTTTTAAGTTCAACCAATTTTAGAGCATTTAACAGTTTATTCAGGACCCACAGGAATTGCAATTATAATTTCCATTCAATACAGCATTGTCCCAAAAGAGAAGAGGAAGGCAAGTAGGAAAGAAACTCAAAACTAAAACTAAACAAACACCTCCCTCATAATAATAATTTGTTGCAACAGCTCAAGTTATTCACTTCAAAATTCACATAAAAAACTCCTTAATTTCATTTGAACTATTTGAACGCTCAGTGTTGTCATCTCAGTAGTGACTTGAGGGAGGGGTTGTAATCTTTTGAACAGACACTAAAACAGTTAAATTGCTGCTTTGATACCTGTAATGAAAAGAAACTTGCGGTCTTCTCTAACAGTTGGCATTGTTATACAATAACAACTGCTATAATAGGACCTGTGAAATACCCTGTAAAAAATGAACTTGTCAATGTCAATAAATGAAATGTTTCCATGCAAATCATCTTTCAGAGAGCAATAACTCTTTTAAACTCTTTTACATTTCATCTCCTAGAGAACAGACTTATACCATAAGAATATACCAAAAGTGTAGAATTAAGACTGAAAGGTAAAGGTAAAAATCATAGGAATCAATGTTCTCTGCCTATATATATGTGTTATGGCTAACAGTTGATCTTGCTTTCATATGTTGTTAAAATCAAATGCATATATGTGATACAATCTCCCTTGCAATTACTCTATTATTCTGTCTCTCTGTCTTCAGGATAGATACTGGTTCTCACACGACTTTCCTCCTCTTCCTGCCAATATCTGAGGATTTTATCCTTTCTGTGCTGTTTTTCACCTTAACTTTTGAGAGCGTCCTTGGCATCTTTACATTTTCTTCACATCTCCAGATGCGTAATCACACTAGGGTTCAAAACTGTTTTTCATCTCTCCGAGGTATTAGCCATCACATACACTCACTTAGTTAAGAGGTAGCAATGTTCATTCAAGGATAGTCAGGAAGAATTGCGATAAGAATTCAGATGTGTGTACTAAAAGTAAAAAGGGACTATTAAGAAGAACAGTCATGCTTTTATTCCATCATAGAAAAAACTTAGAAAAGCAATCATAACATATTCCATCATGGCAGATACAACATAGGCAGCTGTATCTAGTTTGTGGTGGAAAAAGAGATTGATTTCAAGGGTCAAATATGTTTTCAGTTTAAGTAAGTCCCAAGATAATTAATTCTCACTAGGGATTCATTACAGTTTGCAAATGAATTTATCTATTCACTATCTTTTCTCTGACAGAGGTTCTAGATATGTGATTAAACTCTCCTTTCAACCTCAAATCCATCACCTTGCACTCTCACCTTTCCTCAAATTGAAAATAAGGACCATTCATTTGGAAAACCTCTTAGTTCCCTATTAATAGAATCATGACCTTCTTGTCAAAATGACTGTCTCCCTACACACTTGAATTTTTTGTTCACTTGAATTTACAATACAGAATTACCACATTTAACTCTTTGCTGACACTTCAATTACTATTAAACTACAATAATTTCACATTTGCTTGACACATACACAGCCATTGTAGTTTATCTAGCATGTGAAATCACAAATATATCAAATAAAGATGCAGCTCTGACATGAATCAGATTATCTTAGTGTTCTGTTTCATATATCCCCAAGCATTATTTTACATCTGGCAACATCAAAGAATTGAGGAGAAATTTTAACAGAGGAAAACCTAACACATATATTTTGAACCTTTGACAGCTGGTATTTTTTTCCATGTTTATTTTCTATCTCCACAAAATTTACATTTCTGCCTTTTTTTTTTTTTTTTTTTTTTTAGCTCAAGTGATTAGAACTGTTCATAGTATAGTAACTGAGAACACAGCATCAATATGTATATTATCTAGTATGGCACGGTTTAACTACACTTTGGAACAAACTCTCATTTAGGTTATATGCAGAAAAAGGATTTTTGAAGGGTTCTTGATGGGATTTCTGAATTTTAAACTTACTTTATCCCTTCCAAATTGAAATCAGTGCAGAAGAGTTTATACAAGTTAGAACAGGTTTACTCTCTCAACTGAATAATCTTCATATAATCAGAGATAGCAATTCAAAACTCTGCCCTGCTTCTGAAACGTTGTTTACATGCAAAACCTCTTTAATAAGTGTGGTTTTAAGTTGTATGCATTATTAATAATTTTATTTTTTTGATATTTTCATATGCCTCTTAAGGAGGATTAGCTAAAATTGCCAACTCTTCTTCAACAGGATGAGGGTAAGGAACTGCAGCTATGTAATAATATTGTATAATATTCCATAATACTAAGATGTGTGTTCATGTGCAGCTTACCAAAAACACTTGCTTATCTGGCTCTCAGCAAGGAGCACTCTTCTTTTTTTTTTTAAATTAATGACAAAGATAGAAGTGTACACGTGAATATGTTAGGAAGCCTGATTTAGTATTGTAGGTTTTGATAAACCTTGTCTTACTAGCATGTGCAGTGTTCTCTGGCATAGTCGCAAAGCAGGCATCTGCTTCTAAATAAACTTTACAACCATTAATTGTTTTCTTCTCCTGCCTGAATTCTTCAGGAAGAATAGCAACACTAGCATTGCCTAGCATTCCCCAAGCTAACTGCTATATCTGACGAATTCAGCATGCATACTAGTGCATTGAAATAGTGTAACACTCCTCCCTCAGCTATTAAACCCAGCCACAGTGCAGGGTTTAAATAAAATAAGTATTTAAAATCACAATTACAAAACAAGCATTTGAAAAGTGAGTAACATTCTGAACAGCTTAACTTCCAGGAGAAATGCACATGCATTTCAGAGAAATACATTTCCCACACTTGCATGTACTTTAATGTTCTGTTGAAGTACATGATACAACCTCTTCACATTGCATCATTAGGACTAGATGCTTCCTGCTTAAAAAAAAAATGAGACTACAAAACATAGCAAAGCACACAGAGCTGGCAACACTATTGGTCAGTCCCCAGAAACTGTTTTACATGGAACAGTTTTGAACAGGAGAAGGAAAACACTTTAAAGATCTTAGGAAGAACTTCTTAACCGAAAGGGTTGTGAGACATTGGAACAGGCTGCCCAGGGAAGTGGTGGAGTCACCATCCCTGGAAGTCTTTAAAAGACATTTAGATGTAGAGCTTCAGGATATGGTTTAGTGGGGACCGTTAGTGTTAGGTCAGAGGTTGGACTCAATGATCTTGAGGTCTCTTCCAACCTAGAAAATTCTGTCATTCTGTGATTCTCTTTTCCAGAGGTTCCTCTTCTTAGTGGTAAACTGTGCTGCCAACTAATCAAAACCACGCCTCTGTAAAAAGCAGTAGGAAATAACCATACATACATATTCAGATAATCTGCAGGCAAGAAGTAAACTGGATTAGTCTTCCTAACCTGACAATGCTTTTTGCTGGTTTCTTTCATATGCTCTTTTATTTCTGCTCTGTCTCTCTCCAGACATATTTAACATGAATAAACCTTCATGCCACAAAAAATATGAAGCCCTACACAGTACTTATTTATGTTGCTAACCACCAGTGGTTTTAAATTTTAATCGGCCAGCTTTTTTTTCTTTGCTTGCTTTTATTTTATTTTGTATTTATTTATTTTTATTTATTTTTCATTTAATACTTTGGTGTTTTACAGTTACTGGAAGGGACACCTCACGATAGCTGGTCAGGTAGTTCCAGTTTAAAGCATATGGTGTGAACTCCTTTTAAGCCTATCAACATCTTTACTTTCTCTGTTAATGAAAAACTAATTAGGAAGATAAACAAAATCTGAGATCAGGGATCTGTGGAAATATCCTCCCCAGTTGAACATTGTCATGGATTCTTCTAGTCTTGGACATGCCAAGTCTAAAGTATAACAATTTACTATGAGTACTACTACAGCTTACTACGGAAACCCACCCACACCACAAGTAAAGCAGCTTTGGCAGAAAGCACTTTGTGCACTGATTTATTTTTTTTTTCTTAAGGGGTGGCCAAGGGTGGAATTAATGAGCTGTCAAAAGCCCCTTAGTATTTCAGTCTGTTTTCATTTTAAGAATAGGAGCGAGGTATAGGTAAGAAATATTAATAGTGTCTTCAGTTGAGTTTTGTATGTCCCTCAACTTACTTTAACATATTCAAAGTTCAGAAATATAGTTATAAGCCACAGTTCTACTTATCTCTTACAAGAATGTTTTTACTTCCTAGAAATATAATGCCAAAACTTGTTGTCAATGTCCTATTTTAGGCAGAAGTCGCCATTAAATTTACTAAGAACTTTGTAATAGATGAAAATGAGTAGAGCATCATCATATTAACATTAATTTAAGATATGAGAAATGTTTCTGTAGTTTCTGCTATTGAAATAAAAGACATTAAAAATAAAACATAATTCAGATGTAGGACGGAAATTGAATTTTTAAAAGACCAAAAGAGAAGAAGGAGAGAGAGAGACAGAGAGAGACTCCTGATTTACATTATGAGAAACTAATGCTTTACAGAAGGGTGCTTAGTTTATCTGCTTCCTCTGATTTTTTGTCTTCCAAGTTTATATACATACAAAGTGTGAATATGTAGCAATTCCGAAAAAAATCAGGAGACTATTCTTCTGATTCCTACTATTCTGTAGACATGCTAGTATGAGTGTATCTTTGGACAGGGCAAAAGCATGACATGATTCAATTCTGCCTGGAACTATTGTAAAAAACATTCCTTTCAGTAGCAAGTGATCCTGTTGTACAGAATGGAATAAATTTTCTTCGTTAAAATTAGTCATACAGGTTTTCTCTCTACAAAGTGTCTTCAAATTTATATTACAGTCTTGCAAAGATTACATGTATAAGTCAATGGCATAAAGTTATACTTATATTAAGACATTTTTGAGCTTGGAGATTTACTAAGTACTGGCACCATTTTTCTGATGTATAAATCATGAAATACTGTGAGTTTTAGCAAACAGTGGTAAAGGCACATAAGTCAGAAGTTTAATGCCCTTAGGTCTCAATTATGCCATATATTCATACTTTGTTATCCACCACACTACATATTTGCATGAATTACCTGGCATTCCATCTGATGAAAGATTGCTTTGAGGCTGTATTTATAGAAGCAAGGGATTTTGCATCTCCTAAGCAAACTACCAAGAAGTTCTTGAAACTTTTGTGAACAATTGAAGAGTGTTTAGCAGAAGTATAGATTTTTTTTTTTTCTTAAAGTAAGTGATATTATATCATTTAATTTTGGAAAAATATATGAAAATGAAAAAGAAAGCTATGCAAACTAAATGATGAGTCATTACTAGAACAACGGGTTTTAAAAAAAATCATGTTTGGGGTAAAATACAAATATACTTTTGTAGACTTACAGTTAATACCCAGGCAATGCACTTTCTTCCTTATACTAATGCAGGACTAAAAAGAACTAGTAAGAATAAAACTGTATTTACTGCATGTATTCCATCTAAATACCCTTTGCTGTATCAACTGTTATTCTTAAAATAATAAGAGTTTAAGATAACCAAAATTTATAATATTAAGAACTTCAGAACTGTTATCTTTCAACACTGGGGGGTGGGAATCAAAAATTACAGCAAATCATATTGATGGGTCTTCTAGATAAATATCAATTTATTTATTGTTTTTACCTGCACAAATGCTAACCTTAAGAAGCAGTAGGAAAATTCAAGATTTCTGTATCAGTCTTATAGGACAAACAAACAAAAGAAAAAACACATTTACTGGGATAACACATTATGCCAGTGATAAAATGCATTTGGAAAAATTGTGAAAAGCTCTTAATGAAAATCATTTTTGCTACCTGACATAGCAAGTGAACCAAGATACATCAACGTGTCAGAAAGCAAAACAAACAAAAAGAACCCCACAACCAAACATATTATTCAATAGAGTTGAAAGCAAGAGAAAAGTTATGAAATTATTTTAATTTCCTGACATCCCAGTTGCAAGAGATGGACAGAATATGGTACTTTTCAGGAGCACAAAAAAATGAAAAAATCTGTATCCTGTGACCAACATACCCACACACATTCATCTGGAATGTGGTCTATATGAGCATACATGTAAGTGCAGGATTGTAGTGAAAGAAATCAGAAAAATCTAGGATTTTCTTTCTTTTCAAACACTGCACAATGTTAATGTAAAATGAGGGGGAGGAGTTCAAGGTTTTGTTTTATTCTTTTGGGGGAAGGGAGATATTAAATGCAAATTCATATTTTGGAAATGCATTTGAAACAAACTGCCCCATTTCCCTACAAAGATCATGGCGAACCATAGCCAAACAAGTGCATCCTTACTTTTACAGAATAAAAACAATAAAATAAATAAATAAATAAATAAAAAACATAAAACAAAAACATAACAAAATAAAAATAAAAAACACCCCCCAAAATAGCAGAGGTCTCTGGG
The DNA here is from genome assembly GCF_964211825.1 of Aythya ferina. NCBI lineage: Eukaryota > Metazoa > Chordata > Aves > Anseriformes > Anatidae > Aythya > Aythya ferina. Next base: position 14,020,261 of record NC_140302.1, on the reverse strand, counting down.
ACACAAAATCCTGATTTGCTCAAATCATCTCTTGCTCCAATTTACAATGTTTACCCTTTTTTCTTTTTTCCTCTTCCACCACCTGATTTACTAGGCAAGTACAATTAGAGGTTCATATCTTAGGACTACAAAATTGACAAATAATACAATGATATCCATGCATGATTGTGTTACAGATGATCCAATCATCAGGACTAAAATTCCAAACCGGTCCAAAATTCAAGATTTAATTTCTTACTCAGTTATTACAAAAAGCACTGGCAATTCTGCACAAGCATTCAGTCTTGGCTCCCCAAATGAAAAATAACCACATAGTCTGCCAAACTTCTTGGTTTGACTCTAAATCACAATCTCATAGGAGATGCCTCCCTTAAATCAAACCTGATTCAATATATTCAAGAAAGGGCTAAAGTAAATGAGCTACAGATGACATTCTGGTCAGCAAAATAAGAAGCTTCGGTTCATCCAAATCTAATTGCTAGACATGCTTGCTTTTCTAAATCTTATATCTAAATTCAAGCCACAGGCTCTTTGTTCAGCCATGCTGTATATATTGAACTTTCACCTATATATGTATCTTGTAATTTTATTAAAGTCACATTCTAATATTGACTCTATTTTACACAGCTCAAACTCCACCAAAATCAAAAGCTTAGATTTACAGTGCCACAAGATATGAGGAAAAGTGGATCCTCAGCTCTTGCAAGGATCATGAAATTAAAAACATCCTTCTTAATATGATAAATATCTTCTGTGATACAGATATGTAAACTTTAAGAGTGAACTTGGAATACCATGTAATCATCTTGCAGTTGATGAAAGGTTTTATTCCTACGTTGCAACCCAACAGAAATTACAGGAGTGACAATAGTTACAGCAGGCTAACAGCATCTTAAGGAGGTAAACAGGTACAAATTCCTCACAGGAGACTAATGCAGCATTAACTTTTTCATTAGCTACAGCTTTCTGTTCTCACATCATACCACCCACATGTGGATGCTGTCCAGTGCTGTAGCTTCCCTCTGGAACTTCAAAACTGTGTGATTTAGTCAAGTCAAAAAAAAATAAATAAATCATTTCTATATCAATAAAAAATACATATTTACGTTATTAGTTTTTCCAGGATGTTATTTCTAGGACTCCTCATTCCATAACAATTTAAGGAGGCATTTCCAAAGCAAACCCAACAAATTCCAGCTATGCTACTGCCAATTTCAGTGGCCTTTGTGACCTTAGAGAAAAAAGTAAGACTTTGCTTGTTTCTGGAAAAAATATTGCAGAATTATTTAACAGGGATTTCCCTAAGAACCACGGGTAAACTAGCATCAAGAGAATGAACAAAACAAAAAAGTAGCTGCATACTCTCACAGCAAGAAAATGAAGCAACTATATACCCACAATTACGATTTATTTCTACTTCATATCATTTATAATGCTTTATGGAAAGGAAAGGGGTGAATTAAGCTCTAGAGATATAAAAATAGACTATCACTTTTGTGTCTTTTGTTCTGTGTCAACAGAACAGTCTTAAAGAACAGCTTGCATTTACTGTCTGTCCCCACCTATTCCCCATATTAGAAATGAGGTGCAGCCATCTTCCCTAAGCAGACTACAATCAAAACCAATTCAATATGACTCCAATATAAATCCCAGTGCAGCTTGTATGGGTGGTTACACCTTCCCATGCATCTTTGTTTTGTCTCACAAGTGTGACAAAGGATATCAATTTTTCCTTGTAACTTTTTTTTTCCATAAAAATCAGACAAAATTAGGATTTTCAAGGTACAGAATAACTCACTGATTATATTTTATTATATTTGGTTTATTTGCCAGCTACCTCTGAAAGAGTTAAATAAACTGAATTTAACTACCTTTCAATTGGAGTCACTCCAACTTGATAAATGATGCTTTACATGAGCAATGATGTGTTGAGGACTAAAGATGAGAGATATTACCATGTACATCACAGACTGAAGTCTATCTTCTTTCATCGTTAAGTCTAATCTCACTCCAAGAAAATATAAGGTAAGTGGTGTTCCTTCTGATTTACAGAAATAAACCTGAAGTAACCTATTCTTTCAACAACTCGAGACTCTTCTGAATATTTGGGCATGTTGAGACATGATTATAACCTAAGTTGCAAATGAGTTTTGCCATGATTCAAGACTTCAAGGCACACCATCCTCTAAGATTTTAGGTTTATTTTTAGTCACATAACCACACTAATAAATTCTTCTTCTCAGCTGAACTTATTAAGAGGGCACAGGAAAATGTCTATTTCTCATGTGGCACTATGTGCTAACAGTGAGCTTTGAAGTAAAATAGACTATCTGCAATTAAATATATGCTTTAACATGGGAGATATTTAGTTTCTGTTTTTATCCAAGCTAAGTTCTGCTTTCTAACGAAGAGACTATGATGAAATATTCACCTCTATTTACAGCTGTGGGTACCTGCCTACATTAGATACATTAGTGTCTACATTTTTAGGGTAGAATAAGTTTCTTAACATATGTCCTATTATTTAGCCATGTGGAGGCCATACTTTTCTAGGTCTTGCATTGTATCATCCCTCCCCAGTAAACATTTTACATCCTACACAGGCATGAAAACAAATGTGAAGATGGTAAGCTAGTAATAATTTCCACTTACAAATGGAGGACTAAGGACAAGCAATATTAGGGTTAGAGGTTGCATAGAATGTAAGTGGCAGTCAGTCCCTATTCTCAGCCTTAAACAAGAGATACTCTTTATATAATAAATACATATTATATATCCTCTGCAGGAGGTTCTGGATAGGCTGCACCGATGGGCTGAGGTCAACTGCATGAAGTTCAACAAAGCCAAGTGCCGGGTCCTGCACCTGGGGCGCAATAACCCCAAGAAGAGCTATAGGCTGGGAGAGGAATGGTTGGAGAGCTGCCAGGCAGAGAAGGACCTGGGAGTGATGGTGGATAGTCGGCTGAATATGAGCCAGCAGTGTGCTCAGGTGGCCAAGAAGGCCAACAGCATTCTGGCTTGTATCAGGAACAGTGTGACCAGCCGGGCTAGGGAGGTGATCGTCCCCCTGTACTCAGCTCTGGTGAGGCCGCACCTCGAGTACTGTGTTCAGTTTTGGGCCCCTCGCTACAAGAAGGACATCGAGGTGCTTGAGCAAGTCCAGAGAAGGGCGACGAAGCTGGTGAGGGGCCTGGAGAACAAGTCCTACGAGGAGCGGCTGAGGGAGCTGGGCTTGTTCAGCCTGGAGAAGAGGAGGCTCAGGGGCGACCTTATTGCTCTCTACAGGTACCTCAAGGGAGGCTGTAGTGAGGTGGGGGTTGGCCTGTTCTCCCACGTGCCTGGTGACAGGACGAGGGGGAATGGGCTTAAGTTGAGCCAGGGGAGTTTTAGGTTAGATGTTAGGAAGAACTTCTTCACTGAAAGGGTTGTGAGGCACTGGAACAGGCTGCCCAGGGAAGTGGTGGAGTCACCATCCCTGGAAGTCTTCAAAAGACGTTTAGATGTAGAGCTTAGGGAAATGGTTTAGTGGGGACTGTTAGCGTTAGGTCAGAGGTTGGACTCGATGACCTTGAGGTCTCTTCCAACCTAGAATTTCTGTGATTCTGTGATATTATATACACATATACTTGTAAACATATATACATTATTATACATATACTATGTATACATTATATATACAGAGAGATATTCTTCACATAGATATGAATGCACACATACATACTCTCGCAGTGAGCCATGAATACAGCCTGTCTTCATGTCATTTCCTAATCCAGGGGTTAAATACAGTTTTATTTGCATCTAAGTCAGTTACCTCAGCTTTGAAAATCAAAAGAATCAAGCCCAATTTAATTTCACCACAGTAAGCAGAGATGCAGATCTTGCAGTAAGCAAGATCCGGATGTACTGAGCATAATGGGAAAACTTTTTGCCAACTCAGAAATGTAATAAAATTTTAATGCTAATCAGAAATCAAAAACGTACTGTGACACCATAAGCTTTTTAATTCTTAATTTTAAGAATCTTTTTGATGGTTCAACTTCTATTCTGTTTTCCTCTTCTAATATTAAGAGAGGCAAGTAAACAGGCTGAAAATATTTACAAATTTTTCAAGCTAGAAAAAAAAAAAAAAAAACCAGTATAATGCAGGAGCTGAAACTGATATGATGCTCCAGCTGTTCAGAAACTGGAAAATAAATAGCCAATATATGAGTTCCACTGAAAATGTGGAATCAGACTAGAAAGGAAATTAAGCAGCAAATTCTAAAATTTCTATAAGATTCTAAAAATTGTATAGGATTCTACAAATTAGTCTGAGGAGGAAAAAGTATACTTAGGTTCTATATGGTTCCACTACTATGTAGTTATTGAAATCACAGTCTGCCTTTCCTTGGTGTCCACAAGCTACCAGAGCAGCTGGGGTGGCACAGGGCTTTGCAAAGGTCTCTCAGAATCTATGGGGCTCGGCAGTATGGATCAGCTGAACCTCTACTCTCTGCAACAAATGTGCACATGCACAACCTGGGAGAAATACACCTAGGCTTTTCCTCCTGTAATCACTAACTTTTAGTCTTTCCTAAGACATCAAGTATTGCTGCTCTAGTAACCAATAAACCACCTTTCCATATCCACCTGAGACAAGGAGTGTTTCCAACATTTACAAATGTACAACCATCTGTAAATCTTCTTGTTCAGCATAAAAAAAAAAAAAAGCACAATTCAAAACCTTCTATAAACATTAAAATCAACAGAAGTAAAATGGTATTCTAAAAGACAAGAAAAAAGACTTTAAAAACATGACATAAAATGATATGAAAATGTGTTAAAAGAAATATTTTTTAAAAAAAAAGCTCAAAGATGTTACACAGAAGAAGATAAAATGATAACATGACAGCCTGGAACCAAGATAGGGACTAATCTGACAGTAAAAAGTTACGTGAAAAATATGAACAAATAGAAAATGAAAAGTGAAATGTTTGAATTACACCTCTTGCAGCAAAATAAATGCTGGGACACTTGGAAAACATGGGCAGGGAAGTACTGTCATTAAATATTTGATGGAAAGTTAAGCCAGTTACAGAGAGAGGATAGCTTTGTAATAATGCAAGGCAACAGGACTTGACTCAGAACCTGTTTTGAGCACGAATCCACAATATTTCTGCAATGCAATGCTTCTGTGAAAGTTCTGATCATTTTGCTTCTAGAGATGCTAACTATAACTCGTTTTATACCACAATGTACTTCAAGGTTTGGTAAAGAAATAAGCATGTCATAGTGCCACCAGCATGAATTTTCTTGCCTAATGCTAATATATTTTCAATTTCCATCATCTGTACGAATCTTGCTAAGTCAAATGTTGAAGAAAAAGATCTAAGGACATAAGAGGTTACAAAACATCTAAGCTTAGTTATAAAAATAATTAATCACAATTCATTCTGGACAATTAAAAATAACAGTATAGGCAGACAGGTCTTTCTGATTAGTTGTCCTAAATATACTGCAATAATTATTTAATCATATATTACGGTTAAAACCATATATAATATAGGAAAATTTATCCTTTCAAATGCCTTGTTATTAAAGACAATGTGACATTTAGCATTTGCATAGGACAAGGGGTAATGGCTTTAAAGTAAAAGAAGATAGATTTAGATTAGACATTAGGAAAATATTCTTCACAATAAATGTGGAAAGGCACTGGAACGTGTTGCCCAGAGAAGCTGTGGATGTCCCACCCCTGCAGGTGTTCAAGGCCATACTGGGCTTTGGGCAACCTGGTCTAGTGGGTGGCATCCCTGCCAATGTCAGAGGGGTTTGAAACTAAATGGTCTTTATGATCCCTTCCAACACAAACAATTATATGACTCTATGATTTATGAGATTGTGTTTAAAATATTTTTCATTTTAATTCTTAGTTACTGAAATTTGCTGGAGTGGTTTTTGTTCTTGATGCATCAGAATACATTAGACAACCTTATTCAAATTCTAAGCAAAAATCCACTGCTTTGTATAACCATTCCTAGGTAGAGATTGACTGGGAAGCATAATCACTGCTGCAGATGAAGACATCGATATTAAAGAAATTCTTGCCCTGACCCTGCTCTTACAACTATCAGATTTCTTCGAGCCATTGTGTCAATGTTTCAGACTGAGCACACTGTATGTCTACATGTATTAGAGATGATATTAGACTGCTGCAAAACACAGTAAAAAGCTACCAAGATTTTTGGAAATCTCTATTATCTACCACACAGGTTGATAACAGAACAATAGTTCAACATGAAACACAGTGAAAACTAAAAAATAATGCATAAATCCAATGTTCCATAATGTTTTCTATTGCATTATTTTTTTTTACATCCTTGTCTTTTTGCAATGTAGAACATTCTACCTGATTACAAAATCATGTATTAGTTTTCTGACATTTTCCTGTGTTCAGGAGATAAATCATACACAACTATTGCACCAAGACTATGTATTAAAAATGGTTCTAAAGTTTTCGTTCTTCATCAGTTGATAAACTTTGAAGTCAGGTTGTAAGCAAAGCAAACATTCTACGCAGAAAATCTTGGGTCAAACTGTCGGTGACCTCAGTTTTCAAACAAATGAAAGCAACTTTTATCTCCATAAAAAGTCTAAAGAAAAGTCTTGATAAAGACTTTAAGTGTTTTTGCACATGTAATTTGTTATGGAATCAATGCTTTAGCCTCATACCAATAACACATGATGGGGAAAAAAAAAAGTGAAGATTAAAAATTTAATTAAATCTGCTAGTTAAGAAGGTAAGAAGGTATAGAAAACATTTACATTTCTTAGCTAGAAGAAAAGATAGCCTACAGTTCAGAATGAAGATCATGGCCTCATCTCTCTGTTCCAGCCTATTTAATTACAGAATTATCTCCCTAGAGAAATGCAGATGTTTGGACATGATATTTGAATTAGACTAGACCAGTAGTATCTCATCAGTGTAGAAAGAATAAAAGCAGCCGTGACAGCAGAGAGTGATACTATTCTCAAGGTGCACCAAGGGAGGTTTAGATTGTATATCAGGAAGAGTTTCTTCACAGTCAGAGTGTTCAAGCATTTGAGCCAGCTGCCCAGGGAAGTTGGAGCTCCCATCCCTGAAGAGATGGAATTTAATCCCCATATTTAAGAGACACGTGAACATGGCACTAAGGGATATGGTATAGTGATGGGACTTTGTAGGTCAGGCTGATGATCAGACGATAATTTTGAAGGTCTTTTCCAACCTAAATGATTCTTTGATTCTATTTGTATAACTATATCTGTAGATGTAGAAGAGGCAGATTGCTGAGTTAAAAAGACCTACATAATTTTCGTCTTATCAGTTTTTGTGTGTTTGGTTTGTTGTTTTTCTTGATTTTTTTTCCCTATGTGATATTATTTTACCTGTGATCTGCAATAATTTTGGTGTAATTTTTGTATCATTCCAACTCAGTGTACAAGGTAAACAAAAAACATTTAAAATGTCTATGATGAGAAAAGTCACTTAGTTCTTCAACAGACATTCTCACACTTGGATCAAAAACAAATCATAACAGACTGGAAACCTGAATGAGGTCAAATATCACATCAAGGGACAACTGAAGAATTATTTATCAGAATAACAGAATTAAGCTACAATGCTAATTACTAGACTGCAGAAATAGATATCTTTAACAATGAGTCATATACAAAGACATATACAATGAGAGAAAATGCAAAGACATTTTTTTTTTTTTTTTTTTTGAAAGAAGACAACTTTTTCCATCTTTTGTTTGTCCTGCTTATTCAAACTGAAAGCTCTGCAGAAAATAACTGTGTGCTTCTGTGTACGTAGTACATAGCAAAACCTAACTCTGTGAAAATCTTAGAATAGTGTTTATATACATTTCCTAGACAAGGTTTCTTTCAACTTAGTATCAATGACCTTATTTTTCTTCAGGGCATCAGTAAAACACAAGGGCTTGAAACTCCAACTTTCAGTTAGATTTGAATAGCATGCCTACCCAACATTTGTTAAATAAAACTGATGTGACAAATGTATGAGCAGGTATACAATAAATTAAGATTCCATTTTCTAAGAGCAGAAAAATAAATACATATGGGAGAAGAAGTGATTTTATTATGAAACTTGATTCTTGCCTTTTTTTTTTTTTTTTTTTTTTTCCTTTCTTTCAGCCAGTATATCATGATTCTGACACAGTTTGTATTTCAGGAGAAAAGATTGTGTTCAATTTGTTTAACACTACCCTTCTCCAAACTAAAACCTAACCTAAGTGTTTGCATTAAAATGGAAACATAGAAAACAACTTTATCACTCACATTCTGTATTAACATCCAGAAGGTATTTAAAAAAAACATTCTGGTATTACGTTCTGCTTTCAGGAAAGCACAGTTAGAACAACTGCTGATTTTCAGTAGATGTAAAGGTTCAAGGAAGTAATGCTCTGATATTAATGAGGACTGGATCTTAGATGAAACTGAAATGAAAATTCAAGGGAAGTTTAAGATTTGTGAAATTCTGTTTTGTCTTTCCTAAAGGGTAATTTACATGGCTAGCAGTTGAAATCAGTAATGCAGCCTTAAGCACCCAAATTAGCTTTCAGAAAGAAATAAAAAGCCAGAAAGGCTTAGTTTACAGAAAATACTCAGAGGGTCTGAAATTTTATGGAAGATGAATGAAATGCTTAAAGTCAGAGGGAAGGAGGATGAATTATTTTACCTTTCTTTATGAAATAGATTGCGAAAGGGAGGATCAAGACTTGAGAATTAAGGAAGCAAAGAGTTCAATTTCTACTCCCATAGAAAGACTGAAAGAAACAATTGGTCCCTGAGGTATCTGGGAGGACATGTGACATACACATAAGTCCAAAATAGAATACAATAGACTAGGTCACTTTTCTTCATAAAATGTAGAAAATGATGTGAAAGGTGATATGAGATCACAAAGTATTCCACCAACTAGTAATGTTCAACTATTACAAAACAAACAAAAAACTACAGAACTGGAAAACTGTCTTTTCATCCTACTCACCTGTGGGAATCTCCACTTAATGAAAGATAATGATGAAACAGAAATCAGAAAAAAAAAAAAAAAAAAAAAACTGAAAAAACAACTAACAAAAATACCGAGAATTCGGGATTCAGGATATGCATGGCAATTGTCTTTAAAATGCAAACGGATGCCAAAAAAAAAAAAAAAAAAAAAAAAAGGAACTAAGGAACTATCTACATGCCATAATCAAGGCCATAATCAAAATAAAAGGAACAGGAAGAGTACTAACAGGCTCAAATGAAAGCATGAATAATTCAGACTAGACACTAGGAAAGTCTTCAAAATTTAAAGGACTCAGTGCTCAGACTGCTAAATAGTCCTTGCAATCCTTGTTAGGTATCTTCAGGAACACATTACACAAGTAAACGTCAGGAACAAAATAGAACTGACCTTACTTTGGGGCAGGGAGATCAGATGGCATGCTGAGATCTCCAGTCTTCTTTCTACCATTTGATAGCACCAGAATCTCAGAATTCTTATGAGACTGTCTCAACCAAACTGAAATCCATGACAGAACTTGTTCTGCTTCTGGTCTGACCAGACAGCAACACTTTGCAAATTCATTCTAGACTAAAAATGTTTGACAATTTAAAAGTGGCAAAGAGGGTAGTACTGAATAATGGAAAGGGTTTGTTTGTATTAAAGGTGGAAGTCTTCACAACTACATCTTGATAGTAAAAAAAAAAAAAAAAAAAAAAAAAGAAAAAAAAAGTTTGAAATACTAGGTAACTGTTTTTGACGTTAGAAATAAACTCTTCTGGGAAGAGTTTTTGTCAATAGAAGAAATGTCCTACTATAGGTGACATACATGTAAGTACAGACATTTTACCTAACATACTCTTGACTGTTATACTGGAGGGGAAAGAAATAATGAAATCAATGTACAAAGAGATGGCTCAGTGCTCTGTAGTCATCATCTAGCTGAGCAAGCTACAGTGGATTTACTGGTTAAGAGATAGAACACTGCCACATTTTTTTTTGAAAAGTCAAATATTGCTGGCTCCACCTAGAAGCAATTTTCCAGGTTTTGTCTTACACAGCCATAACTTGAGAAGAAGCAGTATTACATACCTGTCAGAACAGTAAGTTATTCTACTTCTCTTCTATGGCATTTTACATGACTGCAAGTTAAATTTCCAATCACAGTTAATTGAAACCATTATGTTGTCAAGATATTTCATAATATTAGCAATAGATTTATACTCTTTTCATGCTACTATTTCAAAACGCTTCTTAAAATAAATGTTGCAATTTACTATGTTAATTTATGTGTTACCATATCTATTGATTTTCAAGGAAAACGTTGACAGTAATACAATGCTTTCCTTATAAAATGAAATAACTCTTGTAGAATACTAGCTTAACCTGGTTAAATATGGAGGACTCTAGCACAGTAGGACAAAAAGTTAAAACAATTTTGACTGTGCAATTTCCAACACAATTTTTCCAACACAAATTTCCAATTTGCTTTATTCAGCAAATAAAGCTGAAATATACCTCCCATTCAATAAAGTCTTTTTTTAGTTCTACCTGATGTTTAGTGAAATACTGAATGGAGAATTCATTGCAGCAATGGTCACATTCAAAACATTTTGTACAATCACAAAAAGAAAATATTTTGAGGAAAAGAAAAAAAAATAAAATCAAGTATTTGCATGGCTAAACAGTAAAAGAATTTTCTAGAAAAAAATACACTTGTCTATAGAAAATATACTATATATATAGTAGTAGGAAAGCAGGCATTATTTCATACAAAACTTGCAATTTATTTTTATTTTTTTAGTTCTCACAGAACACTGGATAATTCTCAGATCTAATTAATTTTAGAGAGATAAAGTTAATAAATGAAGTTATCAGATCCTTCACAATAAACGATCATTTGTGTCTCTCAATAGCGGAAACAAGCAAGTAGGATTTCAGTAATTAATATTATGGGTAAACACATCTGCTGAAATCAATGGAAGACATACAAAAGCATGAGTTCACATTTCCTTTCCTATCTTTTAAGAAATTACTACCTAGTAAGTAATAAGTAAGTAATAAATTTGATCATTTTTACTGAATTTTCCAACATTTGTCACCCGTCTTGCGATTCATGCAGTCAGTTATACAGACTCAGTCTGCATGGTATTACAAATCTGGATGGATGCCAAGAAAACCTGGAAGTACTATGGAGAACCATATAAAAACAATAATGTCTTCTCCAAAATAAGAAATTGCTTCAACTAAAGTTTTGCTCAACCTGTACCTGCTGTTAACATTAGATAAGAATTGTATATACACATCTGGTCCTACCAAGTGGAAGCGTTGACACATGGAGTTTTGACAGAACTCATTTCTATTACACAGCATATGACCTTGAGTCCAGAAAATTCCCTAGAGGATTATGGCAGGCAAGTTTTTCTGTTTTAATTCTAAATCCTGTTCTTCTTCCTTTAAGAAATATACCATAATTAGTTTTACATTAATGACATGCTTTTACATATATTTGCCTTCACATTCCTTGTAATGTGGCAGGTCTCTCTACTTCTGATAAAGTTTGGTTTGGCTCCCTGGCAGGAACAGGCTTTTCCAAATATGTTATTTTCATCTTTGAAAATAGCAGGCTACATCTGTCCTCAATTAAACCAGTGTAAATTCGGATTGACTGCACTAACTTCAGTTAAATTATACCAACTTAGATGAGAGTACAATCTCACCCAGAAAATAGAAACAAATTTAAACTTGTGTTTTCAAATGCTTTCAGTCTTACAGTTCCTTCAATATATATATATGCATATATATATATTTATTTTTTTTTGGTCTTTTTTTAGACATTTTCACAATGCCCCACACAATATATTTTTAATCCAAATCAAAGGAAAAGGTAATTCAGATAACACATTTGTGATAAAATTTATGTTAAATTTATACTTTTTAGGATTTTTTGTTTATTTATTTTTGCTAGTAATAGAGACATGACAGTTCTTTTTATAATACTTAGCTGTGTTTTATTGGTGCTTAGAACACACTGTTTATCACAGCAAACATATTCCAGTCACCTTTTTCTACATGGAGAGTTTAATATGGAACAGTGAACTAGCACTGAGGGCATGATAAGGTCCATAATGTAGTTACATGCTATACCTTTTAAACAATACTACATTGGAGAACTGACCTTACAACTATATATTGACTATATTCTTGAATATGAACCCATGTTGAACCAATATTACAGTAAACATCCTACTGCAACAGGGAAAATATAGTTATTAACAGCTCACAACGGTTTTCTATGGCCATGACTTATAGGGTGATGACAGCATTCATACTACTTGTTAGAGATAACCACAGACATTCACGATGTCTCTTCTGATACTTACTACTCTCCATCAGCAAGACGAATAATTTTATCTCTGTTTGATCATACAGCCATAATATATTTTCTTGTATTTTAAACACTCCCCTCCCCGCCACCCCCCCCCCCAAATTAGTATTTTATTTTGTAGATCAGTAAAGCTGAACAGTAAAAGCCATATAAGCATGTAGTGTTTTCAAGTTGTTTCTTTGATCATCTACCTGCTTGGATCTTCTGCAAACAGCAATGGAAAACATGCAATTAGCACCTTTACAGAACAATGGCCCAATCACGTTACCAAGACATTCTCCTCCAACTTCTTTCCTAAATTATTCCATTCTATTAGCTTTTAAATTGCATTATTCATATTTTATATAAAATACATTTTTATTTACTTTAAAATACTTTTAATTACTTCTTAAAAGTAGCTACTTATTACTTTTATTTATACTTTTTTAAATTCTAAAGCCTATTCACCTTCCTTTAAGAAATAAACCATAATTAGTTTTACATTAATGAAATTTTTAATATACTTCTTGATTCTTAGGGAGACATTTCACACATTATCACCCATAAAAAGCAGTATTTTTCATCTTCATAAATTACCTTATTAACTATCAGTGTGGCTATAACTGATTAATTTTTTATGAAAAACTTTGTATTTTCATCCTTGGTTTACTGATAAAAGGGTTGAGGGGAGGGAGATAAGAGACATGACATACAGAAAGTTGTCTTGGCAAAATGCTAGTACAGATAGGGCTCTGAAATTTTAACCTTAATATTTGTAGATGAGATAAAATTCAGGAGAAGCTGATCTTGAAAAGCTATATCAAGGTGAGAACAACCTATGCTTTATTTGTACCAGAGCATTCTATCAAAAGAACTAACTCAACTTAGTTACCATAATGCAACAGAACAAAGCCACAAGGAAAATAGTTGATAAAACATTAATTGGTGTAATATGAAGAGTAAAAAGTTATTCACGATATTCACATAAGTATTTATATGTCCTTAGTTATCAGTATTACAAGGTATGACACACTATGTTTGACACTGTTTCAAACTGCTGTTACTCCAAGATAAAACTCCAGTTCCCCTGGCTTTCTTAATGAATATTTGATAAAATCATAAACATATATCAAGAGTTTGTTTTTTTGTTTTTTTGTTTGTTTTTTGGGGGGGACAGAAGGAGAGGAGGGAATGTAATATTGTTTCATTATGTAATTGTGAATTACTAGTAATACATTCACATATAATCCAAGTTTCCTAAGTGAAATCCATATTTTAGACTTTTTTTTTTTTTGAGTCTGTTCATTTTTATGCAATATTTTTATCTTTACACATTTCTAGACCTGAAACTTAACCCAACGTCCAAGATCCATAAAAGAGTGTCAGGAGGCACTTAGTGTCTCTCTTTATAATTACTTTATTTAATGTTTACACCAGAATTCTTTAACATCAGTTTGCACTCTGTTAAAGAAATCAAAGGGCTTGATACCATCCACAACAATGAAATTGTAGGACATTCAGTAGCTTCAGAAATAAAAGACATGTATGTATCTTTCTGTAGACATAAGAGAGTAAGGGTGCTTTGCTTTTTTTTTTTTTTTTTTTTTTTTTTTTTTTTTTTACCTGAGAGACAGCTGTGACAGAAGCCCCAGCTTCTCAAAAGTGCACTTTTTATTGTCTCTTTCTATTTAATGGTAAACACAGGTACAAGAGCCTACAGATCACTTCAAACTAACAGATCTCATAGATGAGGTATATATTTAAGCGTAAGCTTCTGTTGTCCTTAGATACAGCTTGCCAGAGCATAAGACAGAAGACTTACTCTTTTGCCAGGCTATCCCCGACTCCTACTGAGGACTTGGAAACAGTGAAGCAGACAATATCCAGTTTCTGCTTTTTATTGCCTTTCTGTTGGACAAGACTCTGGTTGTCTTCTTTATTGGGTTAGATCTCCTACAAAAAGTTTCATTGACAAGTCCATCTCCTCTCTCAAGTCACCTCTCCTAGGCTGGAAAGTAGCCTAATGTTTATAGAAATCATGCTTTTGTGCAGTAGCTTTTAAACCAATCTCTGCAGCTTATTTACTCCTCTTATCCATTAAATAATTAAGATAAAAAAGCTTGGGAAGTTAAAAGACCAATTTTACATTGAAAGTGAAATATTTAATCTGACAGAGACATGGTTTCTCATCCAAAATAGAATCCTTCAACTAACCACTGAAACCTGCCAGTCTGATACTGCCTGATACATTCAATACAAAAATAAAATCTAGTCAAAATCAGAGAACAGGAAGAACCGAGACTTCTGAAAGTTTAAGGATAAAGCTTTTGAATCAATAACAAAACACATGAAGTCTCCCATTTGCAATACCTAATATAACTAACCAGCAGAGAACTGGTCAGTTCATCTTACTGTATTCAAATTTCTATCAGGTGCTGACTATCACGCCTGAAGGAACAGAAAAGCAGTCTTACTTCAGTACCAAGTGGACAAGTTGAAATATTCATTAATTATAATGTAAAAGTCTAGAGACATACAGTGTCATCAGTATCAACTTCCAGAGCTCCTAACACATAACCTTTAACCTCATTAACACATGACTTTGAGAATGCCAATCCAAATTGTCTCTGTAATTACTTTAATGACAATTACATAGTCAATCCTCATAGAATTCAGGCTGTTACTGTCTGCTGAAGAAAGCTTGGGGATCTTGAAATCTGAATCCAACAATATCAAATGGTGATGATTAATTTACTATAAATATATCACTCAATAATGGTAAAACAAACAAACAAACAAACAAAAAACACATGGAAGTGATGATACTATATATTTGTAAAACACATTCTCTTAACTTTTCTTTTGGGCAAGCAAGAGAGCATGAATATATCCAGTGTATTACATTACAGTATGGAAATTGTTGAGAACTGCTCATTTTAAATCACTCAATGTTCCCTAAATTCTGTCAGTTAAAGAAATCTGCATATGGATTTCAGCAATGTCTTAATTTCCTCTATGCTTTCTGTGCTACTGATTAAATCAATGGACTTTCTTGACAATTATGGCATTTCACAGAAGACAGAAAGGGATCTACACAAATGAGATTTCAAAATATGTAACAAGCTAATGGGTTAAAAAGTTCTTACACAGCAGGCAAACAAAAATGCAAATGTTATCTAAACCTTTCAATGGCCAAATACAGTTCACGATTGAACTTCATAGTTGTTAGTTTTTTTAGAATCATTTTCCTAACTACCTGTTCATTTTTATGAAAGTTACAAGGGTTTACCCAACAGGAATATGAGCATATCAGTAGTAACGTAAAGAGATAAACTATCTGAACTACTTATACATAACTCCATTTAATGTTTTAATGCGCATGCTTCTTCAGAAGTGTGTATTCAAAATAGTTGGGGCTGACATTGCCTGTTTAAAAAAGCTTGCTACTCTTGATATCATTGTAAACTATATCAAGTTGTGATGCTTAATTTACAATGAAGACAGTTTGCTAATTACTGTATATTTATTCAAAGAATACTTTTATATGTATTTAGAATGACAAAAGCACCTAAATAAAACCTAACTACAACTCTTTTGGCAATGATCTCCATGCCAATATCTATGCCAAAACAGATGTTACAGACATATTAAAACTCCCCTATAATAAAATGTAAAAGAGGATTCCTACATACTTATATTTGTGCCCATAAATGAGACCTAAGTGCAGGTAATAAAGTTGTATATGATTGCCAGGTTCATTTTGGAAGTACAACAAAAATGAGGATTTATTTTCCAGGCTCTATCATACATGCCTGTCCCACTCTGTCCTCCTTTTGCTCCCCTCTTTATCTCCCCCCAAAATCAGAAAGTTAAATAGGAGAATTCCCTTGTAAGTGCAAACATTTGATGTCAATATTCTTCACTATACTTTGTAGGATAAAGCTGAAGCCTCTCAAACTGGTGCTTACTTTGTGGCAAATCAAATGAAAAAATTCAAACTTCAGCTTCTGCTTCTTGCTGTAATTCCATTATCAGTGAATTAAACTTGATCAATTTTCAACCACTAATAAAACAAAGTTTTATAAAAACAGAATTCACTTTAAAAAAATAAATGCAAGATACATTTCCTTAAGGGAAAGAAAACATCTCACATAAGTGGGTTTTCATTTCTTGGAGTATAAAAGTTGTGTATCTGTTGGATATGTAACAGAACTGCATCATTAAAAAAAATAGGTCTTTCATATCAAGAGCCATCAGTTCTAAAGAGACCATGAGCAACTGGTGTTGATGCCCAAGGCTCTTTCCAGAAGGGAATACATAATGAGTCTAATGGACTGAATGGCAAGGAAAATTTCATATTGTTTATCTGTCTGCACCTATCAGGCACAGAAAGGATAAAAAGCAGAAGTGCAGAACTAAAACACCAGGGAAAAGAGTCTCTATGATGAAAAAGCATTTTGATACATGGATATGCCATCTTCAACTAGCAAATATGGAAATAAAAAAATGAAATAGATATGGAGATAAAATGTATATATAAAAACACCGAAAATTTTATAAAGTGAGCAGAAATATATATTTCATAAATGCAACTATATAGGCCAGAAATATGTTTTAGACCTGAAAATGTGCACTAGTAGAGTCAAAATAATAAATAAATATAAGTTAATTTACGATCAATTCACCCAACACTTTGCAATGCCTAGCACGAGAGAAAAAAGACTGACCCGAAAAGTAATCCTTAGGGGGAGAACAAAACAAAACAAACAAACAAACAAAAATTCTAGAGTTTGATAAAAAGTATCTACAGGTTTTTCAGACATCTCCTAGTGTAACATGGAAACCCGTTATGTTCAACTTGGTGAGTTACGTTACTGTTGTATAATATGGAAGAATTTCCAATTCATACATACTTCAGAAGGATGGAAGGTTAGTTTGTTGAAGAGACATACTTTACTTTATCAAATTGAAATCTCTCAGGGTACTATTTTCAAGCAGTCTTCCAATTTAAAGACTAGCTTTACAGCTCCATTTTCAATAATATTTAACAATTCTTTAAGGGTAGAAACATTTTAAAATCTCATGAAGTGGAGATTAGTCATATTGAAGGAAACAAACTTTTACATTTAAACATCAATTTACTAAGGCCTTTGTCGAAACTAAACAAGAGCAAACTGCTATCGTGTTCAAGAAACATCCTTATGAACTTAGCTTTTTGTACCTGGACTGAGTTTTCATACATAATACTTTTGAGGGTTAGCAGAATGTGACAGTTCATCTTTGTTTATATTGTTTAAAGCAAAAAGTAGAATTATTTAGCTAAACCAACAGAACTGATTCTGCCAGGTTCTGTTTAAATACGCCTGGTCACTAAATTGTACCACGGAGTAAAAATGGTAGCATGCAGCTGCACTGTCCAGATACTCTAGTGACGTTCAAAACACATATAATTTACCTACTGGTAAATATTAATGAAAATGAGCAGTCTGAAGCTGAATGCTGCCTCCCTTCTCTGACCATTCTTATCCTTTCTCTCATGGAATAAGTATTGAACTGTAAAGTGAAACTGGAGAGTAAATTCAAATGATGTCTGTCCCAAAAACATATTTCCTTTTATACGCTCCAATTAATACAGTTTTCCTTTTGCAGTATGTGCAAAACTATTGTCATATTGAAAGCCTTAGTAGAAGATACTCCCAAAGTGTAAGAGATTCTTCCAGTTCAAAATTTTCTGCACAAGGTTTTACCTTACAGGCTGTGAGTTGGATAGATTTAAAAATTAAAAACAAGGCAGCCAAAGTTACAAGACTAGACTTCCTTCCTTGTTGCAATGAAGGAAGTTGCAAACATTTTTAATGGATGCTATAGTGTGGATAATATACTGCTGCTTGTTACCAAGATACATAGCTACAACTTCTCAAAGTACATTCAATAGCTTCAGAATGCACGTTGCGGGAATAAATGTACTAATATGTCAGTCATGCATTACAGCTACTCACTTTCAAATTAAGCTTGCAAGTCCTGTACATCAGTAGCCAGCATTTTAACTCGTTCTGAGTGGCATACTATTCCTACAGCAGCAGGAGAGACACTAGACTTCACAAGAAAAGTGGGACTTTCAGCAGCTTTAGTGGTAAGCTGTCAAGTTGTCTTTGCTGCAGCATTTGAAGCTGAAACTAAGCATTAATTACACCAGAGAGGATGCTCCTGTGCCAAAGTAATGCACATTTAAGGAGCCGTGTAAAACTTTTCAAATCAATTAGAATATACTGAGAACATTTGTCAGGAAGCTTGCACAAATTCAAGTAACTATCAAACAACCGTTATGAAGAAAGCACTAAATGAATATATAAGACACAAAAAAAAAATGATTTTAATATACTGTATTTTGCATGGACAAACTATTTTTTTTTTTTTTTTGCTAAACACTGAAATGTAGATTTATTTTTTTTTAACCTATGAGTTTAGCAGTTGATTCCACACCTCAAAAAAATATCACTGATGGCAAAGCTACACAAAAGCATATGCATAAACATCTTCAAAAGTATTCATTATCTCATCACTGCTTCATTTCTGATTACAAGCACAATTTTATTAAATATTCTAAATGCAGTGAGAAAAATATTAAACAGTATTAACTGCATCATCATAGCAGCCCTTTGCATGAGACTGAATAGGTTCCTTCAGGGGAAGCTACCTGTCTCTCTAGTGAGTTTTGCAAATAGACTTCATTTGCACCAGTTGCGTCCATATATTTTTGTTAAATGTTTGAGTATTTTAAGTGGCCCATGGGTGGAAGCTAAATTTCCTCTGCACCAGTCTTATCAAGAGGATGCAACACACCATTATCATTAGAAACACATGTATTTACTTACTTTCCTTATAGCTGTACTCAGGAAAGAATTATCAAGGACTTTTCCAAACTTGCGCTTGACATTAATGTAATGATAGTCTTACAAATATTTTTCAACAACAAAGACTTGTATAACAGAAGTCACCTTCTTCAGCAGTAGTTTCCCTAAGACAGTATTGCTATAAATCTGAGTGCTAACGATGCTCTTGACTTTCTCAAAATGATTATCTATTTTCTCTTGAGAAAACATTCAAAAGTTGACACAACATGATTTGCAACTGTTTGCTATTCCTCATTGTAACAAATGCCACTAGTACCTTAATTTAGGGGGAAAAAATGTAGGTCAAAAGGTGTTAGCAGAGTATTTTTATTCCCACTGTAGGAAAAGTTTCATGCTTTGTTATGTGCATATAGTACACATTACATTGTATTATAATATATAATAATTATTTATTTATAGATTCTATATAGAGATTCTATAGGCATGGCCATCTATCTAGAATCTCTATATAGAATCTATAAATAAATAATTATTATATATTATAATATATATAGAATATATATATATTATATAATATAATATATATATTATATATATATAATATATTATATATTCTATATAATACGTAGAATATATTATAATATATATAGAATATATATTATATTCTATAGGCATGGCCATCTATCTAGAGGTCACAGAAATCTCTGCAACAAAACACAAAATTTCTGACAATAACTTAACAGCAGTCAACTCCCCTAGTAGAAGCTATAAACTGACAGTAACGCCACAAAGAGTCTGGATTAGACTACACTGTGATTAAAAAATTAGTCATTTTAAGGTAAATATTTATGAATTATATCTGATGTATACACTTAAATTTCTGTTTCTACTCTTCCATTTTCTGAACTAGGAATTCAATAAACACACACTTGATCCTTTTCCTAACTTGATTTTAGCATGTGTATCCACCTGGTGCACACATAACCCATCTCCACAAATAGTATTTAAAACTATTTAAAAACAAGGAGGAAAAACTATTTATGTTTGATTATCCATACACTTCATGGAAGCTGCAACAGAAAAGAAAGTTTAAGAAAGGCATAATTTAGCAATGAAAGAAAGCTGATGGAAGAACATCAGCTACTTCCTTTAACACAGTGCCACAGCTGAAAATACAGTAACTTATTAATCCTAAATATTGGACCATAGTGAGAAATTAACACATTGCTGTTTTTTATTATTTTAGTTGCACCTATTTTTTTTCCCCAAGTATTCAATACTTCTAGACTTCTTTTTTTTTTTTTTCAAGTAAGACAAGATCCACTGAAACTACAACCATTTCACACAAAGGCAACAAGATGGCTATCTATATATCTAAGATATATTGATATATCTTAGATATATTAGATATATCTAATATCTAAGATTAGATATATCTAATATATCTAAGATATATTGACAACCCAAAATCTCTGCAAAATTGAATAGTACAATGCTAAAGAAATGTGTATACTAGAAGAACTTGCTTTCCCACAGGATCGTGTGAAGAAGCACATCCTTCAATCCAAAGCAGAAACCTTGCAAAACAATGCTTGGTATTGTCAATAATAAATAAATATTCAAAAAAAAAAGAAAGTGCATAACTTAAGCTAGCTGCAGTTACCAAGGAAACCAGCAAGACTTCCTTAACACTTCCTACTCTATTCCATTATCATTCAGTATCTCATGAACTCAAATGGAGAAGCATTGTTCCTCTTCCCATGGAAACCAAGGAAGTAGCCTACATAATTTTCACAAGGAATTAAAGTAATCTAGAACACATCTCTGGGACTCATTTAAATGCCACCAAGGACTAAGGAAGATTAAAAAGAACTAAACAGACAAACTCATTTCTCAATATTGAGGAGCAGAATCCAAACTATCCCCGATGAAAAGTAAATTAGTGGAGAACAGTTGCAAGCAGCATATAATCTGTGAACAAATGTGATGAACAGATCTGTGCAGTTACACTAACATACTGATAGGCGCATTCTCAGCTGCTTTGTATCCAGTCTTAATGCAAATTTCCTACCCTGATAAGGCTATGCTCTTTAGTCTCTACAACGTGTTTTCTTATTTGTTGACCAGGGTGAGAGAAGGGGAACATCTATACAGATGTAATACTTTATAATCTAAAATGCGTACACTTTTTCATCTCAGAAGACCTAATTACTACTACTACTACTACTAATAAAAGATCTACTACAGACACATTCAGGAATGTGCATATTGTTAAACAAACAAGATTCACGAATATTAGAATGCCCGTGTGTTAAAGGTTAACCTCTCCTTCACTCCCTCTGCCTAGACACATCTATTCTATTAATCTACAGATGTATAGTTAAGTGCACCTGTGATCTAGTGATTAGAAAGTATAACTGCAAACTGCAAAAGATGCCAATCTGTCTTGTTCTTGACAATGCTCAGAATTCTATCTTTCTATGACCTCAAGTGCAGGGTCAGTCAATTACTTCAAAGAGCTATCCATGATGATGCCAATATCTTTTCTCAGCAAAATCCATCAGTTCTGGTCTCAGAATCATTTAAGTGTTTTTAAGGCTTTTTTTCTCTTGATTCATTTCCCTATACTTACACACACTGAAATTCATCTGCCATACAATTGTTACTATGGTTATGAAAATGCTACTAATTTCTACACTTGGAGGTCATCAACAGCTTCTTTATTTATGCGTTACTTTCTTCATCCATAAAATAAGAGATAGTCTTAACAGATAGTTGTATACTTAATTTATCACCTATCTACTCATTGATTTAGCATCCTCAGAGATGTGTAGAAAGGCAAATTAATGGTTAATGTAATTAGATCATTTATTTTAATGTCCCTGAAATGTTTAAGAGTCCCAAATAGTCAGGTAAAATCACAATTTCATGCTAGCAATCGGAAGCAGATTCAGTTACAAGCAGATAAAAAATAAGTCCTTTCTCCTCAAACAGAATGACAGTTAACCTTGCACTAAATCTTTAAGGTATCTTTCAAAAACTTTTAACTACATGCCGAGAAACACATTTTCTTGTAACTTTCATGAACTATTTTACTTGTTTATTCAAATGAGTGTTGGTATAGGTCTTGGTTTGATGAACATTTAAAAAAAACACCGAGGTCAGGGGGCATCCTATGGTTCGTGCCTGTGTTCCTGACATGGAGGCCAAAATACTTTCCTCCTTGCTTGTAGTTCAGAATATTACAGCACACAACAAGGGAAAACGTGGAACTTCCCTTGAAATGGGAAGGGAATTTCTAGTTATTTTTGCCTAACTAGCAGGATTTCACAAAAAAACTTTCTTTAACTAGCTAAGAAAAATTGTCATGCCTTAACCAATAAACTGCAAAACAAGTCCTGTTATCCAAGAATGTAAGTGTGTCACTGCTGAAAAAATAATGTCAGGTTCACATTTGTAAAATGCTTGGGATATAATGAGTATGAAAGACTAAAACACAGAAGAATGAATTCTATTTGTATCATCACGTCAATTAATACATTTGATTCTAAATGAAGTCTTATTCCAATTAACTACACCATAAGAACATCACAGGTGATCAGAAAAAAAAAAAAAGGTCTGTTAAGGCGACAAAAAGATTAGTTGCAAGAGATCTCCTCTTGGGTGATAGGATCCCACACTGGAAAGAAAGAAAAAAAATTACAAAACTTTGTTTACCATTGAGAAATCATGCTCAACTCTCAATTCCGTGATATCGTATACTGCCCAAGGCTTCTCTTTCTGCTCTGGAAATGTAGTAAAATAGCTGATATTGTCAAAAACGCTGAACAAATTGTATGTATACCAAATATACCTGTCTTCTCCAAATTCTTATCTGTCAGGGCTACAAATTTATCCTTCAAGCACCTTGCCTCATTAAAGTCATGAAAGAACTCTTATTGCCTTTGGAAGCACCGAGAAATCCAAATAATTTCTATGCTGCTAAATTTTACTTTGGCTGCTAGGCAACTGTAAATTATTGCAAGGGGGTTTTTGCGTGTGTGTTGTTTTTTTTTTTTTTTTTTTTCCCTTAATGTTAAAAGAATTTGAATCCAATCCTTCAGAAAAATAAAAATAAATATGTAGTAAAGCTCTTTCTACTGTAAAAATAAATATGTAGTAAAGCTCTTTCTACTGTAAAAATATCCTAAAAAAACAAACAAACAAAAAAAAAGGACATAGCATATTTATGTATTTTTCCAGCAAAATCTACTATAATTTATCACATATTTAAAAATCCACTGTTTTGTTTTTTTGTTTTCTGTTTTTTTTTTTTCAAAACACTCTACCAGCTCTCAAACTATTCTTCTGACTATAAACAACAATAAGAAAAAAAGTATTTTTCATTCCATTGCTTCACTTATGCTTTTTATTCCTCCCAAATGGAGTACTATTATTTGCTATCTTTTTTATAATAAAGGATACGATCCTATTTATTTAGGATAGTATTTATTGACAAAAACTACAAGTTCTCCAAGGAAAAATAACTGACACATTATTTCTTGAGTAAGCAATAATATAGCAAATTTACTTTTATTTCAGCATCATATGTATTTATAATTAAACTGTGATGGTTACAAACAAAATAGACAACTTGAATGTTGAAAAATTTCAGTCATAGAAATACGCCACTCTTCTATAGAATGAGCAGTTAGGCCTTACAACATTTTCAGCCGTTCTTCAAAATTCCAATCAAGTGTCCGGGTGTTTCAATAGAAAAACTTCATCACATTCTCTATTGATTTGGTGGGCTTTGATTCAGACGTTTAAAGTTTTGGCACCAGTATCTCAGAAATTACGATGTTCAAACCTTACAGAAGGCCAGGCAAAACCTAGTCACGAGTTTTATTACTATTTATCTCAAAGCTCTTCCTCTTCTTTAGATATTTAAATAGAGTTAATAAGCATTAAGAATATTAAGAAATCAACCTTAGGAGTCTTCTAATGAAAAAACTTCAGTAATATACTGCTGTCACTATTTGTCTATATCACTCCTCTTTCCCTGCCCACCCCCACCTCCCAAACCAAAAAAGGCTTCTGTTTTCCTCTTTCCTTCAACATTGCCAATTTAAAAGACATTTTCCTTATGCAGTGATTAAGAAAAAAAAAAAAAAAAAAAAAAAGCTTTATATATTATAATATAATACAAATTGACCTCGTTCTGTTACTGTGAGTCAAGGCAGCAGGCAAAACCACCACATGGCACCCAGCACTAGATAGCTAAGTAAAGCTTCTATCTCTGCTACGCATTCACAGATCATGTGTTAAAACAGAAGAAAACAGCAACTTGCTCTGCCATTTAATTTCTCAGATTTGCAATTGAAATAGTGATTTTCTTGGTTGGTTTGCAGGAGAGTCCACACTCAACTGTGTCCTAGATTGAACTGTGGTAACTTCAACAATACACTTACAGTTTTCTCTTATATATCATGATGTGCTTTTAATTACCTAATTACAGAAGTCTTTTTCTTCTTACTTGAACGAATAAAAAAAATAATTTCAGGAAGCAAAATCAGTTCATAAACACCTTCAATTTCCTGATTGTTCAGATTAATTATGAATGTGTCTGATTCTTTTCTGAGAAGCTCAACTCAGGAACTGTTATTTGATACTTCCATCATCTACTTCTACATTATATTGCACTTAAACAGCACTTCCATGAGCAGATCTTCAGGCAACTTTCACCATTTTTGGTGATTTAGATCTATGACATCAACTGCAAACAGTACTGCATGGGTTCAGTTTGCATGTTCTTAAATCATTTGCTTATGTAATTTAATAAAGAGACATTTTTAAACAGTATGTAAAATTCTTATCTACATTATATAAGAGCATGAGTCACATTTTCAAAGGTTGTGCCACCAAGAATATTAAGTTCCAGGCATGTTTTTAAAACCTCAAAAATGAGGAAAAGGATATTCAGACCACACAACTGTAATCATTGTGCTTAACTAACTCAGTGTTCTGCACCACTTCAGGAGACAAAAAGGGATTCTAACTGGAAAACATTCTGGATCATCTGCTACAAATGCCTTCTTCCAAAACCTGCCCTTCAGATAAAACTGGGTAGTGTGAATATTCCTTCATGCACAAATCACTTTTGAAATGTCAATGTGGAATTTAAGCTCCTACAGCAGTAAGCAGTGCTTAGTGCAAAGAGTGATTTTAATTTAAAATCTCACAGTGTAAAAAGGTACTATAATTTCCGCAGATATCTCATACAGTTTTGATTCTGTAGCACTGTAAGGCCACTAGCTCCAAGGAAAAAAAATTTAATAATAATAATAATACACATGTTGATTCAGAAATACAATAGCTAGTAGAAACAGACTGTTCAGTTAGTTGGAATTCATGAGTAAGTCATAATATTTTAAAACAGTATTTACTTTATAAAAATATTGACTTGACTTAGCTATATCCTATATCTCCAAATAATGTGAATATTCCCTTCAGCACAAATGTTCATTGAAGCAGTTAACCTTTAGCAAATATAACCATAATGTAAATTTTAAATGAACAGTTACTGTTGACACTGCAAATGGTCCTCCAAAAATTACATCGTATTCAAATCAATTCAAATCCTGAAACTGGTGAGTACTACATTAAAACAAATGTATCTCATTTTCTAAACTAACGAAAATTAACAGGCCCCATATATAACCATTTGTTTCTCATATTGATGTGCCCAGATGTATACAGTAGCTGTTGTCCTATTTGAGAAGAACATCAAATATTCTCAGAAGTAATCTGACTCAGTGATGCTGTTCATCTGCCAACAAATAAAACTCTGAAATTAAACCAGTTCCTTGTAAGATGCAACAATAAACTTAGCACACACACGAAAATAAAAATAAATAAATCAAATGGAATCCAATAAGTTCTCCTAGTATCTTGAAGGAAAAGCACAAAATAAAATATGTTTTATAGTTTGTGTTTTGGCCTAGACTGTTGGTTTACTTTTGTTCCTATTCCCCTCAGTAAAAACAATATAGGCTTATTTCTGATTACATAGCTAATAGCAAAAGACTATTTTGCATGATTTCTAACCTTGATGCTTAAACTAGAAAAAGAAACGTGACTAATATTTGTCACTTTTAATGCTGAAGATGTCAGAAAAACATGTGAAAGATCAATATGCTGCTTCTTATAAGATGATCATTATGTCAGTTTGACATTGAATAGACGTAATGCTAAGTGTGGCACTAGAACATACTTTTAACATATTGATGTAAGTCAGCATTTAACATAAGCAGAAGTGTTGTTTTTTTGTTTGTTTAGGAAAAAATAATCAAAATAATATTAATGCAGAATTAAACAAGACAGTAGCAACTAAGCCACCTCAACTTCTAACTGTAAAGGACTTCATTAGGATGGGAAAATTCATTCTTTTCCTTCTATCCCCACTGCCAAATAATAGTTCTACATACAAGAACTGACTGTAACATATCTCTTACCTGAAGTAAACTATCAAGAACTGTTTTAATTTTAATTGAAACTAGTTCAAGAATTTCACTGGAATCATACAAGTTTTAAATAGGACTTAAATTGCTTTGGCTGCTAGTCAGTATTTGCTTTCTAACAGAGAACTAATCATAATCACACGAGACACCTTTAACTGCAGTGGATTCAAGACGAAACCTTTGGTAATCAAGTATGATTTCACAAGGCTATAAAATAATTATATTCAAAGTGAAAACTGTAAAGCTTTTTACCACAGCTTTAAATCGCAGATTATCCTGATCTGATTTGTGGCTCTATTTGATATATAACTCCTTCATAATAAAAATATTTCATATCTTCATAAAGGAAGAAATCAAGGGAACATAAAATCATTCCTAATCTATTGGAAGTGTCTGTGCACAACTATCATCACATATTCTGTTCAGATTTGTCTCTGCTTTACAGTTCTGACCACTATATACACGTATTATATAATGCTTATTTTCCTAGTTGGCTTCTATTTTTACTAGCACAATTTTCTTCCAGACAAAATAGACCTATAGTTTTACAACATAATACAAACATGAAATTATTAGTATTAGTGTTCAGAGCTCAGAATCCCGGTGCCAGAATACTGAAACAGGCTAGGGCAAAGGTGAAACTATGGCAGAAAGCAGCTTTTCTTTATTGCCATCTCTGCTTCTCTTTGTAGTAAGAATTAGTATACTATTTAACTTCCAACAGAGAGAAAACTGGGATTGACTTCGTGCTGATGCAACACACCAACTCTAAATCTTCCACTAATGCTGGATCACAATGCTTGTGTAACAAATGCTCTTTAAAATACATATATAGGAAAAAAAAAAAAAAAAAAAAACTTACAAGTACTCTGCCAGTTAATGTCTGGGCAGATATCATGACTCCTGCCCAATCTTTTACAGAGGTCATCCATCCCACTTCTGCTGCCACGTTCTCTTCTTTTTCATCCGTTGGTTTGCAGGCCCCATCTGCCTGTGTATCTCCACCACCATTGATCTTCTGGGCCTCCTGCAAAGGAAAGGTTTGTGTTTGTTAATGTTTAACAGTTTGACAGTGAAAGTCAGCATACAGTCATGACTAAGAAATGCTATGAGCAATCCTATAAGCAAAACCGTCCTGCTAGATGAAAGTATGCACCTACTTAGCCATGTCTCTCTAGAAATAGTTGTTCTATAAAGTACCAGACTAACTGCTAGATAATAATACTCTTCTTGACATTAAATCAGAAATCATCAAATATGCTATATGTTACTTGCCTGTATGCAGCATAATTGCCAAGAGCCATGTATGCAATTACAGAGCTACATATAAAAGTCTGAGACATACACTAAAGGTCTGTTTGATTTTTTTGTTCAAAACGTGTGCGAAGGGTAAATGTAAAATATGCACAATTTTAATTTACTGTCACTACAATTAATTATATTAATTACCTGTGCAAGCCCTTGTTAAGAAGCCTGATATAACACAACCATAATCATTAAGTGTGAGGTGAACAAAATACTCCACAGAGAACCTGCAGTGAGCTGCCATGCTATCAGCAACCAGTGTTTCAATGAAAGTGTTTAATACATCACAGGAATTCTTCTGTCAATAAGTGGTTCTCATAGAACAGACAGCTAGAAATTAAAGAGGAACTTCATCTGCACTAAGCTAACTGATGAGTCACATGCATTGGAATTCAGATCAGTCTCCCATGGATGCTTCAGCAAGGATGTCTTGCTCTGTAACTGCCTGCTATCTGCTGCAGTCGGATGCTGCTATCTGCTACGGATGCTGCACAAAAATCAAGGGAAATTATAATAGGAAAAGCCAGTTTAGATTGTACAGCATTTAAAACACATCATATGCAAAGTATCAGACTGTGCCATAAGCATGCCTTTGGTGACAGCATAATACTAATGACTTCCTGAATACTTGACAAGTTACGCTAAACAAGCAAAGTGTAAGGGAAGCAGCAAAAATTCAGTACTAAGGTAAGTACTGAGTACTTGAACTGCACCCATAGATCTACATTAGTGCTTCAAGCATGTAGTATGGACCAACAGCTTGAAAGATCTTGTTTGTATATCAATCACTTACAAGCCACTAAGCAGAAAATCAATTCTCATTAATCCTCTTTGGGATTTTTGTTATAAAAACATGTTTGACACTAGTTGAGTAATTATTACTGCTATAGGAATACTGCACTACCAAGGTCAGAACTCGCAGTTCTGAGATGACCTTGAGGACACAAGTGGACATAAATGAAATGGCATTTTCTGAGAGCAGCACTGAACTAATAAAGCAGTTACACTGAATCTGTCAAAAAAGAGCAGTAGAACAACATTAAAAATGTAATATGGGGACCAACAGTTGTTTTTGTAGAATCTCAGTTTTGCATCTTAATTAGCTAATCAGATTCCTATCTGATACTCTCCCACCCAAAATGTGGGCTATGTCTTACTAGCAATGTGCATGACGTGGCTGTATTGTTAATAAATTACTCACAGTTACAACAGTAGTTCAGCAAAAGCAAAATTCAATATTTCTAAGCAAATAACGAGACAAAAGATAAAAGCTACTCTGTATTTGCATAACTGGACCTCATTCCCTGATAAATATGGATACAATGAATCAGATGTTTTACACTCAGCATTGAAGGAAGTATACTGCATTGCACAGGCACAAAGCACAACCTACAGAAATGAGCTCATTGCTTAGGACAGTAATATGTGATGCATGCAGCACAAGGCATTTGCAGGACAGTAATGTTCAGCCAGGAATGATTTGTGACCCTTATCATCATCCAGCCATACAGATCTTAAAGAAATGCCTGGACATCAGGAAAGAGAGAGAAAATGAGAAACCTCTTTTCTTCTTTCTTTCTTTTTTTTTTTTTTTTTTTTTCCTTAAGTGGTAGGTGTGGTTGTATGTATTACAGTCAGTGTAATGCAATAGGATGTTGACGTTTAGTCAAACTAGATGTATCTCCATGGCTCTGGGAGACTCATAGGCTTCACAGGCCCTGACCCCTCCCCTCTGAGGGCTCCTCCAACCCTGCCCATAGCCCAGGACTCCATGTCAGCCCTGCCCACAGCCTTTAGACCTACCCAGCTGCAGGTACCATCGAACAGGGCCACACTAAGTTGGCTGCTCAGCAGCTGTCTCTGACCCTGGTTCCTCTCACTGTGCCTGATCCTGACCTTTACGCACAGGCTGACACCTCAGCCTGCCCTCCTCTCCAGGGCATCTCCTGGCTGGGGCAGTGAGACAGGTCCTGGCTGACATGCCCTGGCTGCTAGCCTGGGTAGGCCCTGGCCCTGCAGGGCCCTGACTGCCCCCAACTTGTTAAAAATTACATGGTCTCCACACCATTTATTTCTATCTCTCTACCAGTTTGTCTGCCTTCTGTAGCTGTCTTACAGCTGATCTTTCAGACTGTAAACTTTTAAAATCAGATTTTACTGCATGATGCTCCTATGTGAAGCACGTAGGCTCCAATTTATGCTCTGAACAAGCTTACACTGAATTACAGTATTAATGTGGTTTTCATAGTAAGGGAAATATAATTATCTCATCCAATCATATAAGAAACTGAGACAGTGATTAGGTGCCTAAGTCAGTCACCAAAGAAGTCAGTGGCAGAGCAAGGATGAATCATACAATCATTAAGGCTGGAAAAGACCTCCAAGATCACACAGTCCAACCATCGCCCTACTGCCAATGTCACCCATCAAACTATGTCCCTAAGCACCAGGTCCAACCTTTCCTTACACACCTCCAGGGATGGTGACTCCACCAGCTACCTGGGCAACCCATTCCAATGCCTCTATGAGAAGAAATGTCCCCTCATTTCCAACCTAAACCTCCCCTGGCGCAACTTGAGGCCATTCCCTCTAGGCCTATCACTAGTTATCTGTGAGAGAAGGCCAACCCCCAGCTCCCCACAACTTCCTCTCAGGGAAGAGAGCAGTGAGGCCTGCCCTGAGCCTCCTCTTCTCCAGACTAAACAAACCCAGTTCCCTCAGCTGCTGCTCACAGGACTTGTATTCCAGGCCCTTCACCAGCTTTGTAGCCCCTCTCTGGACACACTCCAGCGCCTCGATGTCCTTCTTGGAGTAAGGGGCCCAAAACTGAACACAGTACTTGAGGTGCGGCCTCACCAGAGCTGAGATGAAACCACAGACTTCTTTGATTTTTCTACCCAGCACTCCTATTTGAAATCACAAGGACGCATACCCTGCTAAAAAAACATTCCTAATTATGGATCGTTATAAGAAGTCACAGAACTACAAGTCATAAAATGAAAAGATCTGAATGGAAAAATCCATTTTGTGGCAGTGAACTTTAAAACATTAAACTATTAAAATATTGTTATTGTTTACATGTTCCTTACCCCAACCTTATTGTCAATATATCAAACAATTTGCAAGATGTGATTATTCATAAGAATATAAAAATAATATTTCCTGATATACAATAAAAATAGCAGATGAGTTACTTGTTGAAGGAAAAAGGTAACCTTGATATTTTCAATAGGTTCCATTTCTCTGGAGTTCTTTGTGGAGTTGGATCAACTTTTGGTTGCCAGCAGAATATAGCAATAAGATGTGACAGATTTATTCAGAATTTCATTCTCTGAAGGTACTCAAGTCTGCAATACCCTTGGATGGCTGTATTTATGCATGTGTACTACTTCTTAATTAACATGTAAGTAATACAATCATCCCCTGCCAAGTATCCTTTGGAGCACAGTCTCCTGATCAGCTACACAGCAAGCCTAACCCCTGCTATCATTGTAGCTCTAACTACTATTTAGGTAAATCATTGTTATGTAATATTCATATTCAGTTGGAATGTTTTTATATTTTCATCTCCATGGATAACTTATTAACTTACTTAATTGGCAGTCAAGTATTAACAAAAGTTTATTCCCAAATCATTATGCAGTTGTGTAGAGATCACTAAGGGAGATTTAAACTCCGATTTCATTTACACTGTATACAAATCAGAGCTGTTATTATCTGTATGATCCTGTCCTATTGTTATTTCTTCACCTCAAAGCATTAACGAACCAACACTGCAACCTGAAAAAGGTGCTTAAAAATAATCTGACAGTGATGGTAATTGCTTAATTATTTACAGGCTTAGTAGCTACAAGTAAGACAATACTATCTTTACCCAGTCTGCTTACCTGTTGTTTCACAAAGTGCTCATTATTTTAATTACTTGATAACAGGAACATTCAAGTAGATAAAGCAATAAAAATATTTTGCCATATACACATACACACCTTTCCTGAACTTATTGACAAAATGGAACATACATGTAATGCATGAGGAGGAGTTCAACACAAGTTGAACCAGTACGCTCAGTTTAAGTGGATGTTTAAACACAGTAATTGAATGGCCTTAAATAGATTCTCTCACCATTTTGAGATTCTCTCACCACTTTGAACAGGGGTCTTAAACAAAGCCCAAGTGTTATGCTGAGTTCTCAGAAGCTGGCCATCATACCGTGTATATCAAAACATCAGGTACCAACTGAATATTTCACAGAATCACAGAATTTCTAGGTCACACTGTTCCTGATACAAGCCAGGATGCCGTTGGCCTTCTTGGCCACCTGAGCACACTGCTGGCTCATATTCAGCCGACTATCCACCATCACTCCCAGGTCCTTCTCTGCCTGGCAGCTCTCCAACCATTCCTCTCCCAGCCTGTAGCTCTGCTTGGGGTTATTGCGCCCCAGGTGCAGGACCCGGCACTTGGCCTTGTTGAACTTCATGCAGTTGACCTCAGCCCATCGGTGCAGCCTATCCAGATCCTCCTGTAGAGCTTTCCTACCCTCAAGCAGATCAACACACGCACCTAACTTGGTGTCATCTGCAAACTTACTGAGGGTGCACTCGATGCCCTCGTCCAGATCATCGATGAAGATATTAAAGAGGACCGGCCCCAGCACCGAGCCCTGGGGGACGCCACTAGTGACTGGCCTCCAACTGGACTTGGCTCCATTCACCACGACTCTTTGGGCCCGGCTATCCAGCCAGTTTCTAACCTAATGAAGCGTGCGCCAGTCCGAGCCAAGAGCAGCCAGTTTCTTGAGGAGAATGCTGTGGGAGACGGTGTCAAAAGCCTTGCTGAAGTCAAGGCAGACCACATCCACAGCCTTTCCCTCGTCTACCCAGCGCGTCACTTTGTCATAGAAGGAGATCAGGTTCGTCAAGCAGGACCTGCCTTTCATAAACCCATGCTGACTAGGCCTGATCGCCTGCTTGCCCTGCAAGTGCCGCGTGATGACTCTCAGGAGGATCTGCTCCATGAGCTTCCCTGGCACTGAGGTCAAACTGACAGGCCTGTAGTTTCCCGGGTCTGCCCTCCGGCCCTTCTTGTAGATGGGCATCACATTTGCTAGCCGCCAGTCAACTGGGACCTCCCCCGATCGCCAGGACTGCTGATAAATGATGGACAGTGGCTTGGCCAGCTCCTCTGCCAGTTCTCTCAGTACCCTTGGGTGGATCCCATCCAGCCCCATCGACTTGTGCACATCCAAGTGCCGTAGCAGGTCACCAACCAGTTCTCACTTGAGAATAAAAAACAGCAGAGCCCTACATTATCTGAAAGAAAGCACAAGAAGTACTGAGTTCAAAGTCTAGAACTTCATACATGTTAATGAAGGAGTTACAGTCTCTTGTCCTCTGCCATCTGACATAAGAGAAAGCTAAAATACTTGGAGACCATCATAGTAAACATCAGCAGACAAAGACTTTGCTGGTTTTCACAGAGAGCAGAGCTTGGATGTTAAATAAAATTTTTGAGTTTTCAGCACATAAAAATCTAAGGATTTGATTAAAGTATTTTAGATAGATTTTTTTCAAAGATACAGCTTTCTATTTTAAGATGGTGCCCTCAGTCTCAGATCTAGACAGAAGATCACATAACATAATGGTTCTTGCAGCAATAGAAGATACTTCACAAATATTGCAGAACACTGCGTTACGTTTGTAAGTCCCTAACACAAAAGGCAAAATAATGAATAAATAAATAAATAATGAAATATAAGGAGGGGGGGAGAGAGAGAGGATGTTTAAACAACTTACAAGTCTTATGCTTCTTTGTCCTTAATGTGCTTTTGAGCCTTCTATTTATTACTTACCCTTTAATGGACATAGGCTTGGGAGACTAGCAGAACATTAATTTGCCCATCAGTTTTAGCTCATATTTCCCTTCCTTACTATTATAGTTTATAGCCATACTTATCTCAAAGCCTAAGTTTACTGCTTTTGTTTCTTTTCAGAAACTTTTAAGTAGGCAAAGGGAGCTTAAATTTGGATGGCAGACTATCTGGAGAGAAAGTCCAACGTATTGAAATAGCATAGCAATTTAATATAGAAGATAAGTTTACAAGTAAATTGTTTGGACAATTTTCAGACATGAGGTCATAAAGTCACAGTCGCTTGGTGATCAAAAGCTAAACATATTAAAAAAAAATGCCACAAAGAAAAATATGATGTAAAACAATATTTCTGAGTAACTGGAAATCTGCCCGAGTGATTTCCGCATCAGTCTAGGTATTCGGAGACAGGCTGAAGTCCCTTTTCGGCCACCAAAATTTTGAAGTCCTCAGCCACGTTGTCTATTCTTCATTCTGTAACTGTAGAATATGAGTAATGGTAGCTTCTGTTGTATAGAAATCTTACCAAGATAAAGATATTTAGGATTTAAAGTGTTTCAATATTACACATGTAGCAAACAATGCAGGCATAGTATATCACAAAGTAAGACACACTAAAACATACTGGGAAAAATTGTTAAACTAGTTACACAAGACAATTATACATAAGTGTAAAATGGAAGGAACAAAGAGCTCCAGGCATTATGGTGAGATGAAAAAGCAATTTAAATCTTAATGGTACCAGGAAAGTAAAAAAATAGGTCATAACAATAGTGCCCACTGAAGTTATAGAAGAGGAAAAAGGGGAAAAATGTAGAAGGATTGAGCAATATTTCCAACAAAAAAAAAAAAAAAAAAAAACACTTAGAGAGGAGAGCACAATTCTTGCAACTAAAGTCTGCGATATAAGCAAAGTCATTACAAACTTGCATGCATTCAAACGGACAAACAGGATGGTTTTTCTTTTATTTTTTAAGAATTTATGATGCTTTGTTCAAATTAGCACAGTTTTAAGACAATAGTTACGCAAACATTGGATGCAAGTTCAGAAGTTTGTTTGAACAATTTCTTTTCTATTTATTCTTAAAAAAAATCCATAAGTTTTCATTTTGTTATTTCAGACTGTATATCAGACCACCATTTATAGAAATAAAAAAACAGTACACTTGTCATAAATTTAGACAACAATTTACTGTCCACAATGAACAAACAAAACAGGACAAGTCTGTGATGTACAGGTTGGGAGTGTTCACTCAAAGTATTTCACAAATTCTCGAAGTATCATCTGGCCCATATTAACTTTATTTTCTATTAAGTTATTTCCATTTTCTATAATCACCAGGTCACTCCTTATTAATTTCCTTTATGAAGACTGAGCTATTTATCACATAAAAATATTCCCTGAAGCCCCTGTTCAATTATATAATAGAAGGGAAAAGAGCAACACAAGGATTTCATTTTATCAAACAACAACAACAACAAAAAAATCACACAACTTAAGTCAAAGGAGGAAAATCATTATCAGAAATAGGCGTATTAAGCAGATCAGACACTTAGTATGTAATATAGAGGATTAGAGGTTAACTGTCTGTTCCATGGTTCAACTATTTTAGTGAGACCATTTGTTTAGAACACATTCTTTAGGAAGAACTTTAGAGTAACCATGCTAGATTACTGACATTTAACATGATAGAAACTAAATTTGTAAAAATAAGTGAAATAATGTCAGATGGGCCTGATTTATTAAAATTATAAAAATGGAAAGAAATCTTGATAGAAAACCACAGAGAAGGACAGAAAGGCATATGCATTTCGTGTTATATCCTCCCATTTTCTTTCCTCCCTCCTAAGAGTAGCCAAACCAAATAAATACACAATTGAAAATACATGATACAGGGCATTATCATGAAATGAACACTGCCAAAATACCCACATAGCACTGACTGATTAATCCAGAAGCAACTTCTGTCATAGATGCTAAAATATTTTAAATATCAATAATTAATCAAAAGTTTGCTACAAGCAATGAAATATTTTGAAATTTCACTGTCTTCAAACTCAGCTCATTTTTGTGAAAGTTTACTGCAATGCAAAAGTCTTGAAGTGCTTTTCTCATGAACATGAGAAGAAAGTCTTAAGACAAAAAAATACCTAACTTGTTTACGTTAATTATAGGAAGTACTTCAGCTGATTCCTTGTAATTTTGTTGTTGCTGTTAACATTAATTAACACCCAACTCCAAAAACATATACAGTTTTTCAATCATCATCTCTTCATACTATTTTTTAAAGTACTAAAAACATGAAATACGAAAAATGAATGGAAAAATGAATTGCTTGATTTTGCCCAATTTTAAGACAGGAATTAACAGTAAATCTTTTGTGATATATGTGATTGAAATTAATGAGAGTAACTTAGGTAGTTGTGTTGGGTCTGTCTGAGCTGGAGTCACCTTTTCCCTGCAGCAGCCCGCACAGTGCTGTACTCTGCACTCGTAGCTGGAACAGCGCTGATATCACTCCAGTGTTGTGTCTATTGCTGCGTAGTGCTGGCACAGCATCAGGACTCCTTCCAAGCCCCCAAGAGCCAGCAGGCTGGGGGTGGGTAAGTGATGGGGAGGGTACATTGCCGGGGCTGCTGACCTAAACCAACCAAAGGGATATTCTGTAACACCTGATGTCACCCTCAGCAATAAAAGGGGGGGCTCTCGTGGGGGAGGGGGCTGTTCCTCCTGAACAACCACTACGTGTTTGAGGCCCTGCTTCCCAGGACGTGGCCGAACACCGCTCGCTGATGGGAAGTAGAGAATAATTTTCTCTCTCTCTGTGCTTCCGCGCGAACTGATTGTTTCTTTTGTTTCGGTTTTTCCTCCCCATTCCCTTTCCCTTTAATTAAACCTTCCTTATCTCAAACCTTGAGTTCTCTGTGTTGTATTTTCTCCCCCTTCCTCTTTGAGGAGAGCGGGAGTGAGAGAGCGGTTGTGGTGGAGCTCGGCTGCCCACCTGAGTAAAACCACCACAGTAGTAAAAGCTGAAGTAAAGAAACCGCTAAGAAAACTATTCTCTACCATGAATATTCATTATGAGAATAGATATTAAAAGGTTCCAGTGGTAAAAGTTTTATTTATTTCACTGAAAGATATATGTAAATTCCATGTAAAAAATAAATTGTCAAACTGCTTTCCCAATGAAATTAAACTTCACAATATCTTTACAGCTACATGCTTTTCTCCATCCTGCTCAATTACAGAAGACAAAGCTTTTACCCATTAGCAACCAGTACAGTTTCTTTCATACTACCAATTTTGTAACATTATCTTGCTTGTGGAACAAGAGGTATCAGAGAGAGATGCCAGACTGGTTCATGGAAAGTAATTCTTCCCTTCTTCCCAACTTATCTCCTCTGCCTCCAAAATCAGAATGAGAAACAGTGCAGTTAATGATCTCTTCCAAAAGGATAATTTTCCAATAGCTCATATTCTGCATACTACAGAAGATCAGAAAACTAGAGCACTTCGCACTGTCAACTCTTTCTGTTGCCCAGAAAATCACAGAGACTGGCTGGATGAGAAAAGGTATTACACAGCTTGAGAAATGGCCTCTAAGCACAAGGTACCAATGCTACTCTAAAACTGGTATCTTGGTCCTGGCATAACAGAATCAACTCC
Source organism: Aythya ferina (assembly GCF_964211825.1). Classification (NCBI taxonomy): domain Eukaryota; kingdom Metazoa; phylum Chordata; class Aves; order Anseriformes; family Anatidae; genus Aythya; species Aythya ferina. Next base: position 13,982,666 of record NC_140302.1, on the reverse strand, counting down.
TCACTTCCTTAAATTGCTGAACTCCCTAGAAAACTTGGTGACAAGTATCTTTGGTCTTCATTTCTTTCAAATACAATATTTACACATGGGGGAAAAGGACTTAAACACTTGTGGTCTTTATTATTCATGAAATAGCAAACTATTAATATCATTTGGGAGTATAAACAACCTACCTTTGTTTGCACTTACGTTTTTATAAAGGAATTTAAGATTTTTCACAAAGTTTTAAAAGTAACAGGACAAAACATGAAAGACAGGCAATAGGATGAAAGTACCTGTGAGACTTGATAATGTAACTGTTTGGCTGTACCATTAAATACAGAAATCAACACCACTTTGAAGAATACCAGGGAGTTATTAGGTTATCTTCCATATTGAACAACCCGGTCACCTCTAAAATCTTTTTCTGATTCAAGGTTACTATATAATATTTATGCCTATGATGTTATAATTACAAAGGAAGTTGCTATGAATTAAAGGCAGCTCTGTAGGATATAAGCTATTATTTTTTAGCTTTTGCTGACATAGGAAAGAAATTAAGTTCCAGGGTGTAGCATATTTAAAGAGCAGCAAGTCATCCAATAAGTAATTAAAAATACTTAATAGCGCACAACACTCTTCACCTCAAAGATTACATAGTCAAATACAATACTCATACTGGGAGAACTTTATGAGAGTTAGAGACAGAGCACACAGACAAATATGAAGGACTCTGGAGAAATAATACACAGCTGCAAAAAAGTTGGAAACACAGATTTAGAAGTAAAGCAACAATTTTAATGATTACTTTGAAATAATTATATTCAAATAAGCATTTTCCTCCACCATTCCCCAGTGAACCAGCTGTTTTACACTAAGAAATGGACAGGAGCCATTATTTAATCATGTAGTTGTGACATCATTCATTACCCACAGCTATAGAAACAAATGTGTATGTGTATTCTTAAACTCATTGCTCCCTTGTATAGAAAACTAAATAGATCAAGTTTTTAAACTTAGAGGAAGAACAATTCCTTGTGGATAAATTTCTTTTAGGTAACATACGTTATTTTTTGTCTGGAAAGTGAACTGAAAATAGCATTGTCCATTAATGGAAGACTGGGTATAGATCTTTGTTGATTCGCAATGAAATTTCTGTCTTTGGATGCTTTACATATCCTAGTTATCATCACTTCAATTGGTTTATTTTGAAGTTATTTTGTAAAAAGAATGGTAAGACCAAGCATTTCAGTCTCTGTTTATAATGTTTCAACCAATGCTAACGAACCATTAGAGTAGGTCCCATGCTATGTTTTACAACTCTTCTGTATCTTTTAAATAACAGGAATAATTAGAATATAACTGATGCAGAGATTTGTTCTTTCCTTTTTTTTTTTTGGTGAGCATACCAATAATGCAGTACTGGAGATTGATGCATGACTGTGACATTAAACATAGCCTTTGTAAGCAAGCAGAAAGCTACTGGAAAATAAAGATACCTACCATCAATTTTCAGCTCTCATAGCAGGACAAATTATATTTGTCCTCTTTCTCAAGTCTTTTCTTAAGCAGGTTCAAATCTGCTTGTACCAAACTTTGGAGATGAAGCTCCCAATCTGACAGGTTATTTTCTCAATGACAACAACTCTGAGTTTGCTCAGAGACATGAATTATAGCCCCAGAGAAGCAGCCTCTGACCCAGTTGCAAAGGGCAGATAATGTGCATGAAAGGCAGGTATTGTTCTGACTTATTATTTTGCAGCTTTTGGCTTCAAGATTTACCAAACCAGCAAATATTGCATGTGCCATAAGAACACATTACCTCTGAATATTCAATCTGTTTTTAAATTGTGTGTGACACAGCTAGCAGCTATTGCCCACTGACCAGAAATGATAACAAACAGAAGTGAGAAGATAGATCAATTTAAATTTTCAGCTATTCTTCTGAGATTAAATAATAGAAGGAAAGAAAGTAAAGGATAGCAGTTGTTTAATCATCATGGAGCACAGTTTTAATTTGCTCAGCCACCAAGGTGGGAGAGGAAGTTGAAAATGGTTAATGCTACCACAGGGATTTCATTCTTGAAGAGAGGCAAAAATCAGCTGTGCCCTTTGGTTACACCGTGCAGTTTTGAGATAATCTGATATTATTACATGGCCTAGAATTTGAGTTTTCCTTTTTACTTTTATATAAATTATTCTAGTGAAAGAATTTGCAGTAGCATAAAGATCAACTGATGCTTTTTAAGCAAATAGCTCATCAAAGCAGACTCTTCCAGTTTATACTATTCACAAGCTGTGTTTTACAGAAGTAGTCATCAGCTTGAAGCTTTAGTCTTGCCCCATTTTTAGTGCTTCATAAGTACCTCATACCTTCCCAAGAATGCAAGTACCATCTATAACTTTTTTTTTTTTTTTAAATACCTTTTTTAAAAGCTTCTCTTATTAGTAATCCTAAAAGAAAAGAAAAAAAAAAATGATGGAGCCTGCATTTTGATACTAGTCATCTCTCTGAGTACTACTATTTCTGCAGGAATCACAATCCAGAAAAAGAGAGGTCTATGTAAACAGCTCCCGTGAAGTATGACGGGATACTATTAAGTATAAAATGACATGACTCCATGCAAAACAGAGATAAAGGTGGTTGTTCTTTTGATTAATCTCCCCACCTCCATTCTAAACCTGCCTTTTTCTAAACCTAACTTTCCTTAAAACTCTCTTATTCTTCCCTCTTTATACACCCACAACCTCTGAACATGTTAAAATGTTTATCCTAACACATCATTAGATGGAGAAAAAAACCTCTTAGCCTTCCAACTAGTTCAGTGAAAGGCAACTAGTGACAAAGTAAAATGGTAGAAGGTAAGATTTATGATTTAAGAGAGTTAATTCAGGAGATATGGAATTAAGAAGATAAATCCTCATTTGCTATTTTCTTGATTTGAAGGGGGGGAGGGGAAGAGTTGTTTTTTTGTTTGTTGTTTGTTTTGTTTGTTTTAAGTTTAGTCTGCGGTTTGTGTTTTTTTTTGTTGTTGTTGTTGTTTGTTTGTTTCTTTTGTTTAAGTAATGATATGACATTTTTATTTGATGTCTGCAACTTTGGCTCATAGCCACGATGATCTTCTGCTATTCCCATCGATTGTGGTGGCACTAAGTACTGAAAAGATAAAAAGATAGAAACTGCAGCACACATCCTTCTGGATGAAACTCCTACCAGCCTCCTAGGGTGACAGCAGATGCTTTGGTTATTCTTCATGACTTGTAGAAGCCAAAACCAACACAAGGAAGGAGCCAAAATCCAAAAGCAAGACTGACAACAGAAATATCATGGTCCAATGGGCATTGAGGTAACTGTTTAACTAAAGAAGACTTACATGGGAGGATACAAGTCAAATTAGTAAAATGGTTACACAGCCTTTCATCTTGCTAGAAAGTTTCTTTTTGCAAGAAGAAAAAAATATAATTGTAATAATAATAAAACATTTTTTAGGGTGTAAACTCAATAGTGTGCTTGGCAAGGCTAGTGCAACTGGGACACTGGAATAATAAAAGCTACCAGATACAGTAACAGGACACCAGAGGGAGGATGAAGGTTGCATTGTTTTCGCTGTTTAACTGTAAAAGTAAGCATACAGGAATTCCGGAAACAAATATGCAGCCACAGTCAGTTTGCTGATATATAGTTTACAGAAATTAGGGAAAAAATGAGTTTCGGAAAGTTGTATAAGTTCAAATTTAGATTTATCAGTATGGAATTTACTTGGAGAATGCCTCATTATTAACACTGCAAACAATAGTTTTGCTTAGTTTAGATTTAGAATTCAAATCTGAACATACACCTCATTTTCAGATCCTAGAGGCAAGATATCCTCTAGTTTATGGAGGCCAGAATTCAAATTCCATCACAGAAGGAACTGTAAGGACTTTCTCACACATTTGTAGTGTGATGTGTGTTCACTTTACTTCATGCAGTCAAGTTGTCTTAAGTTTTCTGAAAAAATAAATTCCAATACTGACCTTTTTTTCAAATGTTTTGAAATAATGACAATCCCGAAAAAATGTAACACAAACTTTATGTACATTTAATATAGCAACTATTCTAAGTTATAAAGAAAAAAATACTACTGATTTTCTTAATGGAACTAAGGGACAAGTTGAAGAAAATATCTTTCACTGTAAAATATAATGACATTTTACTGGGACATTTTTTGAGGCCATGAAGATTTCTATGCAAATGAGTTTCTAACAGACAAGTAATGCTATTTTTAAAAACAAACTGAAGCATGTCTACTTTTTAAAGCAAAAACAAAGCCATACAAAGTTTTCATCTGGTACTGGCCAACTACTCTACTCAGTTCAGCCTAACCTTCATTTTCAGTGGTAATTAACAAAATCTGTAAGACAAGCTTAAATATGGCAAGGAGAAAGGAGAGAAATAGAATAAATAAATCCCCACAATTTATATTACAATTAGGGCAAGCTTCCCATCACACGAGACTTCTAAGTGGATTACATGACTCACATCACCTTGTGGGAAGAGGAGTACCAGATTTGTGAGCACAAACCTCATTTCTGGCTACCAAATTAGTATAAATGCCATACCAACAATTAACTCACATGAAGATAAGGGGCCAATTTCTTGAAAAAAGTTTATGGAGCTTTTACCTATTAGTTCTAGGTTACGAGAACACAGCTTTGAGTCAGCTTCCTGACATCTCAGAGATGCATCTTGAACACCCAGCATCCCAGTGATGGTGGCATCGCTGGCTTGCTGTGCTCCAGACATTAGGCTCAGAAGAATGATTTCATGACTCAGAGAACTAGCAACAGTGATTTAGTAAAATGATCATCAGTCACCAAAAAATTACATTTTTAAAAATGTATGATTTTCTGCTGTGCTCTGCACTCACTGTAATCAGCAAGTTCTGCTGGAATCCAAGTGGGGGAAATTTTTCATCAACACAGGCATATCAATTATAATAATGCCAGCCCTGCTGGAAGCCCAACTCAAACTGTTAGTAGTTAGGCTGTTTATGACATAGCAGGATCAAAACAGTAAAAAAGTATAAAATAAATGGAACCCTTAACAGAAACAGTTAGGTTAGAATTACGGACAACTTGCGTGCAACTCCCAGGTCAGAAAACCATAATTGTTCCCTCCCTCATTCCTTCAGTGGAGCTTGTTGTTGTGTTTGTGGGTTGTTTTTTTGTTGTTGTTTTCTCCCAAATTAACTCTCTGAACATGCTCACATGCTGTTCAGGTATTTTAAAACACAGGTAATTTTGGAAATACCGATACATGAACTATTTTTAATGACACCCTCATCCACTGGAGCGTGATCACTTTTGCTGCTAACCACAAATACAGCACACAATACTGACCAAAGATGAACTAGTTGATGCTGCTGCCCTTTGTATTATAGGCATCAATAACATTAAAACACTTCTAATCTATAAAACTTGCCTTGGGACTTCTATTAGGCCCAAAGTTCGTAAAAATACCATTTTGTATTGGTAACTACACACTGATTACTAAAGAAACACTAACAGAGTGATTTTGAGAAGGAATTCCTACAGAACAAGGCTTACTAAGAGCACTTCGATCAAAGAACTTCCCCCTTCCTATGCTCCATCCTCCACCCCGAATATCAGTATAGTCACTAGGATGAAGAGAGATTCTAGTGTACTCCTACTGGATTCTAAAACCAAGTTCCTTGAGAAACCCTAAAGCTGTTTCAGATATGCTCCAGCTGTTGGCATACGTACACACAATCACAATGCTGAGAGAAAAATATCTGGGAAAAATAGTTTGTTCAGGTTATCACTATTTCTGTCTAAATATATACAGACATACAATATTACTTCTGTTAACTCTGAATCTTTTACTGAGTCTTCTGAAATCTTCACAGGTCTCTGAAGAACTAAATATGGGTTCCTGAAGAAATTAACCCTTTCATTTCTGTGAAAACATGCATACCTATCTCTAGAGCACAAAGTCAATACTTCATTTTGATCCTATGTCTCTTTGTAATCAAAATGTAGCTTTTTAAAATACCTACTTTCTTTAAAATGTGATCAGAGAGCATTGCCATCAGATAACTTCCAACAAAATCCCTATTATTTGGGTATGCAGAGTTCTACTCCATTCTAATTCATTTATTAATACAAAAAAAAAAAAAAAAAAAAAAAAAAAAAAAAAGTGTAATTCTTGTGGTGGTGGTGTTAAGGGGAAAAAAAGGAGAGGTGGTGGGTGGGGGGAATTCCAAGCCAGTGACCTAGAGTAAAAGTATGTTGATTTATAAGAACTAAGAGCCTGGGCCAGCAAGTATAAATACACATTTTCTCCAGTACAGAACAAAACATATGGCTTGATAAATGACTCCATAAGACTTCCATATGGCTTTGTAAATTACCTTTTCCTTACCTATGCTGTATTTGATCCAACATTTGTTATCTTTATTACCACACATTTTATTGTATTTCAGAACCATACTCCCTCATACTTAACAACACTATATAAGCATAACCTGAGAATAATTTTTTAATGGATTACATACAAAATGAGTAAAACTGTAGTCAGTCTTCAATAGCAGAAAGATATTGTACAATCTCATGTGATTCATCCCAAAATGTTCACTGGATTTACAGATATATCAAGGGTAAAATATACACCCCAACTCTGCCATGGGAAAATCACTAACATGCTTATTTACTTGCTGCTTTGCCCACAAACCATTACACACAGTTGCATTATGACCTCTTCCACCATGCTGTGAAAAGTAACTCAGATGAATTATTTACTCTGCTGACTACTTAGCCCCTTTCACTGAATAAAAGCAACTGTCATCCAACCATATAGAAAGCTGGCATTTTTCAGTTTTAGTATTTTTACAAAGGAATTGCCATATTATTTCTCTGGTGTCTTTCAGACCTGAAATAATTCATATTATTAAGTTCCCACAGTTTCATGGCCACAAATCAGTCAGTAGCTCACTTGGTTCCATTGATTCAGTCTAGGAACAGAAATTTACCAACAACTACAAAAAATATGTATAGAAAATCCTATAGTTCTGTCAACCACAGCTGTGCAACAACCACTAGCCCATGTTACTTGTGCAAGATGAATGGAAGTGAGATCTCGTGGGCTTTTATACATGATCCAGAAAGATACCAGTTTCAGAAAACAGAAAAAGGATTACTGAAGTTTGAGACACGTACACATTATACACAACACAGAACCTTTGTATTGAAATTATTTCAAATAATATATTTACTAAAAAAATATACGTAAGAGTGAGCCTCATCACTGATTTCCATTAAATATATGCTTGGCCAGCTTGGCCTTTTCTCAGTTCAATGTCTGATAGACTGCTATCAGTGCAAACAAAAATGACTCAGGCTAACACTATGAGGGAATATGCGTGGTTTTGTGTTTGTTCTTTTTTGTTTTTTTCCCCTGAAATGTTAGAGATTTTGCTAAAAAGATTTAAAATGTTAATTAAAAAAAGGCTTTTACAAAGATGACAAACAAAGCTAATAGGAGTCCAACATTAATTACCACTTTTAACTAATGAAACAAAACTTCAAAAAGTTAAAAACAGCTATTTGAATGTATATATATATATATTGTAAAACTGGAAACATTGTTCTACAAATTTCAAATTATTTAGAGCATGTAGCATCTGTGACATACTAGTTTAAGTTCAAAATTTAAGAAGCACTGTGACTGTGCACTTAGTCATGTGGTCTAAAATTTTGGGTAGACCTGTGTGGTTCCAGGAGTTGGACTCAATGGTTGTTATAGGTCCCTTCCAACTCCGGATATTCTATGATTCTATGACTGCTGGAGAGTGGGAGATAAGTCACAGACATAAGGGGAATTACGGGAACTGCAGATGATGAAGGAAAAGATTTATCCAAGATTAAAAAAAAATAAACCTCAACCTTAACTCTGCTTTTCTTTGACACACAATTATGTTGATATTCTTCTGTCAGTTCATTTTTACCCAGAATGCATGCCATGAAATAAAACCTTCTCATACTTAGACTATAATAAATAGAAGGTACTATAGCTTGAGTAAGGGGAAGGGGGGAGGGGGGGAGGAAAGAACTAGTGCTGGGAAATCCAGGGAAGAGAATCATCAAATATTAGTGCATATATTAACTTACAGCAGCAGCAAATACAGCATACTGATAAAAGTGAAAATTACTGATGTCATGTTTAGTACTGAAGCTTAAAATAATTTTGTTGTGAATAAGAGAAGAGGAACAGTATGTGTGTTAAAATATTTTTGAAAGGTTGCACTATTTCAAATCAGGAAAAAATCTCCAATTTATATCATAGTTATTATGTTCCGTTCTCCCCAGAGCAGTAGATGCTTCTCTGTTAAATACATTCAGATGTGCAATACATTTGTGAAATCTGGTAGAGAAAGACCATGTCCCCAAAGATTAACCACAGTGAGTCAAAACCTGCAACCGAAGACACCACTACTTTTGTATTTCTAAGACAAAATAGCTATAGGGGAAGGGGAAATTCTCTTGAGCAATAGAGTATTCCCATTATTGCTGAGCAGATTTTTAATAAGTAAAATGAAATTTTCTGCACTTGAATTTGACCATGGTAGCACATTTGCCTTCACTTGCAAAATGGTAGGGATTTTTTGAATCATTGTAAGCAATTGATTTTTGTCTTCTTATATTCTACCTTTGAATTCTAATAGAAGATGCTGAGATGAATGTGTCATGTGTCAAGCTTCAATAACATTTAAAGGCATTGTGCTCAGATGAACAATTCTTCCATATACATTAACCTGTTTGACCTAATGCAAACTCTAGAAATGTGAAGGAAAGCAACACCGCAGGAGAGATCTTAATATTTGCTGAAGCTGCTTAATAGATTACTTGCAGTCTAAGCTTGCTGTATGGAAGGATGATACAAAACTTTCTCTGTGCACCTGAACACAGGGGCCTAGAAGTAATTTTCACTATTAATGTGTTCCCAAGGAATACTAAGAGCTAAGGTATTTACTGTTTACAACAATTTCCAATTTATTTTAGCTTCCTTCTTAGTACTTAAAATAAATTTTGAATTAGCATTCTTGTGGAATAAGTTCTTGATTTATTGTCAGAATAGACGGTACCACACCCTGAATATTTTACCTTTCTTCACCTTCCCTGTTAGCATGGTTGAAGATGAACCTAGGCAGAAAAATGTGAACAGAGATTTTTTTTTTTCATTTATTCAATTTTTTCTCTCCTTAGGCTACCTTGATGTATGATAGGTGAAGTAAAGAAAGGGTGAATATGCAGACAAAAGTGAAGTCATGCAACTAACTCAGTGCTTCAGCTGAGAAATAATGAGTAAACAATTTTTTTTAGCTGTTTCATAAAATTTTGAATTGGCTTTTAAGGCTGTTTTGACTATTAGCAAAACAATCAATTTAACTGAAAGTCATTGAATAACAAATTTCAATGTTGTATTTCTTAGCTTTAACAAACTTACTTGACCCTAATGACATACAGCTCAGAGCAACTTTGAATTAAGACTTCATGCGTGAATGTCATCTTGTTTTTGAAGAGCAAACATACAGTAGTCATAGAATCACAGAATATCCCAAGTTGGAAGGGACCATAAGGATCATCAAGTCCAACTCCTGGCACCACACACGTCTACCCAGAATTTTAGACCATGTGACTAAGTGCACAGTCACAATGCTTCTTAAATTCAGAAAGGCTTGGTACAGTAACTAGTTTCCTAGGGATCCTGTTCCAGTGTGCGACCACCCAAGGTAAAGAACCTTGTCCAGCCTAAACCTCTCCTGCCTCATCTTGATTCCCATGGGTTCTATCACTGGTGATTAAGGAAAATAGGTCAGCACCTGCACTTCCACTTCCCCTTGCAAGGAAGCTGTAGATCGCGATGAGGTCTCCCCTCAGCCTAAATTAATAGTCCTAAACTACAAGTTATTTTACAGTTTTTCAGACCTACTGTATTGTCGGTAAAACTTCAGCACCTTAAATATTTTTCCCTTGCAATATTAGTGTTAAATAATCCATTTAAATAATCCATAACTTTACGTGCAAGAACTGTAGAAAGACAAATCCGTTTTTCCTACAAATTAATTTTACTACAAATTAATTTTAAAATTTAGAATTAAAAAAATCCAAAAATCCAAATCCAAAATGCAGACTGAAATCTACTTGATAATATCATCTGATCGTTTGTGCAAGAAGGATGAGGAAAAACAGCATTCTGTAATTTTATTACCTAGAATGAGAACAGTAGGCTCGGGATCCAGAGAATATATGTATTAACCAATGTGCAGAGTAATTTCAACTAAATGTTAGTTTATTGTATAGGGAAAATTATATTGAAGCTCTGACAAGAACTGGCAGCTCATCATATAAATGACCAAGGGAAAATTTTCTAATTCAGCACAGGTCACATACCTCCACAGAAGAAATACAGTTTAGATTTTTCCCTATAAAGGACATTTTAACCAAAATTTAACACACACATACAAAGAAGTACTTTGGAGCCTGAATTTCTTTTCTATGTAAATAAACATAAATTATATATATTTTTTCCAACTTACACTTCTGTAGGAATAAAAATGTAGTACAAATAACTTCTAGACACGCGCACAAATTCTTAAGTATAACGTAACACTAAAGCAAGAGAAGACATCAATGAACATACCACCAACAGAAATCAAACTGTCAATTTCCTGGTCCACGTTGAACAAAGCCAAAGCAAAAATACAGTACTGTATAAAAAAAATAGACTTTTTAAAGTATAGTTTTCTTGTTATTGTGTATTATCCAAACTATTCCAAGTAGACACATTCTTATGCCTAACCATAACACCTTGAAGCTAATGAGGGTTCGCTCAGAGTCAAATTTGAACACTGTCTGCCAAAGGATAAACACAAGCATCTACACATGATATTATTCTGACTTCCAACAGAAATCACCACATTAATCCTGTAAAGATTACCTATATTAATATTAGTATCAACTGAACAACAAAAATCATTTATTTTCAGCCAGTTGCTTCTCTCAGAACATCAGTTCTATAGAACTGGAACTGTTTTTTGCATGCAGCAATTCACAGAAATAATTTGATACTTTAAATCTCACCTACCACAAACAGACGTTTGAAGAACAGAAAGCTAAAGGGCTGAGGGAAAGGATGGAGACTGAGGTCTGACAAGTTGTGTTCCTTAACAGTGAAGCACAATTTGGGGGGGATTATTTTGGATTTTTCCAACTGAAAAATTCAGGTAGACAGAAATAAAAAAGCATGTAGAAAACCTGTAACAAAGGAGATGAATTCAGGCTACATGTTTTAAGCTTAAGCACTAATGAGTGGAATAACCTTCCTCTTTCATGTGATGCACATAAGCAGAATCCTTTGCCTTGCTCAATAAACCATATGCTGAGTTAAACTACTTTTCAGAAATCTGTTGCAAGTCTTTGAGATTATCTCTTTGAAATAACCTTATGCTACTTCGTGTATAGGTAAAATGTATTCCTTATAGTCTAGGTCCTTTGACAATTTCATATTCTAATTAGATACCATTGGGATAGAAAACACAGTTCTTCTCAGGACCATATATTTAGCCTGTGTCCTCATTCATTCCTTTCTTTAAAGAGAAAAAAAGTCATCGCAATCAAAGCCAGCTAATAACCAAGTTGTGGTAGAGTTTTTGTAAGACATCGTCTTATCATAAGAATTGCTGCAGTAAAATTTCTATTTAGATATCTGATTATCTATTTCATTCTTCGATCAATTTACATCTGCTACCAGCAACTCAGTCTTTGAATGCAATAAGAGCCGAAAGACAGCTCAGAAAGGTAGCTTCATCTAACACTTACTTCTAAACCTTGACCTTCTAATCCTAAGCAAAACTAGTCCTTGCTAGTGTTTTCAGGTTAAAAAAATATATATATTTAGTATTTCGGTTCACATCTAAGAACTCCTATACTTGTACAGAGATGGAAATCCATCTGGAATTCTGCATGGCATGCCAAGGACTATACTTTTATTTTCTTTCTATCCAAAGAGCTAAAATTTGAGAAAAATAGATTCAGTCCCATGGATGTAAGTTGCATGAGCAAGAGAATAAAGAAATGCATTCTAAACATGTTATTGTTTTCACATGTGGAAGTTTAGAAAGCCAGAGCTAATCATTTAAAATTAAACAAGGCATACTGCAACACTTTTTCTAGAGGTTGCCGTGTCTCTGAAGTGATACCCTCTATTATTTTAAGGAAAGCAATTTACTGAGAACTGTAGTGATTTGTAGTTTATTTATTTATTCATTTGGTTGCCTAGAGAGTAAGAGGTGAGCATTAGACTGAAGTTAATTAGGACCAATAACTGATGCCATCTGCTATGATTTCTGAATATTAAGATTTTGTTTAACGTCTCAGCTTTGCTGGTATCTAGCATTCTATCAGCTGAACCAGCACTGTAACCAGGTAAGCACATTAACCACCAGACATCAGGTGATATGTACACAAAGGAAGCAATATTTAAGCATGGAAACAGTAAGTCTACCTGAGGATTTTTGCAGCATTACTCTAGTGTTCAAACAGTACCAAACAGCTACTAACAGGAACAAATAAAAGGCTACATAGAGATTTCCAAACAGTTCTTTGGTATCAATAAATCTAATATTCAACAGCAACACTTTTGGAAGATATGTGAATAAAACAGAGAGAAGGCTGCTCTTTGAAGCTCTCCCACTGAGTACGTTCACCTTTCTGAAATCAACAGACCCTGGAGAATAGCTCTAAAAACTGCACGTCACAGGTGTCTTAAATTCTTATAGTGCCAATTAGAACTGTTAGTTTTAAATTTGTTTTAATATATCCAAATAGAATTGTATACATCTACATAAGATTGAATTACAGAAGCTGATGGTTGGTTCACTGAACTCAAACTATACTCATTCAATATTTAGAAAGTTAATGAACAAAAGGACTTCATTTTGTCATTGTTGTTGTTGTTATCTTCTGCTGCTGGCACTGGTGTTCCACTTGATAACAGTCACGTTGTTGTAAAAAAAAATAAATAAAAAAAATCCCAGGGTCTGTGAATATCATCAGTAAAGATATAACACAGAAGTGAAAAGACATTTCATCACATCTCTTGTGACAATAAACAAGAATTTGTCTGAATTTCTTCCAGTAAAATGGCACTGAAAATTTCCAATATATGAGGAATTCTCTCAAAGATTAGCATTATGGTTTTTCAGTAATTTCAAGTGCACTTTTGAATTATGCTTCATATTCATTTGCCATGAAGGCAACAATGCGCTCTGGAGATCATAAAAAATAGAAAATATTGACAACTTAGCTTTTTTCTTTAATAGAAGAAGAAATGAAACTGTTGGGAATCCATAAAATAGATTGAACAGTAGCAGTGATCCTACTTACTTTTCCCTCTGATAAGCTATTCCATGTGTTCGCTAACATACCAGTAGAAACAAAAAGTGTGAAAGAAAAGAAATTCTGGTAACTTGAAGACTACAAGCAAAAACTGGTCTGTACGTATTTGCTTTTCTCATTGTCTTATCATTTGCATTGATGTTTTTATCTGGGAAGAAAAAGATACTGTATACCTAGGTTTGATTACTTTAGCACCAAATGCAGAACACCTGAGCATTGAATCTGATGTGCTTGTTTTTTTCACTTGCCATTCTTCACATAGGTCCACTCTTAAAGTTTTCCTTAGACAAGCATTGTGAAAAAGACTCAAATTACTATTGGTTTAGAAAGGTTGAAAAATGTCATGTGGTAATTGAGACACAGCTGGCTATTACTGCGACAATAATATATCAAACAAAAATCTTTTCCACTGGAATATGTTTCTGCCCCTGATTATAAGTTGAAATCCAAGAATTAAGGAGTCATTCATAAGGATTTGAAGGCCTGAGCTTACAACTTAGCCTCCGTACGTGCCTGCTCTCACAGAAGTGGGATGCTACTCCATCACTGCTCACAAGAGCAAACAGAACAAAAATATGGCTATGGGGAACATCTTTAAACTATAAATGGTTATTAACTGAGATATGGTACGTGCCGCGTGCCTTATTATGGTATACCAAAACAACTGTGACTGAAAGACTCCAGAAGCCTTAAGATTTCCCTACTTAATATAGAACACTTGAGCAACATAATTATTTCTTATGCAATTCCTATGTCAGTGGCCATCATTTATTTAAATTTTGTAGGTATTACTGCATTAACATGATTTCTTTAATCAAAAGAAAGCATTTTCTTCACCCACCACTGCCATTTTCTATTGATTTAACAGGAGGCATAGAAGAGGAAATGCACTTAAACTGAGTTTTTAAAGATATTTTGATACTGTATAAAATCCAACAGTGCATGAGAATAATATATTTTTTCACAATATAAATGATGATAAACGATACTTTTCTTGCATCTAAATGGCAGCAAATCTGTCCTGACCCAAATGCAGTTCACACCAAACAACTGTAGACCACAAGACAGCGCTCACAAGCTTTGGTCTGAAATACAGAACCAAATTTCTGAATGATTTTCTCTACCACAAATGAAGATCCATGTTGGAGTCCAAGTTCCAACTGAATTTAAGATGAATTAATGTGGTTTAGTCTGCAGTACACAAACACCACATGTTTACCATTTGCTACAGATGCTACATGCATCATATTGCCGACTACTGTGACAAGGCTGGGTTGCTGCTGCAGGCTAGAAAAATACTTCTCTCTTTTTTCAGCAAATGAATTTTGTTTACTGCCTTTGCTGTTCACTGAGTGAAAAACCATCACATTTGGAACTGAAAACGCAATAGAATCAGTAGATAAACTCAGCAGATCCATGCAGCTAATTGTTTTGCTTTTGGCTATGGCATATGTATTACTTGACTGCTAATTTCACGCTCTGATACTGCTTCTTTATAGCAGCAGATGAAACTGAAGCTCTACTACCCTGCTCAAATAGGCTGATAAATATGTATTCCACCCCTTCACAATATGTTTGACACACTCCTCACCCATTGTTATGCCTCTCTTTTATGAAGTCTAAATCCCCCCCCTAATTTAACTCTTATTCCTGCCATTGTTACAGGAAACATATATGCTTCTAACATAATTCAATATGCAAGGAAGAATTCTCATTTTGATGTTCACAGAAATCCTCTTAAAAGTTGGATAGAGTACTTGGGTTTGAGGTGGGTTTTGTGTTTTTTTTCCTCGATTTTTCATTTGTTTTTGGCATAAACCAAATCAACACACTGCTGTACACTTCTAAGAAACTTCAAGAGAATAAAAGCAGAACATTTCCCTGCAAATGGATAAACAAACTCTGAAGAAATCATACAATTCCATATGCACGACTGAATCTCTCAGTTCCAACTGAGATTCTGATTCCTTTTGGGAACAGCAAGTATTGCTACTTGAGTTAATTTAGATCTAGCTTTAAGGACTAAGTTGACAGAATAGCTGTGCATTGGCAGTCTAAGTGGGTTGCTAAAACCTAAAGCTCTGGCTGCTTCCTGGACTACTGGACACTGCTTTGAAAGCAACATTTCTAGTACTACCTTTAAAAGAAGTTAAAAAAAACACCAATAATATGTCTATCTATCAAATTCATGACACTTACGCAATAGTGGATCAAATGATTAAATGACAGGAAAAAAAAAAAAAAAAAAGAATGATTATAAAATCAAGCATAAACAGGATGAAAATAAAAAGAATGGAAACTAAATTTAAGTAGACAAATCCTACTGGTCTAATTCAAATACAAATATCCATTTCCCCTAATATACTACAGTAAGATTACATGAACTTACACTGCTGATACACCTGGAAACATCTGCTACACTTTAACTCTGAAAGAACACAAAACTGTTCTAACAGAAGAGGTGTGCCAAAGAATACCAACCCAACTTTTTTTTTTTTTTTTTTTTTTTTTGAGTTATTTTTGGTACTTGGGTAATTAAGGAGAGGATCAAAACCAGACAATAGATAGTAGACAGAGGGGGAATATGAAACAAAATTTTGGAAAGACGGGGTGTTCCAGACAGGTCAAGAATGAGAGGACACATAATGAGTATAAGTCTTTATATTCACGTATGAAGTCTAAGATGTGAAAAAAAAGCATTAGTATGAGCAAACTTCCAAGTTCATACTTGTTTACCAAATTTACAAACATATACAAAGTCATGCATTCCTATATAAAAATAAACACACTCAAACATGACATGCATGCAATTTTAGATCCTGGGCAACACAAATCTGGTTTCCTATAGAACAAATCTTCACTGCCTAGCAACAAGAGCTATTTTTATGTCAAACTGTAATAATTCAACATTTCAGCTGCCTTTACTGAGATTGGGGAAAGGGGGAGACCACTTAAATCCTATCTCTTCAATACTCTGACACCTGAACTTTTGAAAAATATAATTCACTCTTTCACGGAAGAAAAGTTCAGAATATTTCATCATACAAACTGCAAATTTGAAAAAAATTGAGTGACAGAAAAAGGACACATCAGCAAACCACTCCTTCAGTCCCATGTATGGGTATGTTTTACTGTTACCATTTATATTTACTATTTTCAGAATCCTCTGTAGGTTTGGAGGCAATAAAAAATGTCTGAAGGTAGCGATGCCAAATACTAAACGAATACCTTGGTTACTTAGGCTAGGAAAGGAAGGACAGAGAAGGCTTTGGAATTCATATACTGATTTTAGTGCATTAGAAATCAAAACTGATTGTAACCCATCTTTAAACAGTAGTGATCAGCTGTGCCATAAATAAAATTTAAGATATTTACATAGTTGAAGTACAGTCTAAATATTAGTATTTCTGGCCTCATGTGAACCTAGAAAAAATTCTGAACACTTTGAAATCATATTAAGGTTCAGTCTGATGAAGTGATTGGACCACAATTGATAATATATATCCGTGTGCAAGCTGCATATATCATATGTATAAATAAAGTATGAGGAAAGAAGTAGGAAAGAAGTCATACTGAAGACCTTATCCCTGAATTCTATGAGCAATCAAAACAAATAAAAGTAAGGTATCAAATTGTATTTTAAAAAGGATGCTGACATTGCAGCACCTCGCAGAAGAGATGCTTTTGAAATGTTCATGGAGAGCACTTTTTAAATGCATGAAACATCCTATGGTTATTAATATGTTATTTAAGAAATTGTGCCAAAAATGATTACATTAATCTCAGTATCACTAGTGGCTTGGATCATTTATGAGACTGGTACACTACAGTTCTAAGTGCAGATAGTAACAAGAAATACCTAGAGATATAAGCAGTGTTGGTACATGTGCTAATCTGTAATCCGTACTCTTCATGCACATTTCTGTACATAAAGTTAAAGGCATCTATATATCTCCATAAGGAAGCACAAGTGGATATGAATATTCATAATATTTTTCCATCTTGTATGTAGAATGCATAGAATATAACTGCAAGTCTATGGAAGAATATCTGTAGGTTTATAAAACATACAAGTATGGCAAATATAAATACTAATGGCAGTGATGAAGTTCAGGCAGCACACCTGCAGGCACAGCATTTTGGGTGTTATTTTCATTGCTATTATTATTCCTTTCAACCCTATAATCCAAAACACAAGCAAATAGAACATTTTGACATTCATTTCACATACCTAAACAACACTGCACAAACCATCACCTTTTTTAACCTCTGTTTTTCCCTCTGGCCATAACCAGTGATCAAGTGGTTGGACAGGAAAACAGCTACATGTAAAATGTCTGAACCTAACTTAACTCAGCTGCATTCAGTGACTTCCAGTGCAAATAAGAGGCTAACACCAGGGGACCATGCATCCTTATTCCATATTTACAAATATAACCCTATGCTATCTTCCTTTCTACTTTGGAAGTCACATAGGTATTCTGTGTCACTACAGTGGCTGTGTCACTGAGAACCCTGCACATACAAAGCAAATAAAACCAAGATTAGAAGCCTAATACGGATTTTTATTTGCAGTTAGACATTCTAATTCAACGTTACTGTAGGCTGTTTGATATCCTCAAACTACCTAATTAATCACCAAAGCTGTATGCTAGTTTTCAGCTTATTCGGCCTGGGTTTTTACCATTAGAACTACTATAACATCGTTATGTGTGTGATAAAGGCAGTGTAAATATGACCATAACACAGAGGATATAAAGAATAAGCACATACAGCCTTTAGTGTTCAACTGGGCAAAACAAATTCCAACAGGCCTATAAACCTTCTGTCTTTAAAAGTCTTTATTTTAAAAATTAGTTGCATAACATCAGTAACAAGAAGTAACTGCATTTATTGCTTGAATTTTTTGTTCCTTGTCAATCTCCTCCCTTGCTTTCTCTCTCCTTTGGAACACTCAATCTAGGCAGACAGTGAAACAATCACTTTGATCTTCACTAGGAATATCAAGGCTACAATGTTGACCATTAGATATAGCTGTATATCATTCTCAAAGTTGGCTATACAAAAACATTCTTCAATGAAGAAACCAATTAATATATATCTGGTATGTTTAAAAGAAAAAACAATATATAATAAAACTCAACCTTTTGACTAGTGTTTGATAATTTTAAAATTAAAAAAAATATTCAAAAAAATCTATACATTTTATATGTATTTTTACCTCAGTCATTCAAGTCCTTACAGTCTGTGAAAACTAGGTCAGATCATGTAATTTCATTCATGTAATTCTCTTTTTCTCTTTCCATTCAGTTTTCATTCTTCTGTGGCTTCAACTCAAGGAAACATTACTTCAATAAATAATCAGGACTGTGCAGTTGCTGAGTTTTTGTTTTGTTTTGTTTTTATTTTTGTGTGTGTGTGTGTTTTTTTTTTGTTTTGTTTTTTAACTCTATGATTGTCTTAAGAATCTTTACCCAGCTATAGTGTAGATTTAACATAGGCAAGATGGAACATACGCAAAACAGGAATAAGAATTAAAAAAAATAAATAAAGGATGCTAAGAGTACTTGGTTCACAACTGCAGCTAACATTAGAGCAAGAGGGACAAATTACCACGTTATTGTAGTAGGAACACTCTGGAGGACTTAAAATGATTAAAACCCATCAGTTAAAGTTATCGCAATTTCGTCCTGATGTGATGGGGGTTGGGGAGACCACAACACAATACCGTTTTTGTGATGATGTTGTGGTTTTTCTTGGGTGGGCAGCCAAGGTACACCACAACCACTCTCTCACTCCCCCTATCCTCAAAGAGGAAGGGGGCACTCCCTCTCTCCTCAAAGAGGAAGGGGGAGAAAATACAACACAGAGAGCTTGAGGTTTGAGATGAGAAAGGTTTAATTAAAGGGAAAGGGAATGGGGAGAAAAAGAAACAAAAGAAACAATAAGGCCACGTGAAAGCACAGAGAGAAGGAAAAATAGTATTCTCTACTTCCTATCAATGAGCAATGTTCAGTCACGTCCTGGGAAGCAGGGCCTCAAAATGCGTAGTGGTTGTTCAGGAGGACAGCCCCCTCCCCCATGAGAGCCCCCCTTTTTATTGCTAAGCATGACATCAGGTATTATGGAACCTTTGATTGTTTTAGGTCAGCTGCCCTGGCGATATCCCCTCCCCATCACTTGCCCACCCCCAGCCTGCTGGCTCTTGGGGGCTTGGAAGGAGTCCTAATGCTGTGCCAGCACTATAGAGCAATAGACACAACACTGGAGTTGTGCTGTTCCAGCTACGAGTGCAGAGCACAGCACTGTGTGGGCTGCTGCAGGGAAAGGTGACTCCATCCCAGACAGACTCAGTTGGACAGTTACAGCACAACATCATCTTTAACAGCTCATTTCAGTCACTAGTAAGAATTCAAGACCATAGAAAAAAAAAGCAACAATATCCCATGGAAATGAAATGTCCCCTTCACTTTATCCCCTAACATAGAACTTACTGTACCGAACACAGCAATAGTGAAAACTTCCATGATTGTCAGTCATATTTCAGAGAGATTTAAATGACCATTCAATTTAAAGGTGCAACATGTAAATCTTTTATTTCACAAGGAATAATTAATAGACCTGCAAGATGCCATAGCATCTTTAAATAAATGGTACCGCTATGGACAAAACACTACAAACCACACAATGTGGTGTGTTCCACATCTGTTTCTGTTGGAACAGCTTTGAAAACTCATCTCCTATGTCTAACTATTTCATTAAGCAGTATAAATCATGACCATAACCCATAAGCAGCTCAGATCTGCTGCTTGAGGAAACACTCAGATGTATTACAGTCAGCATCATTAATGCTTTGTTGTGAAATGGAAAACTTCACATCCTTTAGATCACTAAATTAGCAGATATATCTTGCAGACAAAGGAACCAAACTTTAGATTATTTTAGAGATGATAGACTTCATAGGTATTAGAGCTACTACAATGCAAAAGAAAAAAAAAAAAGATTTTTTTGAAATACAAAAATATAAACCATTAGAGGTTTTGAAGTTATTAAACTCTAATGCCTTAAGTGGCCTAGTTTTCCAGAACTGGAAATAACTAAGCATTCTGGGGAAAAAAAAAAAAAAAAAAAAAAAAAAAAAAAAAAAAAAAAAAAAAATCAGGCACCTTGGAAAACAGCTAATATTTGAGTCTGCTTTTCAGTTTCTTTAAGTTGCAGATGTTTCACCTGTCTTGGGTTTTTCCCTACAGAGGGGCAGAAGAGAATGACCCTTGAAGAAAAATATTCAAAAACCACCTGTTTGTTGGAAGAATTCCTTACAAAGCAAGATTAAAGGACTGACAGTATGTACACTTAATCACCAAAGAAAGATTGAGGTATTTGCCTGAAGTATCTGAAGATCGCTGCTTATGGAAACAGATATAAAAGGGGAAAACAAGACAAGGAATCCCAACTAACACGACAGACTTTTTGACTGCGTGATGATAGTGTGATGGTGATGAAAAATCTTTCTCAGGGATTGAGCAGAAGTTAGTCTTTTAAAACACAGAAAAACTTACCTACATTTTTGCAGGATGATAGAGATGGAAAAGTTTATTCTTCTTTCCAAATGTCTACAATAGCTATGCAGAATAAATGTGCACTATAGCTGTTAAATAGGTGTAATTGAGCTTACTAAAATCTTGAAGAAATATTATATGTAAGCCTACAAAATGCTAAATTAAATGCACAGCTGAATTCCTAAGCATTGTCATTAACCTAAAATTGAAGGTTAATTTCACATACCAAAAGTCATGGAATAAATTCTTATTAACAGTAGTAGGAATGTATTCAAGCTTGAACAATGAAATCACAAATAGTCTAAATTAATTTCTGGTCACTTGTCTCTGATACTTCCAACTACAGAATAAATTATATATGTTCCACAATAAATAAAATAACAGCTCTTATTCACCAAGCAGCATGTGTATCTGTATTGTCCACATAAACATTGCAAGTGGCACACAGGAAAGCAAGTCAGGAGCGATTTAATTGGCTTCCAACTGAGATCTTGGCTTCTATGATTCAGAAGCACTAAAAACAATTTTTCTTTCATATAAATATTTCAAGGGAGACAGGATCAAAGCCCCTACCATTTTGCAGGTATCTCACAGCTTTCATCCCAGGTAAATATAAAAATAGTTAGAAATAATGTTCTGAAATACCAGTCAGAAAAGCTCTTCCTCAGGAAAGGTTTAAGAGTGAAACCATCTAATCCAATTAGAGGCACCTGATGACATGACAAGCAAACTCTAAAGAATCAAATCCAAAGCAACAAACATCCAGCCAAGAGAAATTAGGGTGCAAGATAGGAAAATGTAACTTTTTAGAGACTCAGATCCTGCAGTAACAACTCAAAAGAAAAATACTCAAAATCTCTATGTTTTCTTCTCTCCCTCCCTGCTTTGCACAGCCATCAAGTCAAAACAATTCATGAACATAGGTACCTGTCCTTCAGGAACAAGACAGAGTGTGGACTACTGCCCTACCACTGAGAGTCCACAGATTATATGTATATATATTTACTTTACATATATACATATGCTGTTGTTCCTTAGTTCACTAGCAACACGTATTCTATTTGTAGGTAAATCTTAGAGACAGATGGACTATTTTTGCGGTATACTGCCTACTTAGCAAGTTGCTTCACCCACAAATCATAGATTTAGTACAATACATTTTTTAAAAAGTTAATGGGTTAGCCAATAAGACATCTGGATGAATACACTGACTTCACGTCCATGCATTTTGTCCATTCAACTTCAGTTAAAGCAGCAAGTTCCCTGCAGAATTATTAGAATACTTTGGATTTTTTTTTTTCCAAATCAAACATGATGGAAATTGTCAGAATAAATGGCTGGTTTTCAGTTTGTTTAAAATATATATATTTTTTCAGCTACAGCTAAACAGATGACCAAACAGCCATTATGACCAAACTTTTCTGTACCTTCAAAAGGCACATGCATGAGCTTATCCTTGCACTTCTTTCCTTGCCAACCTATGTAGATCAATACAGAATGTGGGGAAACATTCTTTGATTTTTTATAGTTGGAGATAAGTAGAATAAATCCATGCACATTGTAAAATTGCACATTTATGCCATGGTTTCCTCTGGAATCATAAAAGCCTTGTCTGACACATTTGTTTTGCTTTTCCAGAAGTCAAAAACATGCAACAGTTCTGTAAAATAGAATGGTATAGTACAAAGGTTTTCGTTTTATTTGGTTTGTGGGATTTTTTGTTTGTTTGTTTGACACTGGAATCACCACATTGATTACATACACGTGAATAAGTGGTTTGATTTCTTCACCTCACAGTAAAGTTCACATAGAACTGATAAGAATTTACTAAGTTAGAAACAAATTAATAATAGGGCTGATTTATTACTACTAGAAGAGGTAAAAACAGGTTTTAAACTCTCAGTGGAACGGTAGGCTTAATAACAGGTTTTCACATCATGTCCTATCTCTATTAGCGTTATATGCGCCATTTACTTATATAGATTAGCTGTATCTAATTAAAAAATAATAATAAAAACTAATTTTCAAAATCAGTGCAAGTCAGTGAGCACAGAGGTAGCAGACAACAGCAGAGATCACAGAATCACAGAATCACAGAATCACAGAATTTTCTAGGTTGGAAGAGACCTCAAGGTCATCGAGTCCAACCTCCAACCTAACGCTAACAGCCCTCCACTAAACCATACCCCTAAGCTCTACATCTAAGCGTCTTTTGAAGACTTCCAGGGATGGTGACTCCACCACTTCCCTGGGCAGCCTGTTCCAATGCCTCACAACCCTTTCTGTAAAGAAGTTCTTCCTAACATCTAACCTAAAACTCCCCTGGCTCAACTTAAGCCCATTCCCCCTCGTCCTGTCACCAGGCACGTGGGAGAACAGGCCAACCCCCACCTCGCTACAGCCTCCCTTGAGGTACCTAAAAAGAGCGATAAGGTCACCCCTGAGCCTCCTCTTCTCCAGGCAGATTTTATAGGGTATGGAAGAAGTAATGAAGAACTAGAATGACAGAATGAAGTATCTACAGGAACTGGATGAGCTCCCTACCAAGTCTCTCTAAATGGAACAATATTTGAAATTAATTGTGCTGTAAATAACCACTGTTACATTTATATTTGTCACTTATACAGTACTGTTGCTTAGCGCATGGAAATGGATATATTTTATGGCAGCTCCATGCAAAAACTGAAATGCAATGTAACTTCGTAATAGCTCGTTTCCAAAACAATTTCCTGGAGAAAGCACAATCCCCTTACTTATGTATACATTTAGATCTTCTCTTAATGCTGAGGTATGCATGGCCAATAAAAGGCTAATGTGTTCTCTAGCAACAGTAAATATTTTCAAGCAATAGCACTTAAAGACTTACAATGTGCAGCATCTCCAAATAAACTCAGATACTAATTCTCACTTACAGGACAATCATAAAAATAAATGGAACCCAAGTTAGCCTTAGTGTTTGGAAATCAATGTCATTACTGAACTAAAAAGCATGTGAAAATTGTCTTGTTCTAAACACTCAGTCATATCAAAGATGTCAAGGTGCTGAAAGATAAACACCACAAATCCGTTACAGTGGGAACCTTAAGCCACCAAATTCATCTGATCTTACTTCCTGACCATATCCCATTAAACACTGTTTTTATATGAAAAAGATGTCCAGGGAAGGGGAGAGCATTAAAGACAGATTGCACTTGGAATTTCCCAATGGAGCATATGAAAAAGAAAAGATAATCTATTGTTTTTGCCCAGAAAGACCCAAAGCATTGCTGCACTGATGCAGGAATCAGTAGATTGTCCGGAGATATGGCTGGCAGGAAGGTTTATCAAGAGCTTAGAAAAGCACAATACCTGCATCTTTCATAAATTTCAGAAATGATTATAGCATAATTCTGAAACCTTTTGAAAGTAAATGTCTGTAGCTAATAAATCATTTTGTATTTCTTCAATCTTTACCATGCTGTCCATGAAGTGACCCCATTAGAATCAAAGTTCCAAGACAGCAATGATGTGCATTTATGCTAAACATAACGCTAAATAGTTATTTAACATAAGTAATTATATTAAATTAGTTAAATGTTGAAAGGTTTTTCCTCTCTAAAAATTAGCCTTATTTTCACAGACATTTTGTTATTACCCTTCATGTTCTCTTAACGTCACCACTAATCAAAATTACTTGAGTTTAGCACATCAACTAGAGACCTGATTTTCTGCCAGTTACTTCTTATCTGGTGTTTTTGTTTGTTTTTTTCAGTACAACTGTTTTGAAAATTAAGTTCCTTTAACTATCAGAAAAAAAAAAAAAAAAAAAAAATTGTCTTTATTTCACTTCACTTTTGATATTTTAAGAATGTACAAGTGACCAAATTACTGCTTCTGCTTTGTACAAAATGGATTGCTCTTCCTTTTGCTTGACACAGTATTTCATGAGACAGTAGTAACATGTATCTTGAAAGCATGTAATTAACATGTCTGCTGTTATTCAGTTTTGCATCCTGATCCAGAACAGGAATCAGAGTAAGGAAATTAAGCTGATTTGAAATACAGTGTTTTACAGTTTCCAAATAGTTATTTTGCACACATGGAAGTTCTATGTACTGTTAAGCAGAAGGGAAGTCTAATACATACATACGTATGCATGTATGTGTGTGTGTGTATATATTATAAACTTAGTTGCACTAATACCAAAACCAAACAATTCCTTTAATATTGATTCAGTGGTAAATCACAGACCTCCTAAACTAGAAAATGCTCTCTTTTTTTTTTTTTGTCCCCACTTAACTTTGGAGATCTTGCACACTGTAAATGCCACTGACTTGCTCTTGCTCTGCCCCTTCTCTGAAGTTATAAAAATAAAAAAATAAAAAATAAAAATGAAAATGAAAATAAAACAAAGAGAGAAGAAAAAGAGCACAGAAGTCAAAATATATTGGCACTGTCTCCAGAAGGACTTGTTGACAGCAGAATCCACAAAATATATATTAGATTCCTGGCAAGGATCTAGCTTTCAAAAACATCTGCATTTGAAGATTTTGGAAACACCCATGATGTTGGTGCTTAATTAGAGCATCAACTTAAAAAAATATAAGGAATATAAATTCCTTATATTGCCTTCCAATACCCCTCACACCTTAGCCCCTCCCTTCCCCTGAATTTAGCTAAGACCAGATTTAGACACAGCAAATTGGTGAACAAATACGCAAGTCTTCAGATCCTTTGTCAATTCTGGCTTCTGACAAACAGGGCAATCCTACCAACTGGCTAAGACTGCTATCTCAGTCTTACAATCTTATCTTTATCTGCCTGTCAAGGAGGAAATGGGAACGTAAAGCACCACTTTACAGAAGAACAGATAAGGTTTATCAGTGATTTAGATAAAAATAATAATAATCTAAGGAGATAAAGTTACCTTAGGAGGTTTAGTGGTGATGGCTAACATCTTCTTTTAAGTTTTCTAAAATCATTCTAAAAAAGATTTCTAAAGGAAAGCCTATTGCTACAAATTAGTGAAGAGCTTTATTCAAGTGTGCGTTTTACATGAAAGATATAAAAATTCTCCAGCATACAGGCCATTCATGTGGACTTGTTAACTACAGTATATGCAAATAGATTTAATCTAAGGAGCTGTTATCAGATCACTACTTGCAAGAGCAAATCAGAAGCAGTATTTCTGCTATCAATTACCCAGTCAAACATCTGATAAATTCAATTTATTTGGGTTATTAGGATGGCCTCCATTATTGTACGATATTATAACTCTTTGTAATTGTTACTTTCCAGAACTTGAATAAGATCTCAGTATCAATCAATTAAACAAGAGCAATAGATGCAGATATTTCCCCAGTACCAACCAGCCCATGACATGACATAGGTTTTAACTAAGGTCTCCCATGTCCAAGGCTGTACTCTATCCTTGAGACTTTATCCTCTTACAAGTTTTGCGCTGAACAAGAGTAAATTAAATAAAATACTACTACATGCAGAATAACCACATAAACTGTGTAACAGAGATACACAGAATCATAGAAGGGTTTGGATTGGAAAGGACCTTAAAGACCATCCAATTCCAATCTCCCTGCCATAAGGCAGGGACACCTCCCACTAGACCAGGTTGCTCTAAGCCCCATCGTGCCTGGCCTTAGACACTTCCAGGGATGGGACATAATATGAGAAAGAATAAATTATTGTTCCACAGATATTAAAAAACAGGGAATTAAACAAATGTAATTCTCTCTCAAACTGGAGAGACTTGTTTGAAACAAGTAATATGCATAATTCATTATTAAAAACACTATTTTTCAGGGAAAATGCTTCTTACTAAGAGCCAACTGCCTGGTTCTAGAGTACCATCTACTTTCATACCTTTGCCTAACAATCTCAAAGGTTATTAATTAATTGGGTGTGGGGGAGGGGGAGGGGGGCGGAGTTCTGGAACCAGTAGAAATTAGCTCAGCATATATTGAATATAGTGTGATTTATTATTGACTCTAGCCTGAGTTATTAAACCAATAAAAAGATGTTCTGAAAACTTGAACTTTCCTGCAGGTGAAACATGTAAGCCTCCTACTTCTGTCCTGTAAGATATTTATATGCAGTGGGTTTTGTTTGTTTGTTTTTAAACAATAGAAATAAAAAGAACAAGCTTTTGTCCTCTTGTACTAGTTTTGCTCAATGTTCTACTCAAAGTGGAAAAGCTGCAGATCACAGAGTCAGAGTTTGGTCAACGAGCTCATGTGGTGCTTCTCTCAAGATATTACACAGCACAAAGGGATTAACGACAACTACTGCTTCCAAATACACACCAGAACCCAACAGCTTTCTGTTCTTCTTCCTTCCATTCACGTGTTCATATTTATATACGGACACCAAAGATTTCCACATCAAAATGCATCAAAATTGAAATATTTTTCATAAGCATTAAATAAAATACAGAGCAAGCATATCACCCCCTTACAGGATGCAGAGTTCCAAGCACTGAACTTTAAGTGCCCTGTGGGAAATATTGCAGGAGGCACAAATGTTCATTCATTAAAAAAAAAATGATTAAACTTTTCCTTCTTAAAGCCTTAAGGGTATTTTCAGATTCTTCCTTCCCTGAAGTGGGTCACCTTCACTTTATCCCCCAAATACATAATTTACTAGCATTAATTACCTTAATTTAAAATAAATTCAAATAAGCAGCACATGAAGAAAAGGATTACAGCAATACAGAATGAAATAAAAGGAAGGATCACTTCTAGAAACCTTCTACAGAACCATCAAGAAATGAGCAGGAGACTGAAACTAAACCTTTTCTTCTAAAAATTCAAACAGAAACCCATATGAATTTTCCAGATAGAAAATTCATGCTACTATCTATACTCACTGCTTTCCTACAGGTTGTTTTTATTAATAAACTTAGACTAATCTACAATATCAACCATCTTTGAGCTTCCACAGGGAATTCCCTTTTGATCCATTCTGCACCCCAATCTCCCATCAGAATAGTGACAGTTCATGTACACATCCATGCTAGTAATTCCATCTGGCCCTCAGAAGACACCTTTTTCTATGTGTTGCTACCCATCGCCTATGCTGTGATCTTTAGATAGCGTCCTTGTATTGCATGAGGAAGACCCACCACAAAGAGAGAGATTTTGATACAATCCTTGTTCAGAATTGCATATTATTCTATGGACAAGAAAAAATACAAGTACAAGTCTGTAACCACTATGCTGCTTCCATTCCTGAAGTGCCAAAAGAAGTCCCAGTCCACATGCCACCTATTTAGATGATTTACTCTGTTTGGACATAGTGTAACAGTACAGAAGGCAGTCATACAGTGGGAATGCATGGAAATAAAAATAAGCCATTATTTTAGACTGTTTTGGGGGATGAAAAAACTGCTCACCTGGGATGACCAATTACAAGAGCAAAGCACATGAGGCAGGCTCACTTGAAAAGAAATAGCTTAGAGGTTTGGGGAAAAGGGAGAAAGTTTATTTTCCCAGTCCATTCTATAACCAGAATTGAGATCAAGGAGGGGAATAATCAAGGAGTAAGAAGCTTGTAAGAGAGAAACAAGCAGCTGAAAACCCATTACTATCACTTGGCCTCAAAACATGCAATATCTGTGCTCCCCCTATGGAAGGGGAAAACTAAAGCAGAGAAGGGATATTAAGGACAATGGAAAAGTGGAGTCAGTTCTGCCAGTGATGAGCAATTAATAGAACAAAGGAGTGCAATCATATTAAAACTATTTCCTAATTAAAATAATTATATTAGCTGGCCTTTAAGGAGATATATTTATAGTAAGTGTGACAAGCTATTAAGGATTCAATTTAGATGAGAAGCCTCAAATTGTGTCTTTAGGTATGGGGAGAAAGTGAGCTGCTTGCAAGCAAAATAACTCATTTCACATTAGATTAATTTGTCTCTGGCAAGGGATATGATGAGTTACCCTGCTAAAATCAGAATTCAAGTAACTTCTGTAGTTGTACGCATGTAGATTAGAAAGCCTGATACATTCAAGAAACTAATGTAGTTGTCAAATGGGAATCATTTGATTTGTAGTGTTTATGTTACAAGCTCTCATACAAAATCTCATTTTATAATGATAGGCTTTGATTGATCATTTTTAATAAAAATGTTTTGTTCACTTTATACTAAACCCTATTAAGTTGTTAGAATTGTTTAAATGTTGCTGAAGACATATGAAGTCTCTCACCTATGAAAAATCTACAGTGATTCTATGTGTATTTACAATTTCCAGAATAAGCACATTAAGAAAGGCTGAAACCTCCACATTGAACTATCTAAATAGCATGGAGTTTTAGGAGGTGAGAAGGTGATGTCCCTTCTCTACAGGGAGAAAGGAAAAATCCTAAGAAAATTACCCAGGATTTTTCCCAAGTACTTAAATGGCAAAAACATTGCAGAACTGTAGTTTACAACAGCACATGAAATTAGTGGTTTGATATTGCTCTTTCTAAAGAGCATTAGTAGAAAATCTCTGTTGCCATATAGGTCACTCATAAGTTTGAGTACAACTAAAGGATAAATTGACATGGTTTTGTACAGAAAGGTCTCCTGAAACTACAACTAACAAAGCTACTGCAGGTACACACCAAGAGTTTTTCGCCCATAACATTCAGAAAAATAGCTGCTTTGTCAGTCAAACCTGACAGATTATACCTATATATTGTAGTTACTGGAATCCCTAGAAGTCATTACGAAAAAGTTTTCAATTATTATAACCACAAGTCAACTGGTACAGTGGTATTCTTAATGTACATTAATAATACTGTAAAAAGTAACTTGACTAGCATTTTTTAATTAAGCTGTTGTCACCAGCATTTTCCATCCCACAGAGTTTTTTTAATTAGATTTCCAATGCTTGTCTGCTCCATAATCCTAAACCCTTGCCTCAGGACCACTAAGGACCATTGGATTCATTTTTGTGATGCTGTTTCATTCCCCAGACACTGCTATTTCTCAGGAGTGAACTTTTCCTCTGGAAGCCCTGATTGTTATCCCTCTCCAAGCACTGATGTGTATTTTTCGTCTACCCCATAATTATGGTTATCTGCAATGATTTACTGATGAAATTAGTTTTGTCCCCGAAGCACAGTGGTGTATTAATAATCCAGAGATTACTTCAATATGTTAGGGTTCCCTGTAGCAATGTGGGAAGCTCGTTTGCTACCATGGAAAGCATATAACAGAGTTCAGCTAATAGCCCAACTAAATGTAATATCCTATGGTACTGAACTCATTGGGGATCAATTGATACATACCACAATACTTAAAATTTTCTTTTTGCATTCCTTTACTATGCAGGTTAAGTCTGCATAGACTTAGTTAAGTGACTGTTTAGTATTTCATCCCAACTTCACTGTCTTTTTCTGGAGAAAGAAGAGTACAGACAGTTGTGGTACTGCTATCTTTAATATGGATGTTCACTTACTAAGAAGATTCTAAGAACTAAGAATGGACAGCACCAGATCATTCCATACAAGTCACAAACACATACGATAAGAAATATATTAATTGAATGTATGTCTGCTAAACTGAAGTCAATAATTAAATTATTTAAAAAGACATTTTTAAAAATTGGTATTTAACTGCTTTCATTCACTATAAAACAATTACCCTTTTCAAGTGTACATATAAGCTTTTTCTTTCCCTGGCACTATTAGGCTTTGAAGGTTTCACTATGCACTTCATACAGCTATTAGTTCACCACTTTCATGAAAGCAACTCCATTTAAATCATTGGTCTGTTCAGCTAACAGTAAATGCACACTCAGCAATGTAATAAACAATTGAATCTTAACTCCTTGATTTTTTAAATCATTGAATAAATAGCAGATACTCTAAAATGAGAATATTTAATACTACAACCCTCCCCCTCCAAAATAATTTAAATATTTTCCATATTGATGTCTAAATATTAAGCTGAAAACAAAAATAGTAATAATGACCTCCACTGACAGTCTTACAGCTCTAGTTTAGACAGAGCTGATCAGAGAGAAAGATGCATGTCCTCCATACACTTACATCAGGAAGACAGAGCTCTGAGGTTATTATGACAGTCCAAAAGCACTTTATTCTACAGTATTCGAATGAATTCTTAAGTCCCTCCATTTTATTTAATCAAAGCAAAGAATTCATTTTAGATTTGCACAGTTCATTCATCAGACTAAATTAAATTTTTGATAAGCCATATTTAAATTTTTCATAACAACGATCTGCAGTATAATAGCCTTTCCCTTTTTTCTCCTTTGCCTTTCCCATTTCTATGCCATCAGGCAGACTGAAGGGTCTAGACACAGCGGAAGAGAAATATCAGCTGCTTTAAATGCTCAGTATCAGAATACTCACAGAACTTCAGGTCAAGCATGAGTATGCACAAGGTGTTAATTTGGCATATGTTGTACTTTTATTAAAAAAAAAAAAAAAAGTGGAATCAAGGAGGTAGGCTTTCTTTGCAGGATATCCAGATTTAACTTGAGGATTTATCCTTCCAATTTTCTCATAGATTCCAAATACCAAATATACATATAGATACATAGATATAGATAGATTTTCTTTTACCTACAGTCCTATCAAAGACAGTCCAAGAAATTCAAGAAAACCCTTTTATACAGTGTTGGTCAGACATTTTTGTATGAACTGTTTATTTTGCTCTTTGATTTATTTAATGCTACATAAAATGAAAGTCTATTGATGGAACATATATGAATAAAACAATCAAGTAAATCTGCTCCCAACTCAAAAAAAATATTTTCCTAAAAACAGTATTTGTTGTTGTAGCTACTTCCTGTTGTTGCAGCTACTTCCAAAATAAACTCCCAATTTAGCAGCAGGAAGAGGAAGCAGAGTTGTCTGATTTTCTGATGAGCTTCCAGTTACACCAGTCTTCATTCAGAATATATCTAATTAATTTGCCAAGTACTCAAGGAGTACTGAATTAAAAAAAAAAAAAATAAATAAATGTTGAGAAGGTATTTACATATATATTCTTTTAAAGTGAGAACTTAATGAGGCACCAACTAAAATCTTTTAAACTATCATCCCATCTCCCTCACAATCATAGTTTCAGTGAAAGATTCAGGCTGGCAGAGACCTCTGGAGGTCACTTTGTCCAAGCTTTTACTCAAAACGTGTTCTATACTGAATTCAAATCAGGTTGCTTTTCACAAGGTCTAGTCAGATCTTCAAACATCACCCCACCCCAGTTGGTGGTCTCTTTCTCCACTTCTCCAGAAATTCTTGTCAGAACATACAGTAGAATACGCAGCTGACTACCTGATGAGGTAGACGAGCTAATTAAATCATTCTTTCATTCTGTCTCAATTTATTAGTAAGCCAATTAGAAGATCCACTCACTTTTCAGTTCATACACTTGTGGATTCATTTTGATAATTACTAGGGAGAAACAACGGTATTCCTATGGCTTAGCTGTTAACAGTGCTTGAAGTGTAGATTCCTCACAGTCTTTTCACTAAAATATTCAGTTTTAATTTGTAATAAGGCCAAAGAAAGAGAACCAGAGAATTTTATGAGTCAAGCTATGAAAGGTGGCAAATATGTCAGTTTTCCCAGTGCAATAAAGATAAAGCGTACAAGTCTACAAGAAATAAAGCCTGCAATACTGGAGCAATATTTATGCGTGAACATAGACTATGTTCTATAGACATAAAAACACTACAATAGAAAACTAATAAGCCACATTGCCACTATTTCCACAGTATTGCTACCAAAACAGTTCACGTGAAGCTATGACTCTCACAGAGACTCTGTCTACCTTGTACAATGCAAACATTTCATATTTAAACATTTGTGCACAAATTTTCAAAACGGTAATAGTTTCATATAGCAGAATTAATTCCCGTTGGTTGTGGTTTTCTAATAAATTTTCAAAACAGACAAGCATGCCCATCATTTTTAAATCCAGCCCAACAGTTCAAAAACACAAAGCAGAACCACATTTGAAAAGTCTAGTATTTGATACTGTCAGAATTGATGTATGTTACAGAAGTCAACACACCTGCAACAGCAAACGTCATTCATAACATGCAAATCCAGATGCAGAACCTATCTTTATTCAGGGTTTGAGTGTTGGACTATGACTTTCTCATGCCAGCCAGCTTTTTGAAGTTGAACAAAGTTTGAGAGAGATTTGCCTAGGTTTTAAAATGGAAACAGATTTTAAATTGATGTTAACAATAAAGTTGATGATCTACCTAAAATAAAGACAAAGTAAGTTTTTAAAAATCTGAGGAAAAAGCCATATAAGTGAAACAAAACACCGTGTTTGGATATAAGTAAAATATCATGCATTGTTTTTTCCATTGGTAAGTTCATATTAAAAGATTATAGTTAGATCTGTAGTTAGAGCTCTTCTACACAAATTTGTGAATTCGAGCATAGGTACTAGGATTTAATTCAATAGAAATCTGTTCTTTTGTTGTTGTTGTTTTAAGTTATCCATAATGAAGAAAGAATGTTCAAGACAACAGGAACAAGAATTGCTACAGGACAGTGTCAGAATGTTGGATTTAACTGCTTTAGGCCCTAGGTGAACTAAATCTATGCACCTTATTGGGTTAAGAGAAGGTGAACAAAAAATGAAGGGATAACAGGTGCCATTCCTTAGGACTCAAAAGGGAGAACTACTTTGTGGTAATCATCATAATTGAGGAGCCACTAGAAATATTATCTATGAAGCAGGCAAATCTCTGTGATGGTCATCAGGGATATTAAGACATCAGATAAAATAAATACAGATTCCTTTTACAATAATTAGTCGTTGAGAGATTTGCTTTTAGTAGTGAGAATTCTTGAGAAACATCTTATCACTAAATAGCAGTCAACATACACCTAGAGGACAGATGCAACATACACTTAGTTGCAGATGCTTGGATTCATTCAGACCAACAAAGAATGGTGACCCACATACAGGGGAAATACTGCAAGAATTATGTTCCAGATTAAGCACAGAACAAGATCAAAGCACAAAGATAGATACAAGATAGATACTGTACTTAAATTTAAAATACAGCATGATTTTTTTTTTCCCTTAACGCCATTTCAATAAAATAAAAAAAAAAAAAGTAAAAAAGCCAAAGATTAAAAAATTGAAAAAAAAAAAAAAAAAATCAAAGCAAAAAAAAATAGAACAACCAAAAGAACGCGTGAGAAAAACAAAGTGATAAAGCCAAAACCCACAATTTTGATACTCCTGCCAACTCCCACACTTCATTATAGCCAAGCATAAAGAGCTGCCTTGCATTCCCCCCACGCCCCCCCCCCCGCCCAAGGCAGAATCATAGGAGTAAGGTAAAGATATTTTATAAACTCACGATTTCCTAAACACAGAATGTTTCTACATGTAGTATTTCAACAGCTAGGTTGAAAAAACATCTAACCAACTACCTACATCCATTGAAAGCATCCCAGCAAGTCTTTTTCCACACTCAAGTAGAGAAGTAGAAAAACACATCCTCAGGATCTGACAGCAGTTTAGCCTTATAAAGGAGGTTGAACTGACACTATAAGACTTAGTAGCATTTTCACTGGGGCTGTATGGTCTGTAGGCTGCATATCCATTTTAGATACGGCTGAGACTGGTGCACCCAGGGAAAATAAAAAAAAATAAAATAAAAAAAAAAAAGAGCATCTCAATGGCTCTGATTTATGCAGTTTTAATCCCATATAATTCCACAATAGGCTCCATGCCTGGTGGTTTTTATTGGTTGTCTCCAAGCTTTCAAAGGCATGTAGCCAGTAGAAAACGTTAGACAAAAAGACTTAGGTGGAATTAATGCTGTGTGAATATGGGCCATACTATGCTATCCTGTTGCTGGCAGTGCTAGTGTGTTTTGACCTATGAAGAAGTAACAGATTTATGGGAAAGAACTGTATGTACAATCTATGTCTGTTTCTGATACATATTTTCAATTGAGTCTCTGCAACATCAGCTTTAAAGAGTTTCAAGGACCCTAGTCCAGTAGAACGAAGGAAAGATACAGTTCCATAAACCTTTTTTTTTTTTTTTTCCCCTTTGACTTACCCTGTATAACAATACTAAAAATTCCTGGTCTGTAACATATTCTGCTCAAGTTTCTGCCCTCTCCTTTTCCTAAATGAACTCTTTTTCCTCTCCTTTTCCTGAACTGTTAACTTTCAATGTCAATTATAAAAAGCTATTAAAAATGTAAAGGGCCAAGACAAATTAGTGATTGATCTCCAGGAATGCTAAGAGAAAGAACTGTGTGTAATCCAGTGACACTACAATCATTTGTACTACCCTTAATTAAATCATTCTTAATATAAATCATTTTAAATACACAAGCACAAATAATTTAGGCTTTAAAAAAAATCCTATTACACTCCCTTTTACTTTTGTCTCTCTAGTTATGGTATTTCTCTGTATCCCTACAGATCATAACAATTCATTGTCAGATATCTCTATGCATAAAATCAAAATCTAATGAAACTGAATTTTCTCTAATGTTAAATACAAAATCTTGAAAATTCATCTGAAAAACTTACCCCCAAACTAACTTAAGAGCAACTCTGTGTTTCTCTGGTCATGCACACATGAAGGATGATAAATTTGTCTTTTAGGAAATTACACAAGGAAAGGTTAGAGACATACTGACAATCCTCCACCACAGTGGTCTCTAAAGTGTGTTTTGCAAGAAAATACTTTGGGGGTGCAGTAAGAAAATATTAGAAGTTCAGTAGTACATATATTTAACTAAAAGCACATATATTGGGCATGCATGTCCAGAATTTTTTTCTGATAGGGGCACACAAAGAGTGTTACTCACATGTTCTTCCTCAAAGAACATCTGAGGAAACTGAGAAAAATATAAGAAAACCTTGACACTATGCATGTGCAGACCTTCTAAGGCTTCCTGTTCCAGAGAAATTTTTCTCCCTGAAAGTGTATCCTTAATCACTAAACTGCTGTTAACATGATCAAGTTCTATTGCAAACAAGACATTTCTAGTTCACATACAAGTGATTAAGACAGTTTAGACACTGGCTTCTCCACCCTCTCCAGCTTGTGTACAGCTGCTGGAATTTTGCCCTGGGATCACGTTTTCTTCTGTTTATTTCTGTTTTCTTTTATTATGATTTTTAACGGTACAGCCCTGCATTAATCACAGAATCACAGAATTTCTAGGTTGGAAGAGACCTCAAGGTCATCGAGTCCAACCTCTGACCTAACGCTAACAGTCCCCACTAAACCATTTCCCTAAGCTCTACATCTAAACGTCTTTTGAAGACTTCCAGGGATGGTGACTCCACCACTTCCCTGGGCAGCCTGTTCCAGTGCCTCACAACCCTTTCAGTGAAGAAGTTCTTCCTAACATCTAACCTAAAACTCCCCTGGCTCAACTTAAGCCCATTCCCCCTCGTCCTGTCACCAGGCACGTGGGAGAACAGGCCAATCCCCACCTCGCTACAGCCTCCCTTGAGGTACCTGTAGAGAGCGATAAGGTCGCCCCTGAGCCTCCTCTTCTCCAGGCTGAACAAGCCCAGCTCCCTCAGCCGCTCCTCGTAGGACTTGTTCTCCAGGCCCCTCACCAGCTTCGTCGCCCTTCTCTGCACCCACTCAAGCATCTCCATGTCCTTCTTGTAGCGAGGGGCCCAAAACTGGACACAGTACTCGAGGTGTGGCCTCACCAGAGCTGAGTACAGGGGGACGATCACCTCCCTAGCCCTGCTGGTCACACTGTTCCTGATACAAGCCAGGATGCCGTTGGCCTTCTTGGCCACCTGAGCACACTGCTGGCTCATATTCAGCCGACTATCCACCATCACTCCCAGGTCCTTCTCTGCCTGGCAGCTCTCCAACCATTCCTCTCCCAGCCTGTAGCTCTTCTTGGGGTTATTGCGCCCCAGGTGCAGGACCCGGCACTTGGCCTTGTTGAACTTCATGCAGTTGACCTCAGCCCATCGGTGCAGCCTATCCAGATCCTCCTGCAGAGCTTTCCTACCCTCAAGCAGATCGACACTAGCACCTACCTTGGTGTCATCTGCAAACTTACTGAGGGTGCACTCGATGCCCTCGTCCAGATCATCGATGAAGATATTAAAGAGGACCGGCCCCAGCACCGAGCCCTGGGGGACGCCACTAGTGACTGGCCTCCAACTGGACTTGGCTCCATTCACCACGACTCTTTGGGCCCGGCTATCCAGCCAGTTTCTAACCCAACGAAGCGTGCGCCAGTCCAAGCCAAGAGCAGCCAGTTTCTTGAGGAGAATGCTGTGGGAGACGGTGTCAAAAGCCTTGCTGAAGTCAAGGCAGACCACATCCACAGCCTTTCCCTCGTCCACCCAGCGCGTCTCTTTGTCATAGAAGGAGATCAGGTTCGTCAAGCAGGACCTGCCTTTCATAAACCCATGCTGACTAGGCCTGATCGCCTGCTTGCCCTGCAAGTGCTGTGTGATGACTCTCAGGAGGATCTGCTCCATGAGCTTCCCTGGCACTGAGGTCAAACTGACAGGCCTGTAGTTTCCCGGGTCTGCCCTCCGGCCCTTCTTGTAGATGGGCATCACATTTGCTAGCCGCCAGTCAACTGGGACCTCCCCCGATCGCCAGGACTGCTGATAAATGATGGATAGTGGCTTGGCCAGCTCCTCTGCCAGTTCCCTCAGTACTCTTGGGTGGATCCCATCCGGCCCCATCGACTTGTGCACATCCAAGTGCCGTAGCAGGTCGCCAACCATTTCTTCGTGGATAGTGAGGGCCACATCCTGCTCCCCAGGTAGCACAATATGCATCCCCTTTATTTAATAAATGACCAAATCTAGATATCATCTGGAACCCTATTTAACAACTATTTCTTTGAAGGCATTACCAAGCAGACAGCAACCCAACAGGTATAAATGGCCTTTGATCATAGAATCATAGAGTCATTCAGATTAAAAATAAATAAATAAATAAAAAGATGATTTACTCCAACCTTTAAAATAGTAAAGTTGATGGTGTAGTTATTAAATGTTTGAGAGGCAAGGTATAACACAGAGCATGGTAGGCTAGATTTCTCTGTACTCTCCAAGTAATGGATACCATCAAGTAATAATAGCTACGTTTTCCCCTAACCAGTCCAAGTAGCTGTGATGTCATACAAGAAGCACAACTGAAGTTCCAGGTAGGAGAAGGATCATATTATCACTCAAACTGATGAAAACTTTAGCTTTTTGTTTTCTTTGCCAGAAGATTTAGTCTTAAGCCCTCACAACCAATATTGTAAAAGGATCCATTACCAGAGTTCACAGTGCACACAACAGTGACTACTATGTGCCTTGTAAGACATTCTTGATTACTGGAGGAGGAAGCATTCATGAGGCATTTCTATCTCCCTGCCTTTGCCTCATTAGTTTCATAGTCCTCTTCACAAAACATGTAAAAATGTTCATCTCTGTGCATGATTGATATAACTGTTCCGTGACTTAAATCAAAAAGTAACAAATTTACCTAAGATTCCAGTCCAGTACTTAAGCATGTTTATGACCAGACCATAAGTACTTAAAACCCTTCAGCTACAAGAAGGAAAAGTAGGAAAAGAACAACTTTTTCCTTTTTAGCACTTTAGCATGTTCCTCCTCTGTGACTGACACATGGTGCATTCCCCCAACATGTACCAGCAGCATCATTTACATTAGGTCTACATAAACAAAAGTCACAGATGATAAATAGCTTTTCTTCTCACTGAAATTCATCTGCCATAATTTATTCTAGATATTTAAAGTTTATATAGAACCAAGACAAAAGTAAATCATAGAATCATAGTATATCCTGAGTTGAAAAGGACCCATAAGGATCATCAAGTCCAACTCCTGGCAGCACACAGGTCTACCCAAATATTCAGACTATATAAAATGCTATAAAGTAGTGTTTGTTTCACTTTTCCCCCTTTACATTTATTTTGCTGACTTTGCTGTGCTGGTGCATTATCTCCTTTTTTTTTTTTTTTTTTTTTTTTTTTTTTTCCCCCAGAAGGACCAGGAACTTTCCCAGGTAGATTTTTCTAACCATCCAAAAGATGTGAGTGATCCAAGCATGGATCCTACTAATATCCTATTAGCCTCCTATACAAACATGAATACACAGATAAAAATAGTCATGTCATTTCTTATGTTTTCCTACCTACCAAATCTGACTGCATGCCTCTATATTTTTTCTATTACAAAAGCAAGCCCCACTGTACTTTTTTTTTTTCTTTCTTTCCTCAAATGGAAGCTACAAGTGGAGCTTCAGTAGAACTCTAGTGAATATTATCAGAACAGAGAAAAGAGAGGAATGCTTGCCTTCACTATTCAGGGCAAGTAAGATTTTTATTTTTTTTTCCCCGGAGTCTTTAAATTCTCAAAGATTAAGCAAGTATTTGAAATTATCCTTTGCATCTTATATATATATACACACACTTATATATATACTTACATACTTATATATATACATACTTTATACTTATATATATAAAAAAGTATGTATATATATGTACACACACACACACTTGTTATCACAGGCAGACAAAATCAATGTATTTTTCTCATACTCCCTTCTGTTCTCAAACGTTATTTGAATACCACTTCAGTAAAACCTAGTCTTGGATGGAAAGTTTTCACACATTTGACTACGTAGTTGTTTTTTTTATTATTATTTTATTTATCTTTTTTATGGCATTTCTTTTAAGAAAAACCTGTACTTTGAAGAGACCTTTGTTTTCTCCTGAAAGATTGCTCAAATGCAGGTAAATTACCTTTCTTAATTAGTTATAAATCTTGTTCTTCCTATTGATATTTTCAAACAACAATACACTCTAAAGAAAAGCATGCTATAGTTTAACATCATTCAAACTCTAGGGACTGGATTTCCAAGCAAATTTCTATTTTACAATTTTTGTTACGTAGAACTACACCTGGTCATACTAAAGACTTAAGCTGTCCATGATTTGCAGAAATGTGATGGCTACAAAAAAAGATAATAATAGTCTATAAAAATACCCTAAACACACTTTAAAAACTTGGTATATCATGAATATTATGCTTGATGGCACTCTTGGACATCAACACTTTACAGGGCTGTGGTTCACTGCAAACTGATAGATAAAATCCCCTCTACAGTCTTTGACATACTGCCTCTAGCTAAAACAGATATGGGTTAAAACATAGCAAAATTAAGCAGCCAAGCATAAATCATTCCAGAATTTAAAATAAATCAGTAATTAAGTGACCCTTTTCAGAAATACGATCTCAATTCTAATTTCCTTTTTTTCTATATACTTTGCTGGCTGTTATTTTGAGGCAGCTATTAACCACTAGGTTATTTTTAATGTCCTGCATGTGACAGATGTCTCTGAACTAAAAGGCAGCTGAAGGACAACAAGCTCATTCTCCAAGATGTTTTTTATGCCCAGTGTTACTGTGAGGATCAACCCCAAATATCCTCTAATAACCTCAGAAATCACAATGACAGTTTTCATAGAAATAAATAGCCATTGTATATCACTGCACTCTCACAAAAAAAAAAAAAAAAAAAAAAGGAAACAAATAGACTGGAAATACAGTGAAAGTGGGACCTTACTTGAAACTGAGCCAGTGGACATGGAAACAAGTTAAAGGAACTCTTTCAGACAAAAATCTGTGATTGATTTTGCTGCTGCAGTTAAGATGACAAGAGGGACCACCATACAGTCTCTCTAGCACCAAATACGTAGTAATTGCTATGGAAAAAGTGTGCTAAAAGAAAAAAGAAAAAGTGGAAAGTCTCTAACTGAGAAACTATCTTTCAAACAGTAGTACATGAGTTACCATTATAGTCCTACCTACTGAAAGAATTGAAAATTCCTCCATAATATAGTATTACATTCATCTGTAACGTGTCAGCATTTCTGAAAATAGGAAGTAAATTGAGTGCTGAAGTGGTGTGGTCAGACAGTAATATCGCCCCCATCTCTTTGATCCAATGATGTGAAAACACCAGACCACTGAAGATGAAATAATGGATTTTCTACTGAAATGCCTAAAATAACTGGTCCAGCAAGCTTGAGACAGAAGATCCCTTACTCTGAATCAACATCTGGGCCTGGTATTAACTGAAATTTGCAAACTTCCATTACATAGTAAGGAGTACATTTGCCCAATAGCACACTAGTTCATCCTTCTGCTACATAAGCTCTTCCCTGCACTAGCACTGTTATGCTGGTACCACAGCCTTAATCATATTTGGGCTGCAGTGAAAGGGTAGCTAAGATGTGATGAAAAACACAGTCAATTTATTTATTTATTTATTTTTTTCCAAGTAGGTTACATCAGCCCTTTCAGATGTTGCTGAAGCAGAACATATAACAACAGGTGCCAGAGAAATCCATCTGTACTCCTTGGAAGTGCCAAAACACATAAATGGAAAATGTTGCAGCAGACGTTCTCAGATCAAAAATGACCACAGAAGACAAAGTGAACCACCAGCCAAGGAATCTGATAATTTATGGCAGCAGTTCTGTTCTTGTCCTAATTAGAAATAAAAGGCAAGCTTTCATAACATCAGTACTTGGTTGCCTGATAATCATTATGACACCAGTGCTAAAAAGATACCATGTAGATGCTATTACTGTTGTTTTGCCTAAGCATCCAGCACACTAAGTCACAGTAGAGAAGATAGAGAAGAGACACACAAGACAAAGATCCAAATTTAACTTGGATCCAGATATATTAGAGAGCTCTGAAACTTACTATCAATATGAATATGAATGCTCAAATACTGACTTGGAAACACTTGCATATAAGCTGTAATCAAGCATGCTGCTTGTGATTCTGATCAGCCAAAGAAAACTAACTCAATACCAGTTTTCTGTGAATCACTGTCAGTAACTTGACTATGACAGAACGTGGACTTCAGATCTGAGTTTTTATATATCTGGAACTCAAAGGGTCAGAAAACTTGCCACTGCCAACACTGAGGAAAATGGAAGGCGGAGAAAAGCAGCTTACTAAGCCTTCACTTAGAGTTGCCATCAGTCTGCTAAATACGCTACTAATTAATGGAAATTGAAGCCATTCAATTTTGTCAAATTTTTGTCAATATTGACAGTTTATTGACTAATTTCACCATTCACTTATTGGCCCTGATTCTTATGGGCTTTATACAGTAATCTTCCTTCAGAATATTTTCAAGCAGTTATCTTTGACTCATTGTCTTGCATTCATTCATAGTAAAAATCCAAAACAGGGTTACTCAGCTACAGCAAAACTGCTCACATTATGGAAGACATGAGAGCGAGGAATTCCTGTTATTGAAAAACATTTTTTTACTGAAAGGGTTATAAATTTCAGCAAATATAGAACTGGAGCTAAAAGTCCTCTCCGCCAGAGGTCAAGGACACTCCCGATTTGCAGCTGTATCCTAGAAAATATATTTTTTTCAATATCCTTGAGAAGTATTTTTGTCTGTATTAGCATGAAAATTTAAAGTTGACAGCCTATATTCTATCAATATAACACATTCACAATCTTACATGTATCCGAAGATATAACAAAGCAGTCAGACCAAAGGCTAAGAAGTGTCAAATCGCATTCCAGGCAAAATTAGAATTATATTTTTTGCCTCTAGTTTACAAATGCACTTATTCAGCATTTAGAATTCTTGATTTAACCATCACTAGGAAGAAATAGAAGGAATATCTACGTGCAATTCACCTTAATTCTGCAATCTCTAATCCAAACGTCAGCCACTGATGGAAGAATATGATCTAAATCCTAATGACTGTTCAAGTCATTTTAGGTTTTGGTTAAGAAGAAAAAAATTAATGAAAATTAAATATAAACAAATGCCTTGACATCATTTCCTCATTTGAAGTGGAACAGAGAATGTACAAGTACAAGTTAAGAATTTCTGAATTGCATTCCAGTCTGCCACCATGTCCTTTAGAATACTTGTCTTAGTATTCAAGAAAATGTTTGCTTACTTGCTTTTTTAAAAACAGATTTAATCAGTTTAATTGAAAGACAGTAAATCCTTTGTAAGCATAAATTCTATATTTATATAATGCTTTTAAAACAGAAATTCATAAGTAATAGGTCCTCAAATGAAAATATTAACACAATTTGGAAGCATCTTTCTTTGTAAGTATGTCCGCATGATCAAAAACTGTATTAAAAGTCACGATGCACAATGACTTACATTCCACCTTCTTTATTTTGTGAGGGCAACAAGGATATGGAAAGAGAATTAAGCAATTAACTGTTTCTACTTTGCTCCCTCCTGCACATACTTATTCTCGTCCTCCTGAAGCAAGAGAGATGCAAGAATACAAAGATAATTGCTACCATGATTTTCTCTAATAGGATTTGTATCTTGAGTTCAGCAGGACCTAAATATTATCTCCAGATCTCAGAAAGTTATAAATAGTTCTTGCTATTTCTTAACTGCCATGCCAAACTACTAACACAGAGGGCTCTGAAAGTTTGTATTGCCCTGGCTGAAGAGTCACTGCTCACTCTTTGCAAAAGCACAGTCCCACAGTAAAGTCTGTTCATACAGCAAAGCTTAGAAAACTATGAAATTTTACATCTTATTCTCTAGTAAAGCCCTCTTTATTCCTTTTTTCTAAAAATCACATCAGATTTCTGCTTTTTCTATCATTTTAGTAGCACCTTAGGCCCTTCCTCCTTTTACTCCATCCTTTCCAACCAATATGGTTCTGTTTGTTAGTGGAAAACTTATGCTTGAATCTATTGGCAATAATTCAATAGAGTTTAAGAATATTCCCCTAGTCTGAAAGCTGAAATTGCCCTCGAGTTCTTCTTTTTTTCTCCACTTTACAAACTGGAGAGATTACATGTAAAACAATATCAAGAAAATACAAAACATCTTTAGAATGTATATACTTGTTTGTTTCCTTAACCTAATTACCATTATAGGTGTTTTTTTGTTGTTGTTTTGTTTCATTTTAACAGCAACATTTTGCCAAAGAATCTTGCTTTATGATGCTTTAAGCCTTTTCTTAAAATCAATTAAATAGAGCACTTAATGGTTAATGTAAGTGTACTCTGTTTTTCCAGGAGATCTGAAGTTGTCAATAAACTTCCAATTAAATATAAGAGCAACGTGCATGTTCCTGAGGGAAAGGATAACACAAAAAAAAAGTTTTATCTTATTTTTATCCATTAGCCCGAACCCTCCAAACTGTACTCTTGGTTTTGAGGTCAGGAGAATGTTCTATTTTATGGGGCAAGGGAAGTAAGAGAAATGTGAAGTTATCTAAGGCGTTAAAGCAGCTTAAAAAGATCTAATGCCATAAGCTGCTTTTAATGCCTTCGATCTGTTTAAAGAAAGAGCAGGGAAGAAAAAGTAAGAAAGAAAAAAAAAAAGAAAAAAACAATGTGAAGGAAAGGGGAGAAAAAAAAAACAATGTGAAGGAAAACAGTAATCATAATTGAAATTATATATATTTTTAGAGGTGGACATTCGTAACATTTAGAGCAAAGGTGTGAAAACTTAAGATTACCTTTTAGGAAGATGCACATACTAGTGGTGGTGGTGATGGAATCAAGTGCATAATTCACGCTTCATAATGTATAGTTACAGTCCCAGCCTCATTTGGATAATTATTACTAGTACTGTCGCTAAAAAGGTGGGGAGGGTGGGAGATAGAAAAGGCAAATAAATAGAGCAAG
This sequence comes from Aythya ferina, assembly GCF_964211825.1. NCBI lineage: Eukaryota > Metazoa > Chordata > Aves > Anseriformes > Anatidae > Aythya > Aythya ferina. Next base: position 13,937,995 of record NC_140302.1, on the reverse strand, counting down.
GGAATAACCACAAGCACAAGAATGCCAAAGGCATAAATACCAAAACATCCATATAACAAGTAACTATAACAATAAGGCTGGATCATGGAACTTCCAATACAAGGCCTTTATATAACAACAAAATGATTTTTATTGTAAGTTTTTACCATATTGAGCTTCAAAATTTCATATTAAACAGAGACAAAACTCAAATGGAAGGGGAGGAACCCACCTTTGGAAAGGCTCTACCCTGAATTATCACACTAAATGTCTTCAGTTACTTTCTTAGTTGGGCTAGTCTGTTTATTATTCTCTTATCTAGATACTAGTAATCATCTGGTTAAGGTTGGCAACACCAAACAATATTAATGCCTGTAAGAGGCAATTTATCATTAGGAAAGAATGCATCTTGTAGTTACTTTTTGTAAACATTAAAGGAGACCAGCTTCAGCAATGCACTTGAGAGAAGCTAGTGTCACATACACTGCATGTCATAACTGCACTGACAGCCCCCATTTGATTTCTAGCCTTCTGGGGGAAATACAGATTAAAACACTGGATAGGAACTATTGATATTGGTTTGCAGAAGAGGTTTCTCTCTTACTCCTTCTTATATAAAATTGACTTTTTTTTTCTTTAAACTGCTTAAATTATGTTTATTTTACAAGTATGTTTTGTTATGTTGGTAGATCTGAACAGTTTCATTACTATATAAGCATGATATAATCTTATCTAGTTGGACATGGCTGTTCTATACAGGTGATCATCCAGAAATAATTTCATGCACCAAAATGAATGCTAGGAATTTTCTTCTAGAGATCTAGATTGAAGAGCCATTGACAGTTTTTGAAGTTGGACCTTTAATTGCTCTTAAATACCTTGTTGCTACCTATCACTTATGTAACTTCACTGACAATACTGTGGAGTCTACAGTCTACACATCCCAGTCCTCTGTGCTACTTAGAGATTCATCATATAAACCACATCACTTCTTGGGAATAGAATATGAAGAAATCCGTATTTTCTGGTGTTTGTAACTGACAAAAGAGCTGATAGACCTACGTTATTGTAGACACTTATGAACACAAATTACCTAACACAAGGGAAAAATAAAAAAATAACAACAATAATAAAATAAAAAGCCTGAGATCCCAGGGTAAACAATGCAACTGTTGAGACTATTTATGCTTTTAAAGAGTTTAAAATATTAAATGAAAACTATTGCAAGCATTTTTTTTAAAAAAGTCTTCACAAGATTAGAAACAGTATGATTAACTGAAGTAGATGAAACTCCCTCTCAATGAACAATTACCTTATAACCATCTCAAGTGAGTATCATGGTTATTTGCACAGAATTGTAGGATTGAAATTCACACATCCCCTACTCCAATTCTGCCCAAGGACTAGTACACTTACTGTTAAAAGACTACAAATGCTCTATACCAGCCTAGGAATAACAGCACAGCAGCTGTACATTATCCAGCATAACTGAGCTGCAGATGACAGCCCTCTGACAGAATAAAACTTAAGCTGTTGTTTAAGTCTCAGTGAGTTTGATGGAAAAAAATAAATAGCACTTCAAATGTTTTTCTCTGTATCATTATTACAGTTAGACTAAACAAAGTCAAAGGTTTCTGGAAAATTCCCATAAGTAAACAGTACCAACAAGATACAAGACTGATGAGTCTGTCTATTTAGCATCCATTTATTTAGCATCCATTTATCCATCCATCTATTTTACTCTAACAGAATTTCACAACAAAATAAGACTAATTGAAACTGCTTGGAATTCTAGTACAGTTAAACTAGATAAAAATAGCTTAATTATTTGTTTCTTAAAACATAGCTCATCTTTTCTGTTACACTGGAATATTTTCCTAGCTGAGTAAATCATGTTTTTTTCCATGTTAATTCTCCAGTTATTGCCTATTGAATAGCACCTCAGTGACCCTTTTTACTTACAGCTATAGGTCAAGGAACATTTCCAGAGTCAAAGTACGTCAGGATTATTTCAAAGTCAAACCAGTGAAAAGTAAAGCTATTTTTATGCCTGTATTAAATTGGTCATTATCTACCTGGTATTATGAGAATAATTAAGGACACACAGTCAAGATAATATTTCCTAATTAGAAAAATATACGTACAGTTTGTGATGAGTTCTTGCAAGCATGAAACTGAAATCTGCTTCCTCAATGAAAAAGTTTTAATTTCTAACTGAAACCAACAGACAAAATATAGTCCTCTGCTACACTCATGGAACTGAATGCATTCACATTAGAAATGATGTTTTTATTAAGTGAAAAAAATGAAAAGGTATTTTGATAACATGGGAAAAGAGCAATAGGAAAAAAAAGGATAGGTGTAAATTAGACGAGTCCAGGTTTCTGAGTCCTTCTGAGCTATCTGGAAACCAGTATTTACTTTTATAAGCAATCTGAAATGATACTATTCATTATATTAACAGCTACTACTATGAAGAATTATCATTACTACCTCAAGAAACATTTTTTTCAGGAAGAATAATGTCCATTCAAATAAAATATTTCAACTTATATTTGATTTAGAGAACATGGAAAAACATGTTCTGTTTATACAGGTGCAGAATTTCCCATTGAAATTCATGCCAATAGCATATTCACCGCATAGGTCTGCAGTAAAAAAAAAAAAAAAAAAAAAAAAGTAAATAAATATTCTTCTTTTAAAATACCATCCTGGCTTGATGGTACTTCAGAAGAATCCATCCCATGAAAAACATGAAAAGCAAGACACCACCATCTTTTTTATCCACTTCCCATTTTAAACACCATTAAAGTACCATCACATTTTAAGCTGTGTTTTTATTTCCCTGTAATTTTTCATTTTTCTGGGTTAGATACTACTACCATACAATGGTATCCCACTGATACTAGAAATCAATAGGTAATGCTATCTGAAGTAGCAGTGGTTCAGACGGATTTTGGAATGGATAAACACTTAATCTAAGGGAAGAGAAACCCTACCTCTCCCCAGAAAACAGAAATATTTTTGAAAGGTTTTGTAGGTTTTTGACAGACTTAAATCTTTATATACCTTTGGTTAGATACAGAAGGGATGGTGCTTAAATAGCAAGAGGGTTATTATGGAAATACTATGGAAGTCTACAGAAATTTCAACACATAGATCACTGCAACCAAATGCTATTTCCTCAGATTAGCAGGTCTGCACAATTTCAACTACAGACACACACAAACAGCTGTTGAATGCAAATATTCAACAATTTTTATCAAAACATTTGGATATTAACCATTTGTGAAGCAGTCATATTTACTTGAATGTTTATTATTTAGTAATATTGTCTTTATCAGCCATTCTCAGAATGTCCAAAAGCATTATCCATACTTGTTGTGATGGCCCAATTCACAGCAGAAACAATTCACTATGACAGGCATACTGGATGCCATCTTCACATTATTCTCTTGGCTCCCATCTCTCCCATTGTTTGGATAACCGTGCTTCAGAGGACCAAATAAATACTTAAGCAAATGGCTGCCATTACAATAATAAAATCTATTTGCAACATTAAGTAAATAGATAAAACAGAGCTTCTAGCTTCATGTTTTTCCCCCTATTCTGTACAGTTCAACCATTAGCATATTCATATTTTCTGGATCGTGCTATCAAAATCTACATAACAGAAATGAACTCCCTCACACAGCAAATACGTGTGAACATCTCTTAGCAACAACCGGTCATGAGCCAGCAAGGAAACTTAGCAGTGATCCCACTTAAAACATCCCACTTATGCATTCCAAATGATAATGCCATCAGTAAAAATCTGAACCGTTCACTAAAGCAACATGCTCTTGAATGCTTGAAATTAAATCTTCCCCACAGAAGCCAGACACCAGAAGGAGCTGTGCTTTGTCCTTGACAGCTTTACCAAGAACACTTGCAGAACAGTAATGTGTACTCCTGTCCCTAACTGTTTCAATTCCAAAAATCTTTCACATGCAGGCACAGCTTAAAATTCACTATGCACATAATGTGCCTACATAAGCATCAAAGGAGTAAAGAAAGAAAGAGGAAAACCATAAGCATCCTTCTGTGTTACTCAAACATGAGATAAATACTGGTGCCAGACTTAAATGCAGGTACCAACCACTACAGCATTAAAACAAGTTTTCCAGCTGGCCTTCACAAAGATGCCTGAAAAATAAGAAAGAATTTGATGACAGTGGCCTCTTAACTGTGCATGTAATAGCAAGGGTAGCTATCGTAAAGATACTGGACTCAAGTTTTTCAAGTCAGTCCAACTTCCTGAATTCTCCCCTGGGTGGAGAACTCTAGAATTAAAAAAAAAAAAAAAAAAAAAAAGTTCCTAATAAGCAAGTTCCTTCTCCCTTTCTCCTCCTGCCCTTTTCTGCTCAATATCCAGGCCTTTAATGATACTCAAAAAAAAAAAAAAAAAAAAAAAAAAAAAACACAGGTAAAAACAGGTCTAAATCCTCTCCTTTGCCATCATGATAGTTCAGCATTATGACAGATGCTCATGCTTCAAAGAAGGTGATCCTCTTGAAAGATCACATTTATACATATATGCCTATATGTGGATTTGGTGAATTAAGTTACTTACTTAAGAGTTCAATTTCACTCACTGAAGTTACACTGATTTATTTATTTTCTTAAATCCGAAACCTCTTCCATTTTACTCAAAGTTTTAGAATCTTTAGCTTTATAAAGCTTACTTCTCAAAGAGCTGCTATATACTAGAACCATAGAACGGTTTGGGTTGGAAGAGACCTTGAACATCATGTAATTCCACCACCTTCCATTAGACTAGGCTACTACCAGCCTTGGACACTTCCAGGGATGGAGCATCTACAGTTTCTCTGTGCAACCTGGTCCAGGTCCTCAGCAACCTTATAGAATTTCTTCCTTATATCTAACATAATTCTACCGTTTTTCGTTTAAAGCCATTACCCCTTGCCCTGTAACTACACTCCCTGATAAGAAGCCCCTCTACAGCTTTCCTGTAGGCCCTGTTTAGGTACTGGAAAACCACAGTAAATTTTTCACAAAGCCTTCTGTTCTCCAGGCTGAACAACCCCAACTGTCTCAGCCTGTCTTTGTAGGAGAGGTGTTCCAGCACTCTGATCACCCTCATAGCCATCCTCTCAACTTGCCAACTCCATGTCCTTTTTACATTGGGGACCCCAGAGCAGAGCACAACACTCCAGGTGTTGTCTGATCAGAGTGGAATAGAGGGCACAGGTTAAATGCAGTTAAGAATTCACAAACTTGCTTGGGGTAGCTGTGAAAAGAACAATGCCATTTAAAGGAAATCAAGGAGAGATGAGTTAACAAGTTCAGAAAGCTGGATGAAAATAAAAACTGACCTGACTCTGTAAAGTGCAGACCACACAAGAGAATGACCAGCATTAACTTCACAGGAGAATATTTTCCCCAAACAAGATGATAATTAAGATAAACGGCACTGATGCTACACTCAGGAAGGAGAGATGCAAGCATGATAGGAAAGACAATAAAAAGATGAGCAGTGTTTTCATTAAATTCTATCTCATTTTTCAAAATAGATATTTCATGCAGGCAACAAGTTTCAATTAAATGGAATGTATAAAAGAATTAAATGTTTGTTAGCAAAATAGAGGCAAGAGAAAGACACTGAAAAATATTTTCAAAGTATTTCAATAAAACTTTCAAAGAAATCTAACTACAAATTCTCACAAAATTTAAGAAAACACACTACATACTTACATAGCAGTTAGTGCTTACATTAAGTGAAAAACAAAATCCATCAACTCATTACACTGTCAATAAAATCTAGCATTTTCTGAAGTATTCCTCTCTCCTTGTATTTGTCATCATTTATTCAACCTTGGTTAAAAACAAATACATTTCTTATCTTCTCCAGTATACATGGACTTGTTTGAATTAAATAATTTCACTGAAAATTACAGTGCCATTCAGCTAGCTGTGACAAAAATAAACTTTCTGAATTTTTACGTAAGGTAAGCAGCCCCCCAGTTAAGACCATTATCACTGCTTAGTTGTGGGTTCTGTAACTTGATCACTTTCTCATTTATTTTATTTTATTTTTTTTTAAATACACTGAACAAATTATTCTTACATATTCAGAACAAAATGACCAAAAATGTTTTGCAGCTTAGCAATTCAATACTTACATACTCATTTTAAACAAACCACAGTTGTTTTTTGTCTCTAAAATTCCAAGTACTCATCCTAAAACAACTGGGTAGCTTGTGTTACCAGGTACTGAACTACTCCAAGTTTTAAACCATTCACTTTCCTATAACTGAATGACCACTTGTTCATTATGCTTGCCTCAGAAACCCAGAAGTCCTTAGCTGATTTCTTACTGAGGGCTTCTGATTTTTTTTATTTTTTTTTTGCTGGACAGTTGAAGATGACAGTCATTGTCTATCTATGATTCTATTAAGCTGAACACCAGTAAGCTAGGAGTAGTTTGCATGAAATGCTGTAAATAATAAGCCAAGTTAAAAGTAATATGTGTTATGAGGCATGCATGGCCTCTGAAGAACTGGAGACAAAGCAATAACTGCAAGTTGAACAGCAAGAAAGTACCACGTATTGGCACACATAAGATGCATAAATAACTTCAACCATCCTAACAACCTTTAAAAATTACTTCATAAAGAATAAGGTGTAACAACCTGTTTCTTATGTCATTTTAATATTTAATTCTCAGAAGTAACATTTTTCTGTCCAGTCATTCTCACAGTTTGCTAGAATCCTAATGAACAAAAACAAAATCCATTTGAGATGAAGTATAGCATGAGGATGTATTTTACTGGAATCCTGGTTTCACGTTCATATACTGTGTACAAATCTTTGCAAACTAAATCTGTTGCTTTTCTCAAGACTAAAGTGTTTTTAACCTTTAAGCCTGTCTGAGTGTCATTTAGGTGAAAGCAGTATACAAACCACATTACCCATGCTCCTGAGTGGTAATGAAATGAGCTGAAGTGTGATGTTGGCCAGCTATTTGGGGCACCAACAACCCAGATCAGGTTTGATGAGATTGAGGCACCATTTGCCTCCTGGCTAGATGCAAGAGTAAGTTAGAAGCTTGATGTCAAACAGTGCTGGCTTCTGCAATCAGAGCACCTCTGGCAAGGACTCAGTGGAGCCGAGTTCATAGTTCCAAGCATCTCCCAGATAATCCAACAGTCACACTGGGAGATTTTTTTTTGCAAGAGAGGTCAGCATTAAACAATCAAGGAGAATGAGCATCCCTCAAAATAAATAAGTTTAAAAAACATAGACTAATTCTAGGCATTCTGCACATGTATTGCATCTCTTTGTTCATTTCATGCCTACATGAAACGCAGACCATAAGCATGTTCTTACTCTGAATGATGATGGCCCATTTTTGTGACACATAAATGCATTATTAAAAATTCTGTGAAGATAAATCTGCAACTAAGGTTGAAAGAGGGCTTTCCAAAAAAGCATCACGTATCTGCTGATTAAATATTTTGGAAACCGCTGGACATTGAAGATTGTAATTGACAGCACAGACTCAGGTTGACCATCACCAGTAGAGCCTTCTACAAGACTTGAAAGAGCTTCTCACCTAAAGCCTCTCATACTGTCAAGAGCTCTAAACATTTTGCATACTTCTCTTCGAATGTGTGAAAGGAACTGGGTTAAACCCAGAGAGATGCTGTCACACAAAAATCCCTTCCCAATATTCTCAACCATTAAGTTTGGAATTAATTTATTCTGTTCTAGACTGAACTAAAAAACATTCAAGATGCATAATGTAACAGAACATAAAGAATAATCTTCTGATACAACCAGGATTATGAATGCCATTTGTTGTTATGCAGCTGAACTGACTCAAAGTCCTGCATTAGACCTCATATTGCAGCCCCTTTTACATACTAAATTGCCAGCTTGAGTATACTCCCACATTACAACAAGCATGCCATGAAATGGCTGAGTCACAGATGGAGCCAGCAGAGTTCTCCCCATTCTCATCTTTAGTCATTCTGCAGGCACAGAAATACACCGGCTACACAGAACCCACCTCCAGTAGCTTCAACAACAACTCAAGAGCTCTGCTATATACATTCAGATTATCTGTTTGTGCCTGCGTCTTTGGTCCAAAGATGTACTCCGCATTCTCTGCACACAAGATCCCTTGTGTATTCCTGACACCGCAGCACTTTTTAAAACCCATACATTAAGCCACTTATTCCCTGCCTTGGTCTGAAGGTCAGTTCTTACTCGTAGGTGAGCTCTGTCAGAGATCAAGAGCACAGGATAACACTGATGTTGCTCCAAACCTGTTCAGTTGCATTCTACCATGTGACTTTTTCTGTAGGTGCTATCTTCCCAGAACACAGGAATCGGTAAGCAAAATGGAATCAGAAGTTCCATTTTTAAAAAGTATCAGAAAGAAATATTTCATTATATCTAACATTCACATTTTCAAAATAATCTGACTATAAGGAAGCAAAAAATACTGATTTGGTGCAATTAGCATATAGTTCCATCTCTATTTAAAAACTTCAGTTTCCCCCAGATGCTTAAAATGAATTCTGTATTACAATGTAGAAGTAAAACATATTAGTCTCTTGACTGACACCATTATGTTGCATTTCACCCTTTCTACTTTTTCATGATTTACTCCCCACATTTCCCAAGTCACAAGTTTTTCTTTCTCATAGAACATCCAAAGATACCTCTTCCTGCGCAGTTTTGGTGAGAAACATTAGCTTACAAGTACAGAATCACAGAATCATCTAGGTTGGAAGAGACCTCCAAGAGACCTCCAATATCATCTAGTCCAACCTCTGACCTAACACTAACAAGTCCTCCACTAAACCATATCACTAAGCTCTACATCTAAACGTCTTTTAAAGACCTCCAGGGATGATGACTCAACCACTTCCCTGGGCAGCCCGTTCCAATGTCTCACAACCCTCTCAGTAAAGAAGTTCCTCCTAACATCCAACCTAAACCTCCCCGGGGCAACTTTAGCCCCTTCCCCCTCGCCCTGTCGCCAGGCACGTGGGAGAATAGACCAACCCCCACGTTGCTACAGACTCTCTTAAGGTACCCGTAGAGTGCGATAAGGTCACCCCTGAGCCTCTTCTTTTCCAGGCTGAACAATCCCAGCTCCCTCAGCCACTCCTTGTAAGACTTGTATCTCTGACAGAAATTGAGACAAACATTACAAAGTAATTGCCATTACTAGGAGTAGTGGCAAGCACTAGCTTAACACTGTGGCTAAAAGGGAAAGAAACAGAGAAAAAACTCCAGAGTATGTAAGTAACTCATCTTAAAAGTGGCCCGGGACACCTTGCTGAGACAATGGCTAGGTCTACACCACAGACCTCTGGCTGCTACAATCAACTCTTGTTTGTGAAAAAAGCTGAGTACCATGCTGTTCCAGCACAACCTGTCAGCAGTGCACAAGCAGCATGTGCAGCACTACAGGATTGGTTTTGTTGTCATTTTACCAGTAAAGTATATCACTATCCTAGAATACTAAAGCATTTTTGCTGAAGACATGACATAACATACAGAAATCATACAGCGTAGGCATTGTCAAAATAACAATACATGGGAGTTCGAGTTTGCTAGTGGACTGATAAAATCTGTGATAAGTAAACTATGACTATGCCTCCTTTCTCCTACCTTCATTTGTGTGAATCACATAAAAGTGATTGTTCAACAAACTAAACTTAGCACATATGTAAAGCCAGTTCAGCTGCATTTAGCCTTTAACAGAGAAATAATATGTTCCCTTAGGGAAAAAATGTGTTTACTGATAAGTTCTGCTCACCTTCCTTTGAAACTGGGACAAATCACCTTCCACCATTTACCTGTTCCATTTCCTTATCCACTAATGTGGCTGTGATCTTCAGCAGCGATGGCAGCGGCTTGCTGAATTGTATGTCTGAAGTCATTGTGACTTTTTTATAAGACTCTGAGTTTGGAGCTTATAGATAGAATATATAGAGAGAAAAACATACATGTACTTTTGTATTATGCATGTGCACGCACACACAAATATGGTGCAGAAAAAAATAATTTGCTCTTAACAGTTGCTCAATGACTAGAAACAGTACTCCAAGGTTATTTGGAATGTATTATTGTTAGAAACTGCAGAAACTCTAGTCGTTTTTCATTCTTTCAATAATTGTAACAGTTTTTAAATAATTCCTATTCTAGAATTGTACAACTCAAATCTAAAATACTGCCAAGTTAAAGACAAACACTCATAAATCAACTGCAAAAATGTGTAACAGGCCTTCTGTTTACACTTTTCTGAAGAGTTTGACTCTCTGAAGAAGACTAGAGAGAGGCAGAGATGTTCTTCCTTATTATTTGCTTTCAACCTTAATAGCTTTATATTTCTGCCTGTACTAAAATACTGAGCATTTTTACCAAGCAGTATTTTGTTAGCTGAAAACAAAGGTATATTAAAACAGCAACAGAAAAATCTACAGAACTACATTCAGAAAGGGGTCCACATGAAAGGTTCTTTGAAAAGAGGTTTTTAATCAGGGACTCTCACATTTACCACTCCTACAGCAGAAATATACTACTGATAGTAACAAAATGAGGAATCGCAATATTTCAGTATTTTCAGTACTCAAATTATAAGTTCTGTGAATCTAATATTGACTGGAATGTGTACCACATGAGTACCACAGCTGACTGCTGTTTTGTAAGAGACTACAGTTGCCTCCTGCAGTCAAACAGAAGTTTATCACTCCCATTGCTGTATTACAGTGCAACAGAATATTTGAAAGAAACATTTAAATTCACACCCCATTTTCTTCCCACAAAAAAAAAAAAAAAAAAAAATTAGCTAATTTATAATGGTTCAAGTGTGATATACATAACTGAAAACAAATATGTAGATTCAATGTTTTCAACAAGAAACATTTTCATTTACAATTACCTTCAAAAACATTTTTTTCTACTGAATTTCTAATAGAAGACTAGGAGTAAATAAAAAAGCCATCCTCTTGAAAGTTCTGTTTATGATACAGCACAATTTGTGATCCTGAACAAATTCAATTATTAAATTCAAACAGGAAACAGAGCTTGTATTGCAGCCATGAACCCCAAGTACAAAGTTGGTGTATGAAGGTCTCATTGTGCAACATCTAACATCTCTGCTGGAAAGAATCAAATCCCTGTCTACTTAGAATTTATACTAGGAAATCAACCAGTTAATTCTAAATGGATCTAACATTTTGCAATAACAGTTTTTCTTTTTCTTGAAAGCCAGAAACCACTAACAAAATAAACTTGGAAAAAATAAATACTTTTGTTCCTTTTCCCTTTTCACACAGAAAACACCTAAATTAGAGCAACACAACCTTTTTTTTTTTTTAATCATGTGTATTGCTTAAGATTACATATGCATATCACGAAGCCTAAAATTTAAAACCAAGCTAAAAATGACCTTTTGTTTCTCTTTAAATTTTCTAAGTCTCTTTACTACCTACTAAGTCTCTTTTCTACTCAGCACTACCTATGCTGAGCAATGTGCATCTCACTACCTGTACCCTCAGAAGCTTGTCCTGCAACACAAGAACAGGTACAGAAATAGAGGAAGAAAAGAAATAAAAGAAAGGGAAAGCAACTAGTTGACATCTAGAGCCCTCTACTAGGGTGCCATAAAAACAAGACAACAATATTTCCTTCTAGGACAGGCTCACAACATTCTACTGTCCATGACTGCTGTCTGCAGAGCTAGTAGGCAAGTTGCAGTTTCCAGGTAATCCCAGCCACAGAGCAGATACCAACCTAGTCTGAGAGATTTAAAATTAAGTCAGCAACCAAAAAACTTTTACCACTTAACATCTTCCTACATAATTTGAGATAATTTTGCTTATAACTTTCTACTCTTTTGTCTCCCTTTACTAAATATTTTACTATGTGTTCATGCATGTTTCTGCCTATCAAAATACTAGACATGGACACTATTCCTTGCACTATTACCTACGCCAAGTTTGAGAATAAGAAATGTTTTGGCACTGCTCTCCCTACAGCCAGCAGAAAGCAGAAACATGCTGTCAGCAACTAAGGTGTTGGTGCACTAGGTCTACATGTGGATCTTCTCTGAGTTACCAGAACGCTTGGAAAAGCCACTAACAAGTATTTTAAGGGAGGAAATCTAGACCTAATAATTCTAGAGTATTTTACATTTTATTACTATGTAGTTAAATGTAAGGGAAGGAATAAAAATATGATATTACTATTGTCTGTCTGAAAGAGGAAGCCAGAGCAAAATCCCTTCTTTAACAAAACACATTACTTTTTACTCTCCTTAAATCAAATCTAGGTCTTCCATCCTGGATCTTTCACATTCCAAGCAGTACTTTTTTTCTTTTTTAAATCACCAAAAATTGTCAGCCATTGTCCACTGAATTTGTAACTGGTACGATATTTAAAAGGAAGAGGCTCACACAGGCTTGAGTCTTCAAGCTACTAGTGAAGAAGAACTAAGATCCAACAAATAAGGAAAGAGTGAGAGTAGAATCCACATCTGTGGGCTACATAAGAGTTATTCAGACCAACAGTCCAACTGGCCATTTGCCGAGGCGATCGGCTCCGGGGCAGACGCGTTCTGCAGCGGAGCGGGGGATCGGGCCAGGCAGGGCTAATTTCGTCCGGCATCGAGCCTACTTGAGGGAGCCGCCAGGACCCGGCAGCCCTCGTGAGGGAGGCTGACGAGGCGAAGGCGGAGCCAGCAGCGCCCCCTCCCCAGCCCTTCAAAAGCAGCCCCTAGGGAGCGCGAGCGACCAGGAGCGCGGCGACCAGGGCGGGCAAACAGGGCGTGGCGCGTCAGAGGGAGTGGCGCGGCAGTTCGCGCAGGCAGGGCGCGCAGGAAGGGCAGAGCGCTCCCCCTACACACAAACAACACCTCGTTAACAACAGCCGTAACTAGGCGATAATGGTCGCCACCAGGCACGGCGCGCTCTCCAGAAAGTCGGTACACACGCAGACCGACTACCCGTTAAAAAATGCCGCAGTTCAGGTCACCGGATGCAGGGAGTGTCTGAGCCTGTTGCTGCCATCGGCGGGAGGCAGAGAAACTGCGTGCGTGAGGTGCGAGCAGGTGGATGACCTGGTCCGCGTGGTGGCGGAGCTCAAGGAGGAGGTGGAGAGGTTGAGGGCCATCAGGGAGTGTGAGCGAGAGATAGACTTCTGGAGTAACTCCCTGCAGGGCCTCAAGGGGAGGTGCCGAGGTGAGACTCCTCAAATGGGGGCGGACCCCCTGCCCTGTCCCCGTTGGGCAGAGGGAGGGGATCTGGGAGCTGAGGAGGAATGGAAACAGGTCCCTGCTCGACATCGCAGGCGATGCTCTCCCCTTCCGGCCCCACCTTCCCAGGTGCCCTTACACAACAGGTTTGAGGCCCTAGAGATTGAGAGGCCGGTGTGTGAGGAAGAGGTAGCAAATGTTCCCAGGAGGATGCCTGGAGCGAGGAGGTCGACTCCGCGCCTCAGGACTGCCTCCACCAAAAAAGACAGGAGGGTTATTGTTGTTGGTGACTCGATTCTTAGGGGAACAGAGGGCCCTATTTGTCGGCCGGACCCTACCCGTAGGGAAGTCTGCTGTCTCCCTGGGGCCAGGGTCAGGGACGTTGCCAGGAAGCTTCCTAACCTGGTACGCCCCTCTGACTATTACCCCCTTTTGATAGTCCAGGCGGGCAGTGATAACATCGAAGAGAGAAGCCTCAAGGCTATCAAAAGGGACTTTAGGGGGCTGGGTCGGTTAGTCGATGGAGCGGGAGTGCAGGTGGTGTTTTCGTCCATCCCTGTGGTGGCAGGGAGGAGTTCACAGAGGACACGGAAAGCCCACCTGTTAAACACGTGGCTCCGGGGCTGGTGCCAACGCAGAAATCTTGGGTTTTTTGATCATGGGGCACTTTACTCAGCACCTGGCCTGATGGCCGCAGACGGGTCCCTATCTTTTAGGGGAAAAAGGATCCTGGGCCAGGAGCTGGCAGGGCTCATTGAGAGGGCTTTAAACTAGGTAGGAAGGGGGATGGGGCTGAGGCTAGGATTGTTGGGGCTGTGCCAGGGGGAACAATGGCAAGGCCGGAGGATAAGGCAATGGCCCAGCTGAAGTGCATCTACACCAATGCACGCAGCATGGGTAACAAACAGGAGGAGCTGGAAGCCATCGTGCGGCAGGCAGGCTACGACTTGGTTGCCATCACGGAGACGTGGTGGGACCAGTCTCATGACTGGAGTGCTGCAATGCCTGGCTATAAGCTCTATAGAAGGGACAGGCAGCATAGAAGGGGTGGTGGTGTGGCTCTCTATATTAGAGAGTCTTTCGAGGTTGTAGAACTCGAGGTTGGGAATGACAAGGTCGAGTCCCTTTGGGTTAGGATCGGCAGGGACAACAAGGCTAGTGTCCTGGTCGGGGTCTGCTATAGACCGCCGAACCAGGATGAGGAGACGGATGAGGAATTCTACAGGCAGCTGACAGAGGTTGCAAAATCATCAGCTCTTGTACTCGTGGGGGACTTCAACTTCCCTGACATATCCTGGAAGCACAACACAGCCCTGAGAAAGCAGTCTAGGAGGTTTCTGGAGAGCATGGAAGATAGCTTCCTGACGCAGCTGGTTAGTGAGCCTACCAGGGGAGGTGCCCCGCTAGACCTTCTCTTCACAAACAGAGAAGGACTGGTGGAGGACGTGATCGTCGGGAGCTGTCTAGGGCAGAGTGACCACGCAATGGTGGAGTTCACTATTCTTGGCGAGGCCAGGAAGGGGACCAGTAAAACCGCTGTATTGGACTTTCGGAGGGCTGACTTTGAGCTGCTCAGGACACTGGTTGGTGGAGTCCCGTGGGAGGCGGTTCTGAAAGGCAGAGGGGTCCAGGAAGGCTGGGCGCTCTTCAAGAGGGAAATCTTAATGGCGCAGGAACGGTCTGTTCCCACGTGCCCAAAGACGAGCTGGCGGGGAAGAAGACCGGCCTGGCTCAACAGAGAATTGTGGCTTGATCTTAGGAGGAAAAAGAGGGTTTATAAGCTTTGGAAAAGTGGGCAGGCCACTAAGGAGGACTTTAAAGAAGTAGCGAGGCTGTGCAGGGACAAAATTAGGAAGGCCAAAGCTCATCTGGAGCTCAATCTGGCTACTGCCGTTAAAGATAACAAAAAACGTTTCTATAAATACATCAACACAAAAAGGAGGACTAAGGAGAATCTCCATCCTTTACTGGATGCGGGGGGAAACTTAGTTACAAGAGATGAGGAAAAGGCGGAGGTGCTCAATGCCTTCTTTGCCTCAGTCTTTAGCGGCAATACCGGTTGTTCTCTGGATACTCAGTACCCTGAGCTGGTGGAAGGGGATGGGGAGCAGGATGTGGCCCTCATTATCCATGAAGAACTGGTTGGTGACCTACTACGGCACTTAGATGTGCACAAGTCGATGGGGCCAGATGGGATCCACCCAAGGGTACTGAGGGAACTGGCAGAGGAGCTGGCCAAGCCACTGTCCATCATTTATCAACAGTCCTGGCTATCGGGGGAGGTCCCAGTTGACTGGCGGCTAGCAAACGTGACGCCAATCTACAAGAAGGGCCGGAGGGCAGACCCAGGAAACTACAGGCCTGTCAGTTTGACCTCAGTGCCAGGAAAGCTCATGGAGCAGATCCTCCTGAGAGTCATCATGCAGCACTTGAAGGGGAAGCAGGCGATCAGGCCCAGTCAGCATGGCTTTATGAAAGGCAGGTCATGCCTGACGAACCTGATCTCCTTCTATGACAGAGTGACGCGCTGGGTGGATGAGGGAAAGGCTGTGGATGTGGTCTACCTTGACTTCAGCAAGGCTTTTGACACCGTCTCCCACAGCATTCTCCTCAAGAAACTGGCTGCTCTTGGCTTGGACTGGCGCACGCTTCGTTGGGTTAGAAACTGGCTGGATAGCCGGGCCCAAAGAGTCGTGGTGAATGGAGCCAAGTCCAGTTGGAGGCCAGTCACTAGTGGCGTCCCCCAGGGCTCGGTGCTGGGGCCGGTCCTCTTTAATATCTTCATCGATGATCTGGACGAGGGCATCGAGTGCACCCTCAGTAAGTTCGCAGATGACACCAAGTTAGGTGCGTGTGTCGATCTGCTTGAGGGTAGGAAAGCTCTGCAGGAGGATCTGGATAGGCTGCACCGATGGGCTGAGGTCAACTGCATGAAGTTCAACAAGGCCAAGTGCCGGGTCCTGCACCTGGGGCGCAATAACCCCAAGCAGAGCTACAGGCTGGGAGAGGAATGGTTGGAAAGCTGCCAGGCAGAGAAGGACCTGGGAGTGATGGTGGACAGTCGGCTGAATATGAGCCAGCAGTGTGCTCAGGTGGCCAAGAAGGCCAACGGCATCCTGGCTTGTATTAGGAACAGCGTGACCAGCAGGGCTAGGGAGGTGATCGTCCCCCTGTACTCAGCTCTGGTGAGGCCGCACCTCGAGTACTGTGTTCAGTTTTGGGCCCCTCGCTACAAGAAGGACATCGAGGTGCTTGAGCGGGTGCAGAGAAGGGCGATGAAGCTGGTGAGGGGCCTGGAGAACAAGTCCTACGAGGAGCGTCTGAGGGAGCTGGGCTTGTTCAGCCTGGAGAAGAGGAGGCTCAGGGGCGACCTTATCGCTCTTTTTAGGTACCTCAAGGGAGGCTGTAGCGAGGTGGGGGTTGGCCTGTTCTCCCACGTGCCTGGTGACAGGACGAGGGGGAATGGGTTTAAGTTGAGCCAGGGGAGATTTAGGTTGGAAATTAGGAAGAACTTCTTCACTGAAAGGGTTGTGAGGCACTGGAACAGGCTGCCCAGGGAAGTGGTGGAGTCACCATCCTTGGAAGTCTTCAAAAGACGTTTAGATGTAGAGCTTAGGGATATGGTTTAGTGGAGGGCTGTTAGCGTTAGGTTGGAGGTTGGACTCGATGACCTTGAGGTCTCTTCCAACCTAGAAAATTCTGTGATTCTGTAATTCTGTGATTCTGTGATTCTGTGAACAGTCCACATCACTCATTCAGATGTGTGAAATACTTTGTGGAAAGGTTTAAGTCTAAAAGTTGATCTCTCCAGGTAAAGGATGAAACGTGTGATAAAACCCACTTGTCAGGAATCCTTTTCCAACTGTAAGCAGCATTCTCAACAGCAGTAGTTGCATCTGATGTGCTTCGTCTCTAAGCCAGAAGAGACTAGTCTGAAAAGCCTGTTTACAGATTCTTTACAATTACTGGGTACTAACTACATAGGAGAAAGAAAAAAAAAAAAGTAGACAAGGTGAAAATAAATTGCATTTGACATTTTTAATTGCAAGGCAAATTTGCCCAAAGGGGGAAGAGATTACAACTTTTCCCAAAGGGGCTTACGTTATGCTGTACAATAAAAAATAGAAACTACACTTAATGGAGCAAAATATATTCTAAATTTAGTATGAACCGGAAAAAGATTTTTGTACAGACTACAGCCTAGTTTCTTGGGTTATGTGAATAATCAATCCACAGTTCAGCATGCTGCATATAATTAGCCTTTGCTGCTCTTAGCCTTTGCAACATTTAGCATGCTTTAGCCTTAGCAACATTTTAGCATGAAGTTTCCTTTTCCAGTTAAATTCAGTGGAATTAACCAGGTGACGAACAGGAGATTAGTCAATGACTAACTTGGCAAATAATTTTTCAATAACAGTAACAAAAAAGTAAGTACTAACAAGGCACTGGATGTTTCAGCAAATCATTATACCTGGTAAACCAAACAGCATGCAAAGAAGCCAGCCTCTGGCCTTGGGAATACACCTCTGAAATCAGTATAAGACCCAAAATCATATGGATTTCGGGTGCAATATGGTCTTGGCAGAGAATCACTGTTCAAGCTACCATTTATTCCTTTGAAACCTGTGCCTAGAAAAGCATTAGAGCATTCTAGTAATCTAGGATATATCTCACAGCAAACAGCAAAGACTCTCCCCCATCCACAAGGATTAACTCAGCCCTGCTCTGCCCTCCCAGAAGGCAGTTAATTGGAGGAGCAAGGAGAGAGTAACGATCAGGAAGCCAAGTGCCAATCCCAGAAGCTGTTGTTTTTTTTTGCCCCCAGGCTGCAAGCCCAGCACCCGTGCCAGCATAGGACCAAAGCCCTGCAGCACCTCTGTCACCACAAGCAGGCATAGCTCTGTCATACTATATCATTTTTCTTCTCACCTCTAAAAATCTGCCCTTTTTCCATCCTTCTCCAAATACTCTACAGAGGTTTTAAATTGTAGGGGAAGAAATATGGTGTTTTCTCTTTTTTATTTTGAGCTAATCTGTATGCCTGATCACAATACAACCAGTTGTATGAAGTCATACTTAATTTCCAGCTACTAATATGCTATATATCCTTGAGTTTTGCAGAGTACTTCTGTTACATATTAAACATGCATCACATCTTATAAGTGCTATCTCCCATAGCCATATCTTGTTTCCAGAGGAAGAAGAGGGGGAAAAAGTATCAAACACCTACTAAAGCTGTGCAGACAGAATAAATTCTAATTACATTTCCTTCTTACCAAGGGAAAAAAACAAACAAACAAAAAAAAAAAAAAAAAAACCACTAATCAGATGCTTACTCCATTAAGAAGCCTGTTTTTCCTTCAAGGCACTGAGAACTGAGGTACCTAACTCTCTAGGAGATTGTAAATTGTGTGAGGTGAAGTCTTAGTGTTATATATATAACACACACACACGTCCAGCATAAGTGAGTAAGTCTAGCAATAGAAACTTCCTAGTTTCCATTGCTGGTTACTAAACAGGTCAGCAACACATTAACTTATATCAAACTTCCTCTCTCAATCAATAATTCAATTTTGGTAAACACAGAATTTTTCAGCTTTAATATTAATAGACTTATCTTTACTGTGTTCTTCACAACTCTGAAGAACAAGAAATTCCCGATACAGTGCAGAGTAAGAGACACCTGAAGTAACGAGGGCTCAAGTTATTAAACTCCACTGGAATAGTCCTCCCCAGCTTTTACGTTGCTTTATTTCTGTGTGTAGGAAGCCAGATAAAGAACTCTCGATTTGCTGTTATTTCAGTCAATTGCAAAAGGGACCTTTTTGTACAAATCCCCCTAACTTCATTCTGTTCTGGCCTGCCCAGAGTTGTCTTCCATCCCATGTGGTACCATATTCTCTTTCTTCCATTTCTGGCAGAATTTCTGTCTTCCCTTTCCAGTAATTTACCTTGTGGAAGGCCACTGCAGCAACTGTATTTTCATCTCTTCCCTTCCCCCCCCTCTCCCTCTCATCTTCCTGACAACAAAACTACCTTTCTCTATTGTAATTTAATTTCTGGTGTTCTTTGGCATGATTTATTGCAACATGAGCAATTTTACTTTAATTTAGGGCTAAGTTGTACTGAAGCTTCTAACTTAAAGCCAAGTACGTCTAGAGCTATACAGCTTCCCACTCAAACCTGGCCTATAAGCTGTATGGGCAAAGAAAAGAGAAAGAATATAAAACAACATTTGGAGACATATTCAAGATACTTTCAAGTACACAACAGATAATAAAACCCGTAACAGAAGACCAAAAACAGAAACCAAAATGATTCTGCAAGAATTAGTCTAGAAACCTATGCACCCAAGAAGTAATCTGTTTTATTTAAAAGAATTGAAAAATCACCCATTTGACTGGAGCTTTCCAACTTCATGTTAACACAGACACATGCTAGAATGACCTATAATGTGAAACAAATATTGTTTATGTTCATGTAGCATATAAAAATAGGTCTGTCTCTGCCACCTGGGTATGTCAACCAAGATGCCAGAAAAAATATAAAGTCAGTGCAATCTGATTGTCTTAAGAATTGTGTTTTTTTCTGTGTGTCTTAGATAAAATAGCCTTAGCAGGAGATCAACTTAGGATTCTTTCTGGCACCTAGACTGTTGCACATGTTCAGTGCAGTTACTGAAAATTCCAACAATTTGTTGTGTTTGTTTTGTTTGTTTGTTTGTTTTTTTCCTAATTTTTCAGCGTCTTGTATGCATCTCTCAACACTTATTCTAATGTAATCTATTACCATACAGAGACTTCACAGAGCAGTGCCAAACTGGCAAAATGTATATTCCTCTATGCCAGACCTGCAATTTACTCAAGTGGCATGCTATGTCTCCAGGATATTTGAAAGGACTAAGGCTTTTTATTGCCCACTTTTTTATTCCTCAGATGGCATTACTAGATAGCTGTGTTTTCTGTTTGCCTCACATACCTCATATAGGAAAGCCTATAAAATCTTTCTTCATAGTTTTCTAGTTAGCTACGAAGTTCAAGCAAAGGCTGAAGTAAGATGGATGAAAACTACATCAAGAATGAAAATTGATGTCCCATACCATAGCAACTGATATACAAAACACAAAATATAAAATAAAAATAACTGGTATGCTGGCTACTAAGGAACAAAGCTATCTCAAGGATTTAGAAATGATAAATGGTCTGCTCCCTGAAAGTGGTCAGTACAATTCCAGACCAGGTCAGAAGAGCAGTTCAAAATTAGCTTTCTTCTGAATAGATAAACAAAATTGTGCTGAAACTGCAATTGCAGTTGGAAGTTTTTATTAACGCCATCTGTAGAGAAACCCAGAGTTAAGTGACCATGGAAATTGTTCAGAAACTTAAAATATGCACTTCAAAGAGCATAAAGACATAAATGACTGCAAGAAGATTATTACTGAACAGGCCTAGAGAGCCAGTTCTCCCAAGATTTCCCAAACTGACTAATCGCCAAAATAATAAGATGACTTTAAAAGGAATAAAACAAATCTATTAGCATTTAATGTGATTCACGGAACCCAAACTGTATACTACAAAGATGAAATAGGTCATAAAATCCTGTACAGAAATATCACATGCTATTTCTAGATAGTGGTGTGTACAGTACAAAGGTCTTCTTTTATGATTAAAATTCATTTAATGACATAAATTTTAACTTATTTCTTTGTACCAATAGCCATACAGGTTTTCAGAATAATGGCTTGCTTATTAATTGGAAGCAAGCTAAAGATACACCCTTCAAAACCATACACACCCACTAAGACACCAAGAAGCAGAACATACTCATGAGTTTGCAGTCATATTAGTACTCTGGCATTTATGACTCAGGTTGTTGATTATTTTTTTTTGGTCATGTAGCAATAGAAATGTGAAAGTTTCCCAGGAAGGTTCTAATAGTAGCAACTGAAAGGGAAGTACATTACTAAGTGTGAAAATAAATATACCAACAGATTTTCATGTCACTTTTAATACAGAAAAACTTCTGAAAGTGTTTTTTTTTTCTTCTCTCATTTTAAAGAAAATTGATTTTTTAAGATTTTTCAAGCATTTTGCTAAAAATAAGTATTTGGGTATTAAACAGCTACTAACGTACTGTAAATCAGCATCTAAGATGTTTTAACTTTGCTAAGTAAATCTACTTCTGGACTGAATGCAAATAATACACCATTAACATTTTATGTCTGCTAAATTTTTCTGCCTGTCAGAATTGTGTCAAGAACTATGGTATTTCACTACAATTCTTACTTCACTTTAATTTAACTTGATGACCCTCCAAGTTTAATTTAACTTGAATCCTCACTTCTTTTTAACTGAGGTTTCAAAGTCAGATCAACATTTACTGAACAAATTCCTGAGTTTCCCTGGGTTTTTGACAATACTGATGAATGGTGATTTTTAGTTATTCTAGGAATCCAATCCTGGCATTTTAAATGAAAGCTACTTGGCAGTTTTTCTTATAGCGGTTACAAATTATAAGGCCTTCTGTTGCCGCTATGTCTGCCACTAGGTCTTAAAAACGTGTGACTGCTTATATGGATATAATGGTCAAATCCTCAATTACTGATGTATATATCAGTAAATTTATTGTAACACATTTCTGCAATAAATGTGTATTGCACTGGATTTTCATTTTTCCCCTCTCTTCGAAACCATTCAACTTCTTTTTAAATGTTAAGCCTTCACACGCCTTGACAAGTTGGAGATCTTTGTGTACCTGGATATGACCGTTTGTGAAATAGGTTGGCCTTATCTCCATTTTGCAAATAGATACAATGAAACAGAACAGATCCAAGTGGTTCTCAAAGAAGTACTCACCAATACATTTCAGAATCTAGTAAGGAAGTACATTGCCACAAATTCTAACATTTTTCCCCAGTATTTGCTTCCAAACTTCATACGGAAAGTTGCATATTAATGTTTCCAATGGAAAACGTTGCTGCTTCCTGGGATTGAGATGTGTTGTTCAAATAGAGGAGCCTAGAGAGGGATTTTAATTCTTTAGGGTCCCACTTGTCCATATATACAAATAACCAAAAATTATCCTTTGTCCTCTTGCTGATGTTCAATATACTCTACCAACCTACCCCAATCAATCACTATTTTGTTTTAAACTTCCATTTTTGTATAACCAACTATCTCATTTGCTCTAGTAAAATATCTTTGAAAAATAAGTACTTTTTCATGAATTCCAACACTAGACAGAAGATGCACATAATTTGTTTCCAGAAGGAAGTGTACCATTTCAAAAAGTATTTTCTAGGAGAAAGTTTTTTTCCTGGTGGGCTGGGGGGGGGGGGGTGGGCAGAAGGGACAAGCTTGGAAGTACATTATTTAGATGTGCAGGCCTCAAGGTCAATTCACTTCTGGTATCCAGACCAGAATTTGTTTTGTTTACATGTGCATGCATAGGCATACATAAATATGGTCAATGCGCATTAGAAAAAAATCGTATTTCCTATCTACTAGATCTAAACAACAGCTGTTGTCACTATGAACTTCAGACCCATCTCTCTTTTTGTAATGAATATTGGATAAATATCAGGACTATGCTTTGAGATTGCAGCTAATAAGAGGAGTAGCACCAATTCTAAATCACACTGATGAAGTCCATAAAAAATATACTGCTGAGTTCTAATAAGTCAAAAAGTAGACAAATATGCACAATGCCCACTCTTTTGTCACTGAATTATTTGTCACCAGCAACTCCTACAACTCCTTGTGAATTTTCCCTCCCTGTGGCTTATTTTCAGAGCTTTCTGAGTCATTGGGACAGGAAGGAGACACTCCTGAGTACATTATCTCCCTGAAAAAATGTCATGTCACACTAAACCGTATTTACCATGATAAAGTACATGCTTCCCACTGGTATTATTTAGATATGAGGAACCCATATACAGCAAGAGGAAGGAAGAAAAAAACAGCAGCCCCTCAACTCGAGCCACAGCCAAGTAAAATTTAACAGCACAGATATTTGTGCTAGTATTTTGAACACCATTCAATCCATCTCTCTCTAGCATATTTTCAGCAAATCCCAGAAGTAGCAATTAAGCTATTTTTATTATTGTTCAGCTCATACAACCTAGAAGCAGACACTTGGACTGGATTATCCCACCTTTGGCTATACTAAGCAATATCTCACTCCCCGAACAGTTTCATTTAATATAATTTGACTTAACAAGGGTTTAATGAGCACTAAAATATCATTCAATGAAACAGAATATGAAAACAGAACTTTTAATTCTTATTTATGCTGCATGTTACATTTGTAAATCACATGAAAATAGCTTTATTCTTCTAGAGGAAATCAAGTGCTCCAGTAAGGTAACTCATTAGATAGATATGAAGCTTCAAGAATAAAATAGTGACAAGCACTCAGAGCTAAGCAGAAGTGCAAAAGGAGCTTCCACTGCCTTAAATCACATTCCTTTTTTTCACTGTGGACTTGACAAATTGTTTTCTAGTGCTCTGCAAACAGGTAGGAAAACCTGAAGAAATAAGGCAGACAGTTACACAGGCTGCAGAACCCAGATACATATTACACTGAAATAGTCAGAGAATCAGACATGCAAGGAGTATTAGCATCCCATCTGGTTATTTTACAGGTGTGCACACCATTTCCTTGCTCTTCACTATGTCTGAAGACACTATGGTTTGGCTCCCAGAAGGAACTGTGAGCCAACTGTGAGCCAGTTCTTCATAGAACTGAGATACGCCACAGAATCGTCTAGGTTGGAAGAAACCTCTAAGATCATCGAGTCCAACCTCTGACCTAACACTAACCAGTTCTCCACTAAACCATATCGCTAAGCTCTACATCTAAACATCTTTTAAAGACCTCCAGGGATAGTGACTCCACCACTTCCCTGGGCAGCCCGTTCCAATGCCTAACAACCCTCTCAGTAAAGAAGTTCTTCCTAATTTCCAACCTAAAACACCCCTGGCGCAACTTAAGCCCCTTCCCCCTCGCCCTGTCGCCCGGCACTTGGGAGAATAGACCAACCCCCACCTCTCTACAGCCTCCTTTAATATACTTATAAAGAGCGATAAGGTCGCCCCTGAGCCTCCTCTTCTCCAGGCTGAACAAGCCCAGCTCCCTCAGACGCTCCTCGTAGGACTTGTTCTCCAGGCCCCTCACCAGCTTCGTCGCCCTTCTCTGGACTTTTTCAAGCACCACCATGTCCTTCTTGTAGCGAGGGGCCCAAAACTGAACACACTACTCGAGGTGCGGCCTCACCAGAGCCGAGTACAGGGGGACGATCACCTCCCTAGCCCTGCTGGTCACACTGCTTCTTATGCAAGCCAGGATGCCGTTGGCCTTCTTGGCCACCTGAGCACACTGCTGGCTCATATTCAGCTGACTATCCACCATCACTCCCAGGTCCTTCTCTGCCTGGCAGCTTTCCAACCACTCATCTCCCAGCCTGGAGCTCTGCTTGGGGTTGTTGCGCCCCAGGTGCAGGACCCGGCACTTGGCCTTGTTGAACTTCATGCAGTTGACCTCAGCCCATCGGTGCAGCCTATCCAGATCCTCCTGCAGAGCCTTCCTACCCTCAAGCGCATCGACACATGCACCTAACTTGGTGTCATCTGCGAACTTACTGAGGGTGCACTCGATCCCCTCATCCAGATCATCGATAAAGATACTACAGAGTCTAAGATGGAGATGATACAACATGCTTGCTTTCTAAAGGATTGTTTCTATACTATCAAAAAAAAAAAAAAAAAAAAAACATAATTAAGCTTTAGTATTTAGTACATGGGATTAAATATCTTCACCTGAATTTCGCATTATTTTCTCTTGCAGCACCTCTACTCCAGTCTAGTACTCAAACACCAATCAGGTCTAAAAGCAAAGACCTGATTGTTTTTATGACTACAAACATCTCGGAACCACACAATTTAGTCTAACAGAAAACGTCACTCAATTCACTACTCATGTAAAAGAAGCTGTCGTATCAGTGATGAGTCACATGCGTTTATTAAACATGTTCCAGATCAGGCCATCTCAATTCTGGTAGGTCTTAAAGGATTTTGAGTAGGCACTGGAATGCTTTATAACAAATACATTAACCTAAACTTGCTTAAATTGACATAACTGAAGATAAGCTGTCACGCTACTGGAAAACCAAAGGAGTGATAAATTACGTGAATGAGTTTCCTACCAGTGGGAAGATAAACTAAAAATCAGAAAAACTCATACATGCATTTGCTGCGTATGTACTAGTGTACTTTAAGACAATAAAAGATTGCTGCGTATATACTAGTGTACTTTAGGACAAAAAAAAAAAAAATACAGAAGTCCAAATACCAAGTCTACGTCAGTGACAAAAGTCAGGATGACCCCATATCTCTTTCCAGAACCAATTTCCTTTCACCTCAATTTCTATTTTTCTTTCCTTTTTATGATTCATTTACCTGGTAGAATCTACCCACTAAATACAGCTTTGCTACTCTATGAATGTGTTCACCTCCTCTCTTCCAGGAATGTTTTTTTTTTTTATTAGTTTTTGTTCTACATTCCTTAATTATGTCAATCAAACAATTCTGATACTCAGAATGTATTCTTACACAACGGCACATACATCCTCTGTAGGATTCTGGACAGAGACAAAAAAGTGTTCATATCTGCATAATATTCATAATAATAAGTAGAATACCCAAAGCTTCAGGTTAAGATAGATGACTCAAGGAAAATAATAACCATTTTCTCTGTTGTATCCTATTTATTAAGCTACTCATTAAAATGATCAGCCAGAAAGCACAGGAAGTGAAAAGGAAACTTAGCTTTACACATCGTTGCTTAGTCAGGATGACAGTAACAGTAACAACCAGGAAATGAGAAAATGCATGGATGACAGCCTCCCACCTCAAGAAAACCAGCACTGACCTTCAAGATGCTCTTTTCAGAGTTATTGTTTATATCCTTGCTTATACCACTCTGGAAGGCTCCGTAAAGTTTATAAAATACATGAGAAAACCAAGTGAATTCATACTCATACTGTTAAAACGTGCATTTGGGATACTGCCTAGCAAAGCACTGAAAGCTCCAGACCAGAGCATGCCATCAGAAACGTTACAGTTGCAGACCCCAATTATTGTGCAGCCTCACTGGACTGAAGCTTGGCTTTTCATAAAAGACATTTAGATGTAGAGCTTAGGGATATAGTTTGGTGGGGACTGTTAGCGTTAGATCAGAGGTTGGACTCGATGATCTTGAGGTCTCTTCCAACCTAGAAATTCTGTGATTCTGATTCTGTGATAAGCACAACAGTAGTCAGAGCAGAGCAAGGGGGTGGCAATTTTTCATGACATTTAAGGAAAGAGAAGACATCCATAACAACTATGTTCTTCATTTGTAACTTGATTTCATGCGTCTGATAATATTTCCTAAATT
Organism: Aythya ferina; assembly: GCF_964211825.1. Classification (NCBI taxonomy): domain Eukaryota; kingdom Metazoa; phylum Chordata; class Aves; order Anseriformes; family Anatidae; genus Aythya; species Aythya ferina. The sequence continues at coordinate 13,911,309 of NC_140302.1, read as the reverse complement.
TTGCCATCACATTTTAGGGTGTTCTGTTGATATACATATTTAATGTATCAATAAGTTTATGATTCAAACAGAATGTATAGAAACTACTGTCCTTAATGAGTTTGGAAAAAATATTTCTAAGATTTCTTCAAGTTAATTTAAAAACATAAGTATTTCAGTTATCTACATAAAATGAATCAACTATGACTGAATAGATAATAACAGGAAACATTTTGGTAAATCACATCCTAGAAAAACGTAGCAGGAAGTTCACATTATGCACATTATGTACAGTGCTGAGAAGCCCTGTTACTTGCAAACTGATTCAGAGAATCACAAAAATAAGAATCTTTTCATTCTGATAAGTCTGTTTATGTTTGAGTTTGATCATATATTCTTAGCTCTGTTTCACATGCTTAGTAGTGGTTATAGCGTGTGACAAAAAATAAAATGGCTTCCCAAATTAATTAAAAATACTAACAGTGTAGTATACAGACAAACTTCATGCCTGACTCAGTTCTTACCCCCCCCAAAAAAAAACAACAACTTTCTATGACACTTTGAATTTTCTTGTTAGCTAGACAAAGAGCAAAGATCAATTTTATTTTTTCTGTATTTCTAAGTCAATCTTTCATTTACACATAATTTAATCTTTTCTTGTTTTTTTCTCAAAACAGTTTCCAGGTTTTTTTTTTTTGGATATGACTTAGAGGTACCTGGCAAATGAAATAGAATTTTTGTACGTAGCACTAACGAAAACTTAAAGGAAACTACTGCATATACTTGTGGTAGGTATTGTGAATAAACGGAAGTCCTGTCACTGATTAACCTTTTTCTTGTAATCGTTTCCTAGTGAGAATAACGCTCCTTATTCACACTAAAAGATGCACCTAAAATGATGGGGATTTTTTGGTTTGTTATCCTGAAACACTTCTTAACTGCAAAAGACTACTGAATAAAGTATTTCCATAAACTGACTAGTCCAATTAGGATTGTCATCCTCCGGCCTGCCTCCCCTTCATCTGTACAGGCCTCAGACAAATAATTTAGACTTGAACGATTCTTCTGTTCATCAGTGCTAGTTATTGATGCCTCCCCACAATAAATGTATGAGTGAAGAGAAAGAAAAGTAGTCAGGTACTGGTGACATGGTGAATAACTACTGGTGCACAGCACACACCAAATATTCTTCGCACATAATCCATAAGCCTTATCTAAATGTGGAAAAAGCTTACTGAAGAACAGATAACAAGAGCCCACTTATTTTTAAGAAGAACCTCTCTTATGTTTCTGTCTTATAGCCATCACTTCATCCACAAGCTGGGTATCTTCATATTAATAGAAATGATACAACCCATCATTGTCTGAAAAGGAAAGGACAGCAGCAGTAGGTCGTGAGGGGCACAGCAGAGGCAAACGTTTCGACAGGTAAACGGTGAAATAAACTTCAATGACAAATTCACAAAGATGGTCAGAGTAAAATCCTTATTATTGCATTCTCAGCAGCTGTCAATCCTCATCAGAGATAGTTGAACCTTACAAAAGGGATTTCATAACAGTGTATTCTGCTATCACAGCATTAATCATACAGAGACAGTAATTTTAGACATATGTATGTGACTATAGATAGATAAAATAGGGTAAAACCAAAATAAGACAGAATAAAACTGCCCTCAGAAGCTAGAATCAAATAACTCTGGATCACACCTTATAAATGGCATTAGATTCACTGATAATTCAGCAACAGTATTCTCCAGCACTCATTAAAAGCACTCAACTCCAGACTCATTTACACAGCATTACCCATGTTATTGATCTTCTGGGACCTACCCTTAGTTACTCTAAGTTACCTTAAGCTGTAAACTTTCTGAGTACACTTGCATTAAATACCTTCTAAAAAAAAATACATGTGGTGTGGTAACTACTTCTTCTTCGCATTGCAGTACAGCAAGACCTCTTATTCTGAAATGCATCCAAGAGCTCATCTCAATACTGCTATACTACAAAATGGTCACAGAAGGATCAGCATGTTTTCTTTAGGTTTATATAAAGTACTGCCTATATAATCACTGCAGAAACAGCAGTGCTTTAGAAAAAATAACCTCTATTAATACATGGATCGAGTACAAAAAGATACCAAATGTTCTTATACGTAAGATCCTAACAGAACATCTCTGCCCCAAACCAGAGACAACATCTGTACTGAATTAATGTTTCAGCTTGCTTTTCTTTCCATGTCTACATAATGTCTTTGTACCTACTAAAGTCACATTAAACCACTGTATGTTTAAAGGGGTTCTGAAATCAAAACTTTCAAATGTTTTATATCAACTCCTCAGTACAGGTTAAAGTGTACCTCATTCAAAACAGACAGCTTGGGAGTGCAGCACAGTGCCCATAAGCACCATGCAATGCACTGACCACAGACTAGATCCAGGTAAACAAATCTCAGAATTTCAACTACACAAAATTCAGTCATATTTATTGCTTTAAATATGATTTTGTTTCACATCAATCATGGGACAGATGTTTATGATGAACAACTGAAGAAGGAGACCTGAAAACAGATGCCATGAGGTCACAGCGTTTCCCAGAGTTATAAAGGAGATGGGCAGGACCACAGCCCTCAGCCCCAGGCAGCAGCTGCAGACAACCCTGAGCTGACAAGGAACAAGGTAGTTTCCAAAAATCTTCTCATGTTCTAGGGGAAGCTCATCAAATCAGACTTCCGTTCTGACTAACTGTGACAAAAAGAACATTTCATTGGAGCATTCCTGAGGAGTCCTGCCCATGGCTGATCATGTATCTGTAAGATGTAGATCAAAGAACAAGTGCCGTATTAATCACACAGAACCGCGACCTTGCCCATTCGGGTCCAAAAATACCAGCCACGTCAGTTTACTCTCAGCAAGCACTACAAGAAGGTCAAGTAGCCCCCTGTGGGTGGCACAAGTACTCATACGGGAGCCACTGCCACACTTTCACGAGGGACCGTGCTTCATTGGCTCACATTGTGCGCAAGTTACTGTAGCCTCCCACCAAGTACACTTACTATGCTTCACACCAAGTAATTCACTTCATGGAATAAATCACTGGAAAGTTAACCAACTCCATCATGACACCTTGGTGACTCAGACTGAGAGGCACAGGACTCACAAGGACAAGAATTATTACTACTTCTTGGGTTTGGGGGTTGGGGGATTAATATACATATTTAGATATTCTCTATCACACTTGTACACTCCTGTAGGCCAGTAGACTTCAGGAAAATTATTCCATAATTTACACTACAATTAGGCTTATAGCAGAACTTAGCATCTGCCCTTGTCAACTTGACACCAAATAAGCCTCCTTGACAGTCTTCCCACAAATTTCTCCAGAGTGTTAGCCTGCACATGTCAAGTCTTTTTAAATTGTTACCAATCAATTTAAAAACATGCTGCTGCAATATGAAGTCACTACCTTTTCTAGCAGCTTCTCTGACTTCTTGATCTTTTCTCGCCTTTTGAACCAATTACTTCTTCCTTTTTGTCAACCAAGATTTTATCCTGGGACAAACAATGTTAAATATCCTCTGGAGGGGAAAAAAAAAAGTCAACTGGACAAAATAATCAACACTAACATCAAAATGCAGGTGTAGGAAGGGTATTAGTTTGTTTTCATTGATTAGAAGCAATCATATGGCAGAATTGCTGCACTCCCATGCTGGACACGCATTTTGAAGTTGTATATGCTTGAATATTTCCTATGACAACTACATTGTATTTCCTGCATTGATCTCATCTTTCCCCTCCTGTTGCAGCGTCATGAAAAAAAACTCACTTTTCATATGAAATTTCCCATTTTCTTTGGGTACGCATCCTCCACTAAGCAAACCCTCACCTGAAGTATCAGGAAAGATGTTCTATACTATTGCTTTGCCACCTGGCACTTTAGCTAGCAATCTATTTAGGTTATTTCCCATGCTTAAAAATCTTTTCCTACAGCAGCGTTAAACTTTTGTAATTTGTAGGAGCTGATACCTACTGAGCTCCGAAATCTTAATGACAGTAAACAAACAGGCCTGTTTAGCATGCTAAAGATTACCAAAAGCATGAAACACATATCCCTTGCACAGCACCACAGAAGAAATGCAAAGCAACCCTGCCAAGGTCTGGCATTGCCAGGGACATGACCAATCTTACCTTTACCAGTCCCTTGCACTAGGCACAGGCTGAAGCCAGTAGAGCACTCTGATTTCACTTATCCCCAAATTCTTTGCCAACTAGACATGAAAACTTAGTGTAAACTGATTTGAAAGCCCATATGCTGCTACAGAAAAATTCCACATGAAATATTTCATACTAAATGCATCAGTAGACAGGAACTTGCCTGATAATCATAAGGCCAATACACTTATGTGGCTTGAGAAAAGGGGGATGATGTACTGCTATCCTTTGTTAATGACACCTATTCGGTTCATACACTGCCTAAACCATTATGACTTCAAAATTTTACCAAAATGGTCACTGGAATGATTTTTTATGAACTTCAAATGGGTCATTTTTAGATATTTTCTGCCTTGGTGGTTTTAAAACAGGTTTAAAATTGTCTATTTCCTGAACAACCAGGTCCGGTTAGGATATTTCAAAGCCTTTATCACCTCTGTTGAGGTAGATTTAGACTTCTGTGATAAAACCCTCCTTTTTTAAACCTGATGCCAAAGTAGACTGATCTATACGTATATATACACACACACACACATATATATACGCACACAGACACATACCTCACTATATATATATATATATATATATATAAACATACAATTTATTTGGTGGAGTGGTAAATACAACTATTTATATATAAGTTACACTTGTTATACATTATATCATTTAAAATTTAATGTATGTAAACTTACAGGCCTCATTATAATTTATACACAGTTCATGAACGTAAGCTAAAATGTCCAAAGACAATTAGGAAAAAAACAGGTACATTTTCATGACTTTTAGCCATCATTGGGACAGGTAATATAAAGTCTAACCTAACTTGTTCTGGCCTGTTAACAAGACCTCCTTTTTTCCACACACATTATGTATTCCACACTAATTAAGAAAGAAAGTGAAGCTGCACTCTGTGTAAGGCAGCCTGCTTGGCTTGAGAATAGGAGCTGCCCTTCATCTCCTCTCCAATCAATAATCCATAAACCAGGGTTGAATGTGCAGGCTCTCTGCCAGTCAGCTGAGGCCGAGATCTCAGCAGCTTTTTTAAGCCCTTCCTTTTCTACCACTGTATAGAAGTTTTACAAGTTTTATTTTGAAGCACAACTTCAGCATGCTTGATGTTTAAACCCTAGTATCACTGAAGCTACTGCATTCAGCTTGAATTAACCATACAGTCTACTGAAAGCTTTTCCAATGATCTCAGAATTTAAAACAAATAAAAGACAGGCATGTAAAAGAAGTATTTCATTTTTAAATAAATCTAGGGGGAAAAAAATATGGTACTACAATGACGATGCTAAGAACAACAGAGTATCGTCCATTGGTCTGGTAGGTTTTCTATTACCATGTATATATTTGGTTTTACATAAATCAGTTAAATATTTCTGTGTTTATTCCCTTGGTGCATTACAATCACTCAGCTGTTTGAGTTACCACATGTTGCCACACAACTATTTTAAACTCTCAAGAATTCTATTTTTTATTTTTTTACCTAGGAAGTTGAAAATCAAGATCTTCAATAGATCTAAAAAGATATCCAGGACAGATTTTTGTCCTTTCTTGGTATGTATTTTCAGTATAGATTCAACTAGAAAAAAAAAAAAAAAAAAAGTAGTAACAGACTGTTAGAAGTATAAGAATACCATAAAGTGAAAGATTGTATCTATATATCCTACAAAAAAAAAAAAAAATCTCTTCAATACAAGATTTCTTGGGGAGATGGAAGTGTTGTGTGTGTACACAATGTGTGAGCCAGTGATAGCCCAAATTGTAATTGATACTTGACCTTGTCGGTTGATGCTGAAATAAGAAAAGAACAGAGGGTGGGGTGAAAAGCAGTCTTGCAAGTCTTTGTTTTTAATTTTTAATCTCAAAATGTGTCATTTCAGCTGCAGTGAAAGAACAACTACATTTGAATTTAAATACTTTGTCAAGCTTCTGTGCTGTACTAAATATTACATATGAAAAAAGATAAGATTCACTTTAGCATTTTAAATTCCCTCTGAGCATTTAACTTACAATTTTAGCTTTTCTGTCATTATTACAATCATAACTTCAAAATTAAATTGTAATCAAATAAATTACAGAAACAGGCATGGAAGTCTAAAAAGAACAGGCTGGAGAAAAAATAAAAAAAAAAAACAGGTTGCCCTGAAGCCTGTTGTTCTGAAGAAAAACCACAGACATTCATTATTATATCACCTTGCTTTGTTTCCTATCCATAACTGTCACTTCCTAGAAAGCTTTGGACCCAGCCAATCATCTGATGGGCACAGAAAATGTCACACATCTGGAGGGCAGCAATATTGCTTCTCCATCCCTATTAAGTCAGACGTTCTCAGAATGACAGGAAAGCATATGCACGCTTAGGGATGTAGCTTAGTGGAGGACTTGGTAGCTTTACATGATAGTTGGACTGGATGATAGTACTTATTTTCCCCATCATAAGTGATTCTATAATTCTATATGTGGATATATATATATATTAAACTTAATGTAATTCCAGCTGGAATGATTATTTTTTTAGAAGAAATCTACATTTAACAAAAAAGAAAATGGAAATTTTTCAGTTAAAATAAGTTGCATACAAGAAGCAGATTTGTAGTTATTTTCTGGTAAAAATAAACATTTCAAAAAGCAAGCCACCTTTTCAGTATCGCAAGGCTGTTCTGTGAGCGTGTCAATTTTTAACTGAAATCCTGGTGTGGTAAGAGGAACTAGACATCTCCCCTATTTTAGTCTCAGTTCCCAAGATACCCTAATGATATTCCAAGCTGGACTGCAGATAACATCCAAAAGGGATGTTTTGGATTGTAACACTACTACATGGCAGGATGTACAAGTCTGTGGTGTAAACAGCTGCAGGGAACCTGACTGTAGGTAGGAAGCTAAGTATATGCACTTGTCACAGGATGCAAAATTAAACTATTAAAATTCATGGAGCACAATAAAGGAACAGGAAAAAAGAAATTGGAAGATTAAATAGAAGAAGGGATCAGGTTTTCCTGATCCAGTAGAATTCTTGCTCACGTAATTTTAACACAATTGCCACCCAACCAGTCATACGTACTGCTGGCAGACAGACACTGCCTTTGGGGCACTACTTCTATTTTTAATTTCTAGGGCATTGTTCTAACCAGTACACAGGCGTGGAGGGAAATTCCTTACACAAGCAATGGGAGAAATTCCTTAAATGAAATTCCTTTAATGAAATCCTTTAGTGAAGATTAAAGCCATTCAACATTAAATGATTTTATATTGTATCAAGGAGGAGACCATGCACTTGAAGAAATATCTCAATCATGTGCCTAAGAGCTGGAAGTAGTTATTTGCTTCTACCCATCCCACCAAATGTGGATTGTTATATTTACACAGCGACATCATGATGTAATTTTACTGCAGTGGTTGCATGGAGAGTAATATTATCTGGAGTGTAATTATGCATGATGCAGTGCCTATTTGGATAACATGGCCACAGTACTGTATGATGAAATATTGCTCTGCTTCTCAAGATTATCTCAAGATTACTCAAAATATACTCGGTACAAGCATACCTACCAGAAAGGAGAAAAAAAACTTCAAATTGAGGCTGACCCAAAGAGAACAACAATTTAGAATGTGTTATTCACTGATCAACATTTTTTTTTCCAAAAGTAATCACAGAATCACAGAACTGTAGGGGTTGGAAGGGACCTTGAAAGGTCATCGGGTCCAACCCCCCTGCCAAAGAAGGTTCCTCAGAGCAGGAACCTGCTCATTAAACAGACTATGATGCAACAGCAAAATACATTTTTGTTTCCCAGCTGAACCGCTATTGCTCTCCCTGTTACCATATGTACTTCAAAAAAGATGCTGAAATCCAGTGCACAGAAGGCAAGAAGCTTTTAAATAATAGAATTTGACTGAAAAAAAAAATATTTAGCCTCTCACCAGATGCTTCATGAACGTGGATACTTTTGTATTCTCCCCTGGGGGTCGGCACAGCCCTGTGTAGTTTACAGCTACAGAATGTGCAGGCAGTGAAGAACATCAGCAGGGTTCAGACACTGCATTTAGGCCAGGTGCTGCTTCTGAAACCAGCAAGGGCAGTTGCACCACCTGACATTCTGCTCAGCCCAGTGGTCCTCGTGTTTCCTCTTGCCGAAAAAACTAAAAATGTGTTTTGAAGTTTTCCAGTTCCAAGAGGCATTCCTGGAGAAGCCAGCTGCTGGGAGCATTGCTTTTGCCAGAGGCAAGTGACCACACATGTGACAGAGGTACAGCCAGACACCACAGCAACTCCAAGAATATTTGGAAGGCAAGTCCAAGGAAACATTTGGACCTCCTTTTTCTGGTTTAAAAATGCCTCAAATTCCTTTATCACATATACAGAGCTTTAACTTTTTTTTTTTTTTTTTTTTTTTTTAAACTTACTGGTAGGTCATTTTCTCATTGCAAACAAAGCTTTTACATAACAAAGCATCAATGAAACATCACTATGATTTTACTTACCTGCTGTAAATAACAATCTACCATGTCAGAGCCCTTGCTGAACACTGGTCCACTAGAAAGCTGAAGTTGACTTTAATTCATATTTTAAGCCTAATGAAGTGGTAATAATCAAATGCTTCACTCCATTATTGCCTTGTATTTTTTAATGGGATAAATTAACAGCAAGCTTAGGTAAAAGAAACAGAGCACCCCAAACAATTCCCAATACACAGCTCTTCCCTGATGTAAAGATTTTTAGTATCACTGGTAAAGACAAATGACCTAAACAAGTTTTAGACAAAGCAAGATCAAAAATTAGGTTACTAATATTTTCTGTTATATGATGGATATCATTTAAAATGTGCATGTATTCCACAGAATGAAAATTATATAAACCAATTCATTTAGCTTCACCTGAATTAAGTTTTTATTAATCACACAGAAGAGTCTGTTAGAGGAGCATCCCATCAACCAAAAGCACAAAGGAGAATGAGAATGATTGATGAAGAATAAAAATGACAGGGAAGGAGGGAATACAAATACCCAAACAAGACTCACATGCAGCAAGACCAACCTAACAAGTGCATGGGAGCCCCAGACACGCATGGGAGCCAGCAACCCAGCAGGGAAAGGGGAAAAAAAAAAAAAAAACAAACCTTGTAGAAAAGACAGCTCAAGCAAGAAACATGATTATAGTGCAATTTCAAGTCAAATTTGTATTGACTTGGAACTTTCTTTCGCTATCAAATCAATACCCCTCCCAAACCATTTTGCAGGTTAATTTTTCCCTGTGTTTGGGGGTGGAGTATAAAAGATTCCAGATGCAACTCAATCCTCTGAAGAAAGGACAAGAAACTAGATTTTTTTTTTTGTATTGTTGCTATGTCAGAACTTGGCTCCCTCAAATGTTCTTTAGTCCTTTTAATGCATACGTATTTAACAGAACACATTTAACAAGACAAGTATACTTTCAGCAATTTCCACATAAAACAGGTGTAAGCATGGGGCTGGGACTCCTGTGGTGCAGGCTGTGTTCTGAATTAGGATTGCATGCTCTGTGTCCTCAAAGGACAAAAACTACTTCTACATATTTTTTTTTTCCTAAATGCAAATATATTTTTATTTGCTTAAACACTTTAAGCAAAAAAGTTAATATTGTGGCTTATCGAGCCTAACATGTTTGTTATTTGCTAAACTAGATTAGTAAATGTTTCTTGGATTTGTTGCAACATTTGTAATAAATCTGACAAACTGCTTCACTACAGCCATCCACACTCATCCCAATGGGGAGCTTGAAATCAAAACCATTGATTTCTAAGTAAATATATTTCAAAGTCACTCACCTTTTAATGTTCCCTTGAGGAACTTTTGGCCCATATAAACACAATTGTGTTTGATTAATTTATAGAAACTAATTTAATTTTACGCGTAATGGGTTGTTCTTTTCCCAGCTGGGTTGGGAAAGTAAAACAGAACACGTATGTACCCCTTAAGACAATGCAAAGAAATGAAAACAAGCTAAGGGCTTCCCATTTTGGCGTGTACGGTGAAAAGGTACATTTCAAGAATTGTTGCATCTTTGTGTTCCTTACTTAAAACTAAAACTCTGGAAAAAAAATCTTTAAATAACCAATACTGTAAGTCCAGAATCAATCCAATCTTTGAGGTAGTAAGTAAGTCTTCACCTATTCTCGAAAGCCATGTCAGACCCATGTAGGACTGACTGAAATGACATATTCCTGCCTTACAATGAGCGAAGGCATTTGGGGTTACTATCCGAGGAACCCAAACTCGCAAGAAAACACAAATAGCTTTCACAACACTGATCTTAAGCAGTTGCTTCCTTGCTTTTAACAGTTCTTCACAGCTGAGCCAAATATAACTGAGCTGGGTTCTGGCTGCCTCCGTGTATGCTGCTGCATTACTATATTTACAGAAGTGAACTTGCTGGAAGATTTAAACTACCAAAGTAATGTTTTAATGTAACTTAAAAAAAAAAAAAATGGCCAGAAGAAGATAAACCTTTAAAATGGTAACATGACATCTTCTGCATCTGATAAGAAAAAGGACAGGACCTGTTTGCCAACATTGTTTTCTAGCTGATCCGTTTCTGTTTTTTTCTGAAGTTGGAAAAAAAAACACTATATTACCAGTAAAGTGTCTTCTAATTGTCTCCAGGTCTGTTCCTTATGGTCAGCAGGGTCATTCTCAACCAGTTTCTCCTGATCAGCCCTCCTGCTATCAGTGCCCCTAATTCCTACCTCTTTGGCTGTCTCCCTTCCTCACCCTATCTTCCGAAACTTTCTCCTCCTTGACCAAGCTCTTCGCTCTGAGGGAAGAAGCACTTGCCCTTCTCTCTGAGGGGGTGTTTGATGTGACCCAGACCATCCCAGCAGCACAGATGAGCTACCCATCTTCTCACCACGCCCATTCTGACCATTTAGAAAATATACTTAGTGAATTGTAAAGTAGACGAAACCAATCACCAAAAATATCTAAGCTTCTCTAGTCCTAATTTAACTTAGAATGACCTACTTAGCTGTATTAACTCTTCATGTTTTGAGCAATAGAGATGATGGTTGAGAAACTACTCCCCATTTCTTATGAGAATATTTTTCTTCCTGATTTTTTGTTGTGAATTTAATAGAAAACAGTTTTCCAATAGGTCCAAATATTTTAGCATGAAAAGTAACACTCATTCTGAAGGGACTTTCTAAGAAACACAAAGAAATAGACGCATGCTGTTTTTGTCATGGAAGTCCTGCATTCCCCCCTCAAGTTTCAGTTGGCAAAGGTCCAAATGCCCCTCGGATGGATCTCCTTCTAGTTAGCCTAAAACTGGCCCTTCTGAGTACTGACAGGAGCAGAACTATGACAGCCTGGAAATTCAACGTGGGCTTCACATCTTGCCTAAAAGAGGTAAGGCCAAGCAGAGCTTTGTGTTGCCATAGCTACACCATTGTTTTTACCCAAACTACCTACCTAGTTTAAAGTTAGCAGCAATCTATTCCCACAAGCTCCAGTCCCACCTTTGACTGCCCTGGAGACACACAGTCTGATTACTCAAAACACACAGGTCTCCACTAAGGAGTCATTTTCACAGGGTCTACAGAAATAGAGAGTTCAGTTCCTCCTTTCCTCCCCACCCTGCCACCAAAGCAGGAAAGCATTTCCTAAAAACGCCCTACTGCATTTCTAAAGATGGTGTGCAAGTATAAATAGAAGTGGTTTGGCATGATGAGATCCAGGGGAGTAAATTGGTTCACTCCAACTCCCAAAACATAAATACAATAGTCAAATTGGAAAGGACTGACCTACGCTCAAAATTACTTCCTAACTATTTAGAAGATGCTCAAGAATGACAAAATTACAGAATATATGAAAATCATGATAGATTTTTTTCCTCATAAATAGAGTGAGGCAGTTCATTCCTGAGTTACTTGCCTATCTTCTACAATGGAATTTGCTATGCTGTAGCCCCACCTGTAATCTCAAATTAAAAATGAACTAAAGAAGAATAAGATCTGGTCCATAGTTTAATTCCACTTGCCTTCAAGAAATAAGTTCTTATTAGATGAAAAAAAAAAAAAAAAAAAAAAGAGCATTTCTGCAGGTGTTAAGGATATTTCAAAGCATCCTATATTTACACAGAACCTTCAGAATAAAAATTAGCGTGCACTTCACAAACGATTATGCAATGGCATAAACACTGGATTGGATTCACATGTTCAGAGGCATCACTTGCTGTACCATTGCAATGCATGAACCACAGAGACACAGACAGCTACTAGTAGCTGTCAGAAACACTACCCTTAACACTGCAATAATCTGTTAGGTTAGGGGCTAGGACACTACTGAAAGCATTAACTTCCTAGTTCACAGAGTAGTAATTTTATCTTAGATACAATAGCTGTGCATAACCCCAAATACTGCCTGCAAGCTCCTTTCTAGCAGATGGCCATACTCTCTGAAGATGACTACTGGGGGAAAGGATGTTTAAAAAAAAAAAAAAAAAACACACAAGGATGGAATTACTTGTGAAAATGGCAAACTGGACTTCTGATCATTATGAAGTTCAAAACCTGTGTAAAGTAGGACAGCACAAAGCAGAGCACAGACTGAATAGGGTGCCGTGTGGCACTAGCGTCGATGCATGCTCCCTGAAGCTTGCACTTCTTCCCTCATGCCTCTTCCCTCAGACCCTTAATAAACATACAAACTCCTATTCATTTTCCCTGTACAGGTTTGTATTACGTGTCTTGTGGCACAGAGTACTGAAACACAGCCAATACTTACATAGTTAGTTATTTTTGCCTCTTCAGAACATGAGCTGATAAGCTACTTTTTGTTTCAGGATTTGTTATTTTTAATTTCTCACATTGCAGACAAAATTCATCTGTATGCCATGCAAGGAGCTAAGTCAAATTTAAAAAAAAAAAAAAAAAAAAATCGCTATTGTAGTGGCAGCATTATGTAAGAATCTGATGCATTTTATAGCTTCAGCTGGTCTCCTGCCAGACTGATAATGCTTCTGTTTTAGGTGACTTGCATAAGGGCACCAAAGATTTAGGGATGGATGTGCACAAGTATCAACAGAACACTGCAGTGGGTTTGCTGTACAACACAAGCACTCACATTACTAGTCAAGGGCACTTCCTCAAGAGGTAAAAGTATGATGCAGCTGGTAAACAGAGTAGGAAAGGCAATACAATCTTTTATCCAGAATCTCATATGAATTCAAGTGAGATAAGGTACAGTCACCATGTTCTCAGCTCAGGTTCACTATGTCACACTCAATATCACAGCACAGGCCTTGAGATGGCAGAAAATAAATTACTACTTCACGCTCAGCACGCCTGGATTTTTATAGCTTTGCCACAACAGGATTTTCCAGCTCGTCATAGAAATACAATAATTCCCACAATGGTCTGAAAGCAGCATAAGATCAGAGAAACAGGGTTGCTTATATATTAAGCCACTTTCTAAAAACCTTTCTACTTGAAGTTCAAGAAATTCACACTTAGAAGTCAAATTCTCATCCTTTTAAAACACTTCTAAAACTCTCATGTCTTTTTAGTCACACTATCATCAGCACTTCATGCTGTAATTCCAACAGCAACAACTATATGATAACTACTGTGCACTCTAATCAACTTTTGCCAATAACTAAACAATTTCCCATTTTCATTATTTTATGGCTCCAAGCAGAGAAGGATCCATGCCCTTTCAAAAGGTATGTCCATCTTTCACTATCTATCCGTTTCTGGTAGCGTGTAACAATTTGGACTACCACCTCCTCCAGCAGAGCCAATTCTGGCCATGGGCAGAGCAGACAAACTGCTCTGGACAGCAAACACAGTGTAGCAGGGTAACTGCTTTACCTGCACTCTGTAAAACCCAGCTGCTACTCCAATCCATTGCTGCATGGAAAGGTCCAAGTAGAGAGGGCATCATGATGAGACCAGCCAAGAAACAGGAGCTAATGATTAAACCTGCTCTTGAGCCAGTGCAAACACTGCCAGCCTCTCCTCATCCCCAGTGAAAGCCATTGAGCCCTGCCCCATCTCCAGCTTTGATTCCCTGAGAAGGCAAGCAAAAACCTGGAATCACAGCACCAGAATGCCAGGTGTCACTGGGTCTTTTCTCCAACATGGTCTCACAGACCTCTTTCCTTTTAATTTCATCGTCTTTTTCTTGTCCCTTACTTCATTCTTTCCTAAAGAAGTCCACTCCAAAACAAAGTGGCAGTAACTCGCCACTTGCCTGTAATTCCATTCTCCATGTTATTTTTTCCTCTGTGCTTTGTCTGCCCATTCCAAATAGTCTCTAAGTCCCCCAGGGCAGACAGATATGTAATAAGTTTTTATGCACTGATTAGACTACGACTTCCTAACTCCCATAAAAATGCTGCTATTATTTGATTATATATAAATACTTATGTTTCCTTAAATGCAACAAAGCAGTATAAATAGAAATATTTTTAACCCTATTTTCTTAATAGCAGCAGTTTTAGTTTTCCAGAGTACTTTCCTTTATCTCTATTCAGATGAACCATTACCATTTTTCCATAATTTTTACTTTCAGTTCAAGTGGTAATGATTCATAAGATGTACAAAGAACAGGTCCCTGGAAGCAATCCTCTCAAGAATAGTATGTTTAACTTCATTAATATTCTGCTGATATTCAGGCACTAGCTTTTGTTTAAGTGTACTTGTACTTTTTGGTTGCTGGTGGTTGTCACCTCTTGAGAAGGCTGGCACTGCTGCTATGCTTGGGTTATACTAAAGCTGGCTGGGTTTTTAGAAAACAACCTTTGTTATTTCAAGGACTCCTAGAGTACAATATATTAGCTGAAATAAAGCTTAAATAGGATGCTAATACTTAATAAATGTTTCTTGATGATGTACATTTCTAAAAATATCACTTCAGAATATCTGGGTGCTGTTGTCCATCCATGCATTATACATGGGATCAATAATGATAGCTGAATTTCTCAGTGGAGCCTGATCAGGAAAGAGGAAAGGCTGACAAAGCAGTTTTTGACTGACAGATATCTATACCAGGGAACTGAGCTTAGATCAACTACCAATTACCATGATGGACGCTTTAACTCTCAGAACACAATGAAGTAGCATGAGCTTGACAGACAATAGGAATCCTGCTCTTCTAATCAATCCAAACCCAGGAGCTAGGCCAAAACTACTGACATTTATGTCTGTTACCAAGTTACATGGAGAAGACCAACTTAGGACAGCATCCCTCCCACTCTCAATTGAATTAAATGCTTTACAAATAACCCCCAATGATAATTGAGCAAATTCCAGTATTCTTCTCAGGTTAACTGCTCAGTTTTTTATGAAAGAAAATGCCTAAGAGCTACACTTTTGCTGATCAGAGATAACTCACTTCAAGAGCAATCATGGGCAGAGGGGGAAAACATACCCTAACAAATGAACTGAAGGCAACCAGTACAGCACAGGGATTCTTTAGTGGCCACCACAGAGTAATTTCCCTTGCACATCCGCTTCAGTGATAATGAATCTAATGCTTTTTTCCAGTAACTTGAAAGAGTCAGAAGTTCAGAGACAGGCATTGCAGTAGCTTTTCATACTTGCATGTTACAATATAGAGCAGCTTAATGATCTAGACCACCTAGACTTGCTGTATCATCTTGCTGTAACATTAGCACCTAAGGAATTTTCTTCAGTTTCCTTAGCCATGATTACATGAGATTCTCTGGTTTCATGAAAATTTCAAATTATTTCAATATCTTTATGATTTTCAGGAGAAAACCCTGAAGGCTGAAAGATGTGAAATGTAAACTTGAGAAACTAAAATTTACCTTAATATTTTGGAAAAGGAGCTATCTATATTTCTGCACTTGGCTTCAAAGTAACCTGCAGAAAGTCAGCCAGGTAATATTAACAAAACCTGAACCAATGGTTTAAACCAATTAACCACCTTTTAGACTGCTCTCTTCAAAGGCTGACAGTGATCTGTACTGCAATGATACACCATTACCTTCATTAAAGACCAAGTACCTTGACAGCAGAGTCATTACACTTCATTTTCCCTAACAAAATTGTAACCTCTTTTCTTATTAATATTTAGATGACTCATTTTAAGCCGATTAAATCCTGATCAAATTTCAATTTTATAAGCATCCTTCCCTTTCCTTTTGGTAGGTAAATCACATTTGCACCTGTCTCTTCACAAACATCCTCATGACAGAATCCCACAAGTAAGAACTGTGAATTTGATACTTTAAAATATTGTAATCCTACTACAAGCCACGCTCTTGACAACAGCGATATAGACTGTTGCATCAGGCTATTTATATTGTGTTAAATGCATGTAACCCAGCCAGCTTCTTACATATATTAATTTTCTTAACTCTTTAAAGGACATATGCATGGGAAAGTTATACTGCCACTGTGGATACAGACATGATTATATTTTTTCCTTTTTTGCAAGGAGTTTACTTTTTCTGAATCATTATTTCATTCTTGTTCCACTGTTTTCATTATATCCTGTGCTGAAATACTAGCTGTAATAACTAAGTATGGGACCAACACCAAAGACTTGGTTTACCTAAATATCTCCAAAAGCGTTCTTAAGGGAGCTCTACTAATTATTTTTGCATTGCGTCTAAGGATGAAGAGAAGACACTTCAGGACAGCAGAGGACAACTAGTTTCATCTGATATGTGGATGCTCAAAGCGATTTAAACACCATGAAATTACAGAATCATCTAGGTTGGAAGTGACCTCTAAGATCATCGAGTCCAACCTCTGACCTAACACTAACCAGTTCTCCACTAAACCATATCGCTAAGCTCTACATCTAAACGTCTTTTAAAGACCTCCAGGGATGGTGACTCCACCACTTCCCTGGGCAGCCCATTCCAATGCCTCACAACCCTCTCAGTAAAGAAGTTCTTCCTAATTTCCAACCTAAATCTCCCCGGGGCAACTTAAGCCCATTCCCCCTCGTCCTGTCGCCAGGCACGTGGGAGAATAGACCAACCCCCACCTCTCTACAGCCTCCTTTAATATACTTATAAAGAGCAATAAGGTCGCCCCTGAGCCTCCTCTTCTCCAGGCTGAACAAGCCCAGCTCCCTCAGACGCTCCTCGTAGGACTTGCTCTCCAGACCCCTCACCAGCTTCGTCGCCCTTCTCTGGACTTGCTCGAGTACCTCCATGTCCTTCTTGTAGCGAGGGGCCCAAAACTGAACACACTACTCGAGGTGCGGCCTCACCAGAGCCAAGTACAGGGGGACGATCACTTCCCTAGACCTGCTGGCCACACTGTTTCTTATGCAAGCCAGGATGCCGTTGGCCTTCTTGGCCACCTGAGCACACTGCTGGCTCATATTCAGCCAACTATCCACCAATACTCCCAGGTCCTTCTCTGCCAGGCAGCTTTCCAACCACTCATCTCCCAGCCTGTAGTACTGCTCGTGTTTTTTTTGTTTGTTTTAATTACAGCAACTCCTCTTTTAGTTCAGCTCGTCCAGGGAGAATAGGCTAAACCATTTAAGGAATTACTTTAAAATCTTAGTGTTTTTTTTTTTTTTTTTTTTTTTTCATTCAAACGTTTTACCAACTTCATATTCTTCAATTTTTAGTCAATTGGAGGAATGGAAAAATAATGGGGACTGTGGAGAAGCTCCTTTGCCCTGCACTCTTAAGAACAAAATGAGTGAAAAGACAGGGATGGTATTTGCATTGGTGGTAAATATTTATGGCATTCTAAACTAGGGTTTGGAGGATGTAATTACTTAGATTGCACTTTGAATAATGCTAAATTAAACTATTCAATTCTGTCCTTTTAACTCTGATACTGATGGACTGTGACAAAATTCTGCTCCAAATCAGACTTGAAAAAGCAGTAGGTATTTTAAACAAAACACTTTTAAAGCTTCAAAAGAGTTGAGCTGCAATCATTGAGAAGGATCAAAGGGAAAGTCACTTGCGACTTCTTTGTTGTTTGCTTGTCTTGATTCCGTACAACATTTTAAAAAGCCATTATAAACCATCTTTCTTTTCATCAGCCTCCCCCCCCAAAAAAAAAAATTCAGAAGATGTTTAAGTATGGTGCCAAAAAAACACCACTTCAGGAGAAGTGGTGTGGGTTTAACAAGATTAGCTCTTGCCTATTAAAAAAAAAAAAAAAAAAAAAAAAAAAAGGAATATCTTGCCTGTTTAAAAAAAATATCCCAGATATGTCATTTTTTTACTGTAAATAAAACATAACTTAGTCATAAACATATTATGTATAAAGTCAGTGTATAAAGGACCACACAGTGAACATGCATATGTGTGCGTGCTATGATACATGCTATGCTCATATCATCACCCATATGTAAAAGCATTTAAGCATCCCGAAGTATTAACAATTAAAACAACAAGTTACCCATTTGAAGGATTGACTTCAGAAAATGTACAGTAGGTATGCTTTAAGTCTCTCAGTCCCTTGTTTTGCCACAAATGGTTACTTACTGTAACAGGGAGAACAGGTCATTGTGTTCTAAAACATAATCTATTTGCCAGACATAGGAGCCAAAAGCTCCTAATTATTTTGGCTACACATTTCCATCCAGAATCAGATGACACAAGGTCACAGGTGCTGAAAGAGCAGAAGCACTACCTGGCTGCCTCCAAAACAGGTTACTTTGAAGAAGAATGGGGCTTCCATCCAAGTGACGCAAAGTCCTATTTGGCACATTGCACCCATATATGAGAACCACCATTACTGTCATCTAGGTATTGAGCTCACTTTTACTAGAACATTTGCCATATGTCTGGCTAAGGTGTAGCATGAATCATGAACAAATCTCCTCAGTTCCCTACAGCTAAATATCCAACAGCCTGCACTCTTAACAATCTCCACAGAAAGATTAAAGCCAAGAGACCATTAAACTGAACGTCTCCCTTTGAACAGGGCAGGACACAGATTTCAATTGCCCAAACACCATACTACGGAGTCCCCAGGATTATCCCAAACCCTTCCATGTAGCAACAAACTCATTACTACCAGAACCACTGGTCTTAAAATGCGTGTTGGAGAGCATTCTTCATACTCTGAAGAAAACTCAAACCCTTCCTCCCTAGTTTTCAACATATGCCTGACATTCTTGCTTACTCCACTATACTGCAAGAACACTTGCCAAAAACATAAAAAACTAATCTTTAGTAATGGGCACATCATTCTTGAGTTTCATTCTGGTCCTTGCTATCAACCCCAGAAGCTGCAGCTGTTCCTCTACTTGGTTCTTTTTCTTTTAATTAACAAAACAGTATATAGGCATGTAAGCACAGATTTTTTGGAATTCATTTCTTGCTGGAAAAGTTGATAGTTAAAGAAAGCATTCCTCTTTTTAAGAACACTTCCAATTTCTCTCTGTGACAAATCCTGTATAGCATCCACAAATTTTCTAACAATTTCCAATCATATAACCATAAGTAATTATTAGACATATTTTATATTTATCACCTCCAAGACCTTCCGTCTCACCATAAGGAAAACCTCCAACTGTATCAATTTCTTTTATTCAGGACACTACTTTTCATCAGCAACCCATTTAATGAATTATAGGAAAGCTCCCCTGTAAACAGAAAAGCATTGGTGTAGCCACACATTAACAAGCAAGTCCAGTATACTCTGAATACTCTTCTAGAGTATTCAAGTATTTGAATCACTATATCAAGTGATTATCGTTACAGATTTCAGATAGTTCAGCAACTAAAGCGTTTTGAAATGAGCACAAAGAACGGCTGCAGAGACAGGAAGTGCTCTCCATACAAATCAAGCCCTTGTGAGAGTGGAAGATCACCACCAAATGGGACAAGAGAGAAGCAACACTATTAGGGAGGCAATGCTGCTGCCCTATGAAGCAGAAAGAACAGCGGATCAGATTGGGGGCATATACTTATCTGAATGTCCTTATCATTACTTAGAAAAATCTTGTTATTCATCTTGATACATTTTTTGTCAACATTTATATCATCTATTACATTAATAGAAGTGATATATAGTGATCCATCTTCTACTAAATATTTCTTAGAGCTAAAAGTGAGAATATCACTTTTGGTTTACACTCCATTAAACGGGATAAAACATAGAACTTGTCTATTTTTCCTCAAAAGGTCAGTAACTCCACCTATTATATTTCTACAGCACCTCACATGGCAAAAAAACAGAATTTTTCAAACCTTCAAATGTCATCCATCTTGCAGAAAAACCTTCTGCGTGCAAGAACCTGGTCAGTATTTAAAATTGATAGCACACCTCTTCAAATGATGTCTTAAGAATTAAAAAACTAAACTCTGTGCCTCTTTCAAGTAGCTTTTCTTGTAACTAGACAGCATAACATTGTCATGCTCAAAACACTGGCCCAGAACCTTACTGTCTATTCTATAGAGGTGTGTTGATTTACACAAGCTGAGATTTTCATTACCAATGCTGCTCATTCTACAAACGTGAAGATGGGCACACATAGACTTTTGGTGGAGTTCTTGATGATTCACAGCACCACATACATAGTTTCCACTCAGAAGTGTTTGTTGGTGGGGCTCCAGTGACTCACCTCCAACGCACTTTCTTCTCCATCATCACAGCCCCTCGGTGATTCATTAATGCAGGGCTAGTCACTTCAACTCAAGAAGTCTGCCAAATGACTCCACTGTGACTTCTGCTAGCTATGCAAATGAAAAGTGTTCTTCCACACCAGTTCATATCTCTAGCAGCTGAATTCTGAAGGCAGAATTCATCTACCAGCATTCCCATGAGACTGGTCCTTCCTCGTTTTTCCTTGCCCCAATTATTTCTAGAAGCTACTGGAACACTTTGCCTTGGTATTCCATCTCATTTTCCATATAGTCAGGTAACTATAGATAACTAAGAAAAGGAAAACTTCAGAAGACCAACAGAACTTCCAGGCAGCTCAGTGAACTACATATTGGGTTGAATCCCTACACCAAGAATAGAGAATATCTTAGCTACAACATTATGAAGTTAATAATGATTACTACCAGAAATCTAGTAGTACACAGCTGTGTTGACAAGCTGTGGACTTATCCTTAGCGAAGATCATTCTTATTTGTCTACTAGGGAATAGCTATCAAAAAACAATATGAAAGAATCTTAAGGTACAGTCCAAGAAATACTATGATTAAAAAAATATATATATTATATATATATACACACACACAGTAAAACCAACTTCTATAAAGTTCTTCAAAAGCCTGTTCTGGAGGAAAAGATCAAATAGGACTAACTTTGAAGATGTAGAAGCACACAGCAACAATACAGATCACCTGAAAAATGTTCTAATCTAGAATATGCAGGCAGCCATGGCATATTACTCCATAGGTATGTGCATATAACAATAATTATGCTGTTTATAACTACTATTATTAGAGATTATGTTCTTTTAGCCCATTAACTGAAAATACAGAAGTTGCAAAAAACTCCAGAATGGAAAAGAAAAATAGGCCTGTTATTACAGTTTCTAACGTGAGCAGGGAAGATTCTTAGGACTCAAAATGAATAGCAGTTTAGTTCACCCTCAGTTTCCTGTTACAAGCTTCCCCACTGTCCTGTTTGTTCCCAAATTGCCTTTGTAAATCATAATTTGAACACATGAATTAACTTATTTTTAAAATATTTCAAAATCAATTGCTTTTGATATGATCTGACATAACTTAGTTTTATCACAGCTGTAAGTGATGCTATACATTAAGTCTGACATTTCCCATGTGCTGCGGTAGTTGAGGTAACATGTCAATCATAGGTGTTCTCATTGCAACTCCACTCAATGAAAAAATACATGTAAACCTGTAGCCCATTTTGTGCTGCTGTCACTGCCGAAGACGTTGTCTATCGTCCATTGAATAAAAGTCCCCCTCCCCCAAAAAAGTGTCATATGACTTGGCTGCAGTCCTCCTTATGTCCTTCAGTGAAAAAAGGAAATACTGTTTCTTTTCTCCTCTCTACCAATCAGTAACAGCTTAGATTAGCAATTACTTCTACCTATGTGTGTATGTATATATCTCTCTACAGATCACCTTTGCTAGTCTAAAATGCTACAGCTTTCTCTCCAAAACTTCCAGTTTTAGTTTACAATAAGATGGCCCTTGGTGCAATCTAAGAAACAGTTTATTTAGAAGTAGTTCACATTTACTGTTACTTTGTTCTTAAGTTTGTACCTATATTCACAATTACTGATCTACAAAGGAAGAAGACATAGCAATAGCAAAAAGCTGTAATGCTGAAAATTACCTTATCAATGATACAGGAAAGTGAGTAGGCATATAGGAAGGAAGGACTTTGTGTGTTGTTATACTTTGTATGTTATGATCATGCTGGTTTCTACAGCATTAAGCCCCATATACAGATTAGCATCCCTGCATCCAAATTGTTGTTTCAGATCAGGAGAGCCAGACATTGGAAGCTGAACGGATCAGCAACTTGGCTGTACAGACAGTAGAAGTTGTCAGCAGCATGACCACAAAGATGTATGACTACAGCTCACACACCAAAAAAAACAAACAAACAAAAAAGAACCAAAATAAAACTGTAATAGGGTGCAATTGGAAAAATACTCATCAAGAAAAAGTCCATAAGAAATATAGAGCAAGAACCCACACAGCTGACTCCTTCTCCAAAAAAAGATCCCAGCCAATATTTCTGTGCACACCCTCTGACTCAAGCTGAAATGTAACGGAAAAGGCTGAATGTAAGTACCCACCTCTTGGGTAAGAAGGAAGCTATGAGCTTATAGTCTATTACTCATAAACCTTAACAGAACACAAGCCCATATAGCATGCCTTAGCTTCCCAAAACCCATGCCAGAGAGGATGTTTTCCAGTTGTGTGAGTAAGGCATCAATGCTGTTAATCTACCCCATACAGATATACTTTATTTACATTTATATCCATGGTAAGACTTCAGAGGCTGCAATCATACAGAAAACATTTTGGATAACTGAATCCAGACAGAATGGAAGACACCATGGCTTGACCTTCGGTCCTGCTGAGACTTGTGCAACTAGCAGTCACACCAAAGAAAAGAAATAGAGGCCTTCTAACACAGCACTGAGTACTCACAACCCTGCAGTAGAACCAATGGTGCAATCGAGCACTGGCTCAAATGCTTTAGGGTGTTTTTCCAGCAACTCCTACTAAGTAGGCACGGGTATCTCAAAAGCCTCCCATTACCTCTGCCAGACACATTACTATCCTGTAATCTTCAACAGAATTTACATCTCTACAGAAACAGTAACACTAGACATATGAACACACCAACACCAATACTTTTGTGTTTATTCAAGCATGTAAGTTCCCCTACTATATTAATGCTTTGTTCTTCCAGTATCAACACTAACAAACTTATCACTGGAACCTACTAACCGCCTAACAGCCATAGCATGAGAACATCACTGAAATGTTTCATTTAGCTTGGATCACCAAGGGCAAATTTGAGCCTACATACTCCTGCGTACCCTGGTGACTACTAAACACCTCCAGAACTTCCTCAGATGTATTAAGACAACCCATAATCTGAAAGACACCACTTAATGTTTAGGCTGATCAGCACGAGAAATTACAAAGAGCCCTAGACATGTGCAACACTGCATAAAACCAAATTCAATCCTCAGGAGCATGACAGAAAAATGAGAAAACCGTCAGAGCACTACAAATTTGTCCCCAGACAGTACTACAAAGGCTGTGCTTTATCTGTGTACGTTCTAATGCCAACAACTAAAGACTAAAATAATCTTTTCTTTAACTCAGACATTATTATACAGCGTAGCACATGCATAACCCAAAGCAGTAAATCCAAGATCATTCAGCACCTGTTTTCTCCTTTTTTCCCTACTACCCAATTAATCAACCTCCACCATCATCTCATGAATTTAAATTCTTCTTGACATGTAAAAAAGTTTCTAATTATCAGTTCTGCAATTTGAGATGACATTGTGAAAGCAAGCTGAGACACGAGAACACAGCCAAATAAATTAATACTTCTTTTCTGGTAATATTCAAATGCACATAAGTTGTCCCACCTGTGATTTGTTGTGTGCAAATCAAAGTTCTACTCAGTTTTGACTTCTTTTCCTGAATACATAACAAAAGCTAGTACAATTAATTTTGCAAGGAAAAATAAATGCATTTATACATGGATTTTATTCAAGGGGGTGAGTGTTTAAAATGAGTTCATGTTTTAAAATGAACTTCATTCCATTTCCATCTAGTTATTTCTTCACATTTTGTTTTTAGAGCAAAGTTGCTGTCCAGAACTCCTTACCTTGAATTACACAAGAATCTCCACAAAGTATACAGGAATTGTACATTTAGTACATGATGAACCAGGCTATGAAGACACTACAAAAAAGCAGACATGTATCACCCATTACTTTGGCTGGCTAAAGCTATGAAAACAATCTGTTGTTATGACAGCTGCAAAATCACCCCATTACTCAGCTCTCCTCTCTCAGCTTCATGTCTTTCTTTGCCTTGTGCACACATCCATTCACATGTGCCCTGCTACAGTGGCTAACTCCAACAAACCTTCTTTCGGTATTAGCTGGGGTGTTAGCACTTGTTTGTTCCAGCCTCCCTCAGAATCAGGCTCACACCAACCTGTCACTTCCAGTACCAGCCTGCATCCTCAGTGGCACTTCTGCTCCAGCCACTGCCTTTTCCTTCACCATCAAGTCTACCCATTGTCCCTGAAAACTTCCTTCTCTAGGGTTGATCACACTCCGCTTATCGTACACCAACGTACTGTTCTCATGCATGTCTCTCTGTTCATGCAATTGCCTTTAGGCATTGGGTTAAGTCAAAGTCACTGGAACTGGCAACAGCATCTATAGCATCAGATATACCCCCTCCCTAGTAGTATTATCTGTCCTTAATTTTGCAATTAGCAATCGAAGAAATTAAAGGATTTCAAAAGCTGGAAGGATAAAATGAAAAGGATTTTAGAGTATAAAACAGTAATGAAGGGAAAGGACAGAGAAGATGGCAACCTTCAAGTACGCAACAATTACTCCATCCCTTTAAGCACAGGCTCCAATACAGTAACACACTGTACTAATCTAACATGTAAATTCAACTTGTAGTATTATTTAGCCTGCTTTGTAGGCAGTTAAATTTGTTTCTTCACAACTGAATAAAGTAAATAGGCAATTTCATAGCCACACTGTAAGATATCTCAAAGTGTTTTAGAATATTCACTAGGCAGCTCTGTAAATCCTGCATTCTGCCATTCTTCTGATCACTCCAACAGGAAATGCCATTCTGTATTAGCTGACACTTCTGCAAAGTGAATGTGAAATTGTATCGACAAACCAGTCGGTGCAAATCTGACTCAGTGTTATCTCACAGTTTAAACAGCTGTCTCAGGAGCAGGGCAATAAGAAATCAAACGAAAAGCAGAAGTCAGGATTTATTTTCCCTTTAAATAAGACTCCAACAAACCAGAACTTCATTCTAAGTTCTCAAGGTGGTCCTATATGCTTTGGTGCCCTCAAAATGTAGATCTTGTACATGCATCCAACAAAACTATAAGCACAGTAAAAACACTAAGAATTCTCCTCAAAAACACAAATATCTGTACTTCCTGAGTTTACCCACAGAATTATATATATAATTAATTCTTGAGAATATTTCAAATTTTTTGTTGTACCTGTTTTTTAGATTGAGTCTGTGCTTATAAGCACTGATTGTAAAAGATAGCATAGTAATAGATTATATATGATGATATTACAGTCATCAGAGAGACACACTGCAATCCTAAGCTTGCCCACCTGTTGTACTTGGACCTGCGTAGTTTTGATTAACTTAAAACTTTCCCCTAAAAATGCACTTTTGATTTACTCAAGTAACACTATATATATACACACATGTATATATATTATATATAATTTTAATGGAAGGAAGATAAGTCCATGAAGGACTTAGGAAGAATGATGGTTATGCAACACAGTCAATTACGCATTCAAGGTGTGCTGTTGTGGCTTTGCGCATGTTCAAATACAAGATTGCTCTTGATAGTGGGTCAGTTCTGGCTAATGCACTAAACACTGAGGAGCTTTTAAGGACTGGAAAAATATATCCAACTGAATTTGTAAAGCAGAGTTATAAAGTTCTCATTTCACTATAAACAACTCATACTTGAAATTCAAAACAAAGTACAGAAGTTTAGCATTCATATACCATTTATCTACCTAGAAGATCATAGAAGATCAGGAAGCAGAGGTACTCCTGTGAGCCTGTATGCTGCAAGCCTTTCACATTGGCATTGACACAAACAACTCACAGCTTAAGTCATTATATCAAACTGGCAATTGCAAGCAAGCCAGCTTTTCACTACCCGTCTTCATGTTCACCCACTGCATTTCATCCTTATTACTAGCTAAGGGAAGTGCAGAACATGCATGTGGTTCAAAGCTAAGAAACGCCCTCCCAGGTTCCTGCATGGAAGCCATAAGCGTGGGTTTCTGGCATCATAAAAATGTAAATATCAGAAATAACACCACATTTAATTCACTGGACATTTATCTCTCAAACAAGTAACTTGCCACATAAAGCTGGTAAAAATAATGATTAAGATGCTTTTTACAAATACAAAAAGTAATACTGAATAATGTTACTAAGATAAGACTCCACAGACCGCATTTTCTTTGTGATCTTGCTTCAGAAAGATTATGCTTGCTATGTCAGAATTACTGTTGAGATTCCACTAAAAATAAAAAATAAAAATGGGATCTCTAAACCATAAAATCTTTGAATATCATCTCAGAATATGTATTATGGACCCAATTAGATAAGATTTTTCCAGTTAGGATTTGGATTCTCTGACATCTTAGTACACAATAAACTCAATTATGCAGGATTTATGCATTATACCTGAATCAGTACCCTGAAAGTCTTCAGTATGGACACTGCACTTACCCAGGTTAAAACATTAGGATTTCAAAGTAAAGTTAGCCATAAACCAGTAGGTAGACTATGACAAGAAAAGTATGTGTGTCAGTGATACATGCCCTTACAGGGTAAATATTTTTCCAAAGTGAATATATATTGGACAGTTTATAAAGAGATCCCCAACTTCAAAGACACTACTGAGGAGAGGGAAAAAGAAAAACAAAACAAAACAAAACAAACAAACAAAAAAAAAACAACAACAACAAAAAAAACCCTGCAGTTCTCAGGCCTTGAACTAACATCTTGCAGTGGAGCATAACCAAAATATGGGTCTGAATTATTTGCCTTTCCTCCATGTTGAATCACATGTAACTGTTCTGGTAAACAGCAAGCTTCATTTAGGCAGTGCCAGCTGTCACAGGGCAGCATTACAGAACAGCTCCCTGGGCTGGGCACAGCCACAGCAGAACATGTTGCCCAACACACCATATTTACAGAGGGGTGGAGACGACCAGAACATCCTACCTGTGCCTCTGGGCTTCCTTTATTGCTAGGATACTCCTGCAGGAGTGGAAATTTCCTGCAACATCGAATGTTGGTCACCAGCAGAATGTGGTCAAAATGTGCTTACTTTCTTGAACCAGATAAATATTTGCGGTAATTTTGTCTTGAACCAATTAAAGATCAGTCTGGGTACTCAGACCTCAGACTTCTTGTTTTCTCAGTATAATTGTGTGTGGTCTCATAGCTTCGCTTATAAAAATTCACTTCTCGTTCTCTCATTAAGTCAGAGGAGAAGGGAAAAAAGCAGCTATGTGTCTCATGACAAGTTCTCAATTTGATCTGATTCAGTCATATGGTCCTAACACCTCCAATTACGACTACATTTTCTCTCTCTCACTTAAGCAGTTTGAGTTTTCCATTGCAGCTTCATCTCAGCCTGACTGAAGCTGAAAAGCCCATTCATGGTTTCTAGGCAGAAACAGAAGTACACCATGAATGCCACAACTTAATTCTGTTTCATGCTTGGTATGATTTCTGCATGACACAATGAATGAACTATTATAGATAACTATAAATTCCAAGACTGCTAATATCCCAGAAATTAATAATTCATAAAAAATGAAACTCCAGTTTTACAGTCCAGTTTTACAGACCCAGTGCTGAATAATCTGTTCATTTGCAAACGTACACCAGAAAGATAAACAGTTTCATGTGTTCGTACTTCTGTACATGCAAAGAATTTGCCATGCTACAAGTGTTAAAAGCATCAATATTTTATCTCTGTCTCTGCTGCAGAACAGCAGATGCTACCATCACCATGGGAAGTAGAAGAAGAGATATTCATCAGCCATTCTAGCACTGTGCTGAAGAGCCAGTTTCTAGAGGTTCAGAATACTTGCAGATCCACAACTGAAGCTTCAGTTTCAATGCTCAGAGCCATAAAAGCACTTGGGACCATTTCTGTTATTGACTTAGACAAAATGCTTAGGAATACTGAGGTGTAAATCTCACTATGTATTTTCTACAAAGGCAGCATTTGCCTCTACATTGTGACCCAGGAATTTCCATGCAATAGTACTCCACAAGGCAGGTTTTTGAACAGACACTTTTTTTTACTTAAGATTTCTCTACATCACCAGAAATACATATATATATACATATATATATATAATTTACCTTTCATCTCTTAGCCCACAATGCTTTAAAGATTTGAACCATGCACCTAAGTAGGGGGTCAGGGCTTTATTCGATATTTTCAGTCATTCCACTTACTTTGTCTAAGCTGCACTGGCATTAGATCCACAGAAATAGATGTAAATACCATACTGTAAAGACTATTACATAACTCTCCAATTTATCAATTGCCATAAAATGTGATTGTTGAATCAATAGGCATACCTGGCTTCCTAATTACATTGCTTCAAATTAAAAGCAAATAAGGTATTGACATTTATGATTAGTGGAGGAAAAAGACACTGATGCTTGTAGTTCAGCATGGGATCACAGCTGTGGCACATTTATCTGCTTCAATTAAAACTCCAGTCACCTCATAATGCTGAGGTACCAGCAAATAAGAGCATCAGTGTACCTTGGCATCAAACAGGTTTCTCTTCATTCCATGACATCACACTACTACAGTCCTAATTTCTAAATCTTGAACACCATGAAGCAATTTTCTTCATGCCTGAGCTTTGGAATTGGCATATGTCATTCATATTTACATAGCTCTTTCATTAAAAAAATAAATAAAGGGAAGGCAGCAGTACGAGGAGAATCTCAAGGGTTATAAAGGTGTCATTTAAAAAGCTGCATTTCCAGGAGATGTACAATGACTACATAACTGCACCTTCCATTTATAAAAAGTAAATTTCTTATTCCGTTGGTGAATATGAATTATCCTCATTTTACCATATGTGATGTTTCGTTTAGTATCCCAGGCCTGTCTTAAAAAGTGGAACTTGCACAGCAGTCCACTAGTCTTCAAATGATCTAAAGAAACAAAACTGGCAATCTATTTAAGGAACTGTTTTTCTAACACCAGGGAGAAATATTTTGACTTTGGATAGAATACAAAATTCCCACTGAAGTCAGTGAAAGAAGTGTTTGGATGATAAACTGAGACCAATAATGACGTACCTCAATCTTTTCCTATTTATATTGGATCAAAAGAGACCAGTGGACACTTGCCAAGCAAATGTAAAAACAAGAGATTTTGTAGAGTAGAGTAGTTTACTGCAGGCTATCCAAGTCTCCCACCCATCATTGCAATTCGTCATCCTGAATGATGTGGTACCCACTGTTGTTTAGTGGTGTTTTTTTTTTGGTGTGTGTTGGTGGGTTTAGTTTTTGGGTTGTGTTTTTTTATTTTATTTTTTTAAATTATTTTTAGGGGCATGGTTGTCCTTTCCCTTCTCTTCATCTTTTAAGACGAAACTCATTTACCATTCCACACCACAAAGGTTCATAGTAGCCATTCTTCACTCCCATTCTACTCAGTTTTTTATCTGCTCCTTGCACCAGTAGCAAGACCAAGAGCTGCTAAATTCCTTTGTATAGTGCAGTTTTTCTTTCTATTAATAAGGCTGATGACTGCAATATAATTTCTACTACTGCTGGGTTTACTGAAGCCTGAGAATGTTTTTAGGCCATTCGCTGTGCCCATTCAGTACACTGCCTTCCCTTTACAAGGCTAGAGCATTCTCGACCCTCCCACACAACTGCTGTATCCTCCATTTTCTGCAATATGCACATTCTTTGCCTGGGTGATTTTATACTCTCTTAAAGCATAACCTAACTTCCTGGCACTCATTTTTCTGTAGGCAGATTTTATGTTATTCTCTTCTCTTGAATAAAGTAGCATAATACACGCAATCAGAAAAACAGATCCAGGAACAGGAAAGAGGAAATGTGATCTTACTCACATCACGTAGACAAAGGAAGCCTCCACAGAAGCTGAAGGGTTAGAGTATACGGCACATGGACCACAAAACATATAGGGGTGCAGAAGCAAAAATGTTTTGGAGGCTCTTACATGGTCAGAAAACTAATCTTTTTACTCTTAAGCTCAGCTTTCCATCAAAATCCAGAATTGGCTTGTTTCCTAAGTTCATTCACAACTTTCAGTGTATATATGTACATTCATGTTTATTATAATTTGAAGCTTCTTGGGAGAATTCATTTTGAGTAAATACCTACACATACCTAAAGTCAAATTCATGTTGACTATAATATTCTTCACTCCTCTTTCTTTCCTGGAGTGCTTCCATGTGCTCTTACACAGCTGCTACACTCCACTTGACTGATGATTTTCACACCTATACACATATTTTTCTGGAGATCTACTGTTGCCCAGCTGTTTTACTAGCTTCTTATACCTAACTAATACACTGAAATTTCAGCGACTGCTGTTGCATTCAATTTGCGTGTCTTGCGTCTATATTTTTATATCTTAATGATGTTGGAATTCCTAAACGTATTTCTTAATAGGGACTCTCCCAAACAAACAACTATAGCTACAGAAACAAAATTTTAGACACTTCTCCTAAACTTACAGGAGACATCTTCTTGTTTCACTAAGTGTTCTTCTAAGGAAAATAAAGAAAAATATGAAATTATCAGATCTCAATATGAATTCTCAAAAATAAAAAGATTCCCCACATCATACAACTCTCTATTACACTCTGGGATCTTCACTGCTGAAAATAAAACACCAAGTCACAGTATTTCAGGTGCTATAGAAAACCAGTGTCTGTAAGGCTTTAGTACTTCTGTTTTTCTTCTTTAATTATTCATCTCGGTGGCAAATTTCAGTTAGTCTGAGAGTCTCTATTTAAAGAGATTTCATCTCTGGAAGCAGTCTACTCAGGAAATCACAAAGACACTCACATTCTCATGTTTTCAAACTCAATAACCCCCTTAGAACTGTTATCACCACATTTTCAATACTAAAAGAATTAAACAGCTGACCTTTTCAAATGCTGGAATTTCACTTTCATGATAAACAGCTTTGGACCTGGAGTATTCGTACTAGAAAGCCACCAGTCCTGGCCCAGGATTTTCTGAGTTTAGGTTGAATTCTTGGAGTGGATTCCAAATCCCTGTATTTGGATATCAGCCTTTGGCACTGGCCCATTTCTATCCATAACAGTAATAAATTATGCAGTTAAGAATTTCATACTGATTTAAGAACCTCAACCGCCAGCAACTTCAATACAAACAGAGAGTTCTCAGAACATTATGGAACAAGTGTTTCAGCTCCAACAAGATCAAAGCAATTTAAGTTCAAGTTGGATTCCACTAAGACTACTTGCTATATGCATTAAAAAACAGGATGGGATAACATTTTTGAACACACCATGTTACTTCAGTTCAGGGATTGTGTCATCTCTGTTAACCTCCACCTCCCAGGAAAGACCTCCAGTCAGCCAGCCCAACAAAGACAGCCACTGACAGAATACTCTGACTGAAAGTGACACAGAGCTGAACTTCAGATTGAGAACCGTCATGTAACGTCTTGTAATCAGAAGACTTATTTTACATTAGTATCATAGTAAGACTTCACACTAACGTGTCAGGAGGCATAACTGAGGCAAATTATAAAAAAAAAAAAATACTTGATAACTCTTTTGGCAAAGTAATATACAGGCTGACAGGGAAAATGCACCCAAGACTAGACAAGATCTCCATAACCATACACTATAGTATCACAGTGACACACCATCTGATTCTAATTCCTATGCATGCATTAACACAAACTAGTCACCCCCAGGGTCATGATATCATTAGAAAAACCACAGATGGACTAGCACTCAGTCTTGTGCTGGCATTAAGTAGTACATTGTAATGTATTTCTTGAAGAAAATAACAGATCTATGTGATACTCAAAGTAATCCAAAAATGACATAGTAGAACCAGGTATTTGTACCAAGCCACAGAATGGCTCTTCTTAACAGAAGAAATGGAGCACAGGCAGGAGGTGAAGACAGGATAAGGGTGGGTAAGCTAAGTGACATTTGGCTGAACAAACAGTGGGGATCGTCTGTGATGTCAGAATTATTTCACTGGAAAATGGCTTCGACAAAAGAGGAAAAAAAATAACAACTGTTTAGCCAATAAAATGGAAAAATAAAGCTGCTAGGAAGTCATGAAGTAATATAGCACAACTTCTTTTAAGGCATCTCTCAGTGCACTATAATTTAGATGAAGAATAAAAACACAGTAGAAAAGAAAGACTAAATCTGCACTCATCTAGTCTTCTGAATGGTTTCAGTTGCATGTTTGCCAACTGCATTTGCATAAATGCCACACACACGAAGATCCTGAGACCTCAAAAGCATTAAGACAATAAGTCACTCTAGGTAATGCTGTAAAAAGTTAATTTTTCAGAGGCCTCTATGCAAGTACTGTTTTTTCTAAAAATTCAGAGGGAAATTTTACAGTTTCCAACAAATACTTATACAGCACTTGCTTGTGAAGTATGATTAGGGGCTGTGATAACATAGTACACTACTTGTCTGCCATGCAACCACATCTAGAAGTTTTAAGAATTTCCTTAAATTGCTGTTTTATTTGAAATGACCAAAAACTATTCTTGATAGCTTCTAAAATGAAATTCCACCTCTAACTACTCTAAGAGAGCAAACTTTTTTTTCTCTCTGCTGCAACTATCAGTATATACAACTATAGTAATCTTGTTAGCCTTTTTTTTTTTTTTTTTTTTAACATCTAGTCAGGAAAGGATAAAGTAGAAGGCTTCTGTTTTATCCATTATCTGGTGACCAAGCTATATTTTAAGCATCTACAAGATTAATGTTTACTTCCTAACATGTTCTGTAGCAAGAGTTTATCTTCCAAACAGAACACAAGGATTGCATTGTACAGCACCAAAGTAATAAGAAAGTAATCTAGATAAATAAAAAATGACTTAAGGTGCTATTCGTCTCCAATACTGAGCATTCACAGGTTAAATTGAAGTCAGACTGCAGAATTTCAGCACGTTTGGAAGCCCAAGATTTCAGAGCACTTTTAAACTGCAAGATACTGCATATCTCTGTTGTACTGATCAATCAGCTCCAATCCTTCCTGACCTAAATACATTTCCAGCCTAATTCAACTCAGCCTAAGATGACCAGTGGAGTACTCTTGATGCTTAAGAAGAAGTAAATATATGAGGGTGGGTGAATAGGAAGCATCACCCTCCATAGGAAGCATTACCCTCCCATATATATTGAAAATAACTATTTCAGGCCTCTCTTTGCAACAGGGAATAGTCTGAGATATCAACCTATTTCTCATGTAAACATATATAAAGATCACTAAAACCTCCCTGACTTCTCGTAATCAGTCTTGCCAAAATCCTGCTACAAACCAGGAAATATAAAGTATACTCCAGAGGCAATGGGTCTCCATGTTCTGATGTTCACCTCTGGAAAAAAGAAAACAATTTCCAAACATGGAGCAATAGCCTCTATGTAATTTATTGCCATGCATACCTCAATCGATGTTAAGAGAAGAAACTTCAGATAGTATGAAAAAAAAAAAAAACACATTAGAGAGCTAAATCCAAAAACAGTGTGCTGAAGAGTTAAGTGAACTATACAGACACCAAAAGAGTGTGGGAATGAAATGTATGAATGCACCAACAACTTGAAAAAAAAAAAGTTAACATTCAACACTTTCTTTTCACAGATCAGCTGTGTCTGCAACGTATATCGCTCTCATCTTGCAACTTCTTACTTTCATTCCACTCTTGAAAAGCTGCGTTAAAATTTCCCAATGGGCTCATCATTCTGCAGGTTTGCCTCTTACAGCATATTTCTGTGTTTCTGCTATAATACCAATTTCAAAAAAAAAAAAAAAGTTCTTAACAAATCAACAAGGGTATGAAAACTGAAGAATTATTAAAAACCAACACAACACATCAAATGGTTGACCACAGCTTTTATAATTGTTTAGCTAAATCCTTCCTTATTGTCCAATTGATTTCAAGGGGGTTGTTGGAATTATATCCACAAAAAGAGAAACACAAATTGCATATTCTTGTGTACTTTCCACAACCTACTGCAGACATGAAAACAAGCATAAAGCTCATTTATTCTTATAAAACAACACAACATGAAAACACCTAACTTTGATGTAGTTGTTAATAAAAGATTTAGTCATAAAATGCATATTTTTGTATATTATATATAGACAGAATTTTATAACTATATCCTAGGAATGGAAACATTCATAGAACACAGCTAGGCAGATAACCCAACTGATGGATTGCATAGATTTTCACAAATTGACAGATTTGCTTCTACCTTGGAAAGAGCTCCTTGCAATTATAAAAACTTGTTAAGACAATTATTTAAAGAAGAATCTGAAGAAAGCTTAGTTTGTGTCAATTCTTAGCCTCATAGTATGAAATATTTTTAAAAAGTCAAATATTTACTTGCTGTCAGAAATGAAAAAAGACTTAGTATCACCACCTTTTCCCTTTGCTGGGTATATAAAACCCTGTTCAACTGATAGTTTTGTAAACATACAAATTTTGGCATATTATTATTTATTAAAAGTGAATTTTAGTGCTCTCCACTATGGGAAAACACCCAATTTTCTGCCAAGCAACCTAGAATCTTTCACATGTCAATTGGAAACTCGGAAAGACAAACAAGAAATTCCTTCTATTCTTTGTAGGAAATACTATCATAATTATGTGCGCGCTTTGTTCTTTTCTTTCCCCAAAAAGGTGAAACTTACACAGTAGGCAGAAAAATAATTGGTGGGTGAGGATGAAATTTGACTTAAAGGCAGCTAATGAGATTTCCATAAGCCAGATAAAGTGTACTCACTCAGCTCCTAGAGTTCACAAGAGCTCTATGCCCTACTTCCCCCATTTCTTTTCAACTCATGCCAAAAGGCCTAACACCTGCTCTGCCCTCATGAAACTTGTCCCCAAAAACTGCATTATCAAACATACACTCCGTAAC
This sequence comes from Aythya ferina, assembly GCF_964211825.1. NCBI lineage: Eukaryota > Metazoa > Chordata > Aves > Anseriformes > Anatidae > Aythya > Aythya ferina. The sequence continues at coordinate 13,875,742 of NC_140302.1, read as the reverse complement.
ACAGTCAATGACATAGAAATCCTGCCTAACTTGTGCCATATGTGCCAAGTGCAACGTATATTAATGAACCCTGCCAAACTACAGACACAATCTTGAACCTCTTCATTGACTTTTCTTTTCTAATCTAATTCACTTCTTCCCAGTATTTATGCTGTTTACCTTTTGCATGCCTTCCAAATCAGGTAATACAATTCAATTTTTACAGTCATTTTTCCATTCCTATTCCCAGTGTTGCAATGAACTGCAGAGAACTTCAAGAACAAGGTAATTTGGGCAACAAGAATGTCTGCATAGACATTCTTAGAAAAATATAAATTTCAGAGTGAAATTGAGTTAGCTGTATACTTGTGACAATTTTCATGTTGGATAATAGCTTTTCAAGTGTTAAACAGTTTCACTATTGCTCTGAAATAGTAACCTAGTTTCATTTTCATTTCAAACAATTCAATACATTTATTTTCAAACCAATCCATACAGGGAATTCTATATCATTTATGAAATAGATTAAATACGTGTGACTTAATAATCACAAAAAAAATCTACCTTATTAGCAATACAGCAGAAAAAAAGAGTTTCCCACACAGTATTACATGAACCCTTTGACTTATAAAACATGCTCTAAACAAACAGTAAGTAACCTAACACAAAGATCAGTCTTCATTTGTGATGTGCCACAAATTACATTACAGGTTATATAACACATTGTATGTTTATTCTGGCTCAGATTCTTTCACCTGTTCTTCTCCCCTGGCACTGCTAGCACTACCAGATGGGTCCATTTTAAATTTAATTCATTTGCCCTGTCTCCTGGGATTCCAAAGAAGTAAAGCACTGACAAGAGTCCTGGTTATTTCCTTTCTTGGATACAAAAAAAAAAAAAAAAAAAAAAAAATCTAGGCAGCTATTTTCCTTTTAAGAACAGAATACAGCATTCACAAATAAATATCTGAGGAGAACGTGTGGTTCAAAGCAGCTAAAAATAGTCCAATCAACAAGCATATGCTTAACTGGGAACCTTCCTAGAGTCTAAGAGTAACATTATTCTTTAGTCAGTGCAAATGGCTCAAAAGCCATTTTATTATGGCAGTGGAGCAAGCATATTCATCACTGTCTATACACAAAGTGAAAGCCATACACACTGCATACCAAACTACACAGATTCCCTTCTTGGCAGTCTTCATTCCCTGTATCATGTTACTTGTCAATTCTTTCAACCAAATCCTGCAACACATTACAATTAAATTTTCATTTCATCCAAAATAAAGACTTTTTAATTCTTTCACTATCTCTTTCTGAAAGTTTTAACCACCTGCAGTTCCTTAAAAATAGGAAATGCTGAAAGGGACTTGCAAGCTGTGTTTCCTTTGCAACTCAGACAAGTAGAGCAAGTGGATACTAATGAAGTCATCTTATCTTGATTACTAGGTTGCTTTACATGGACTTGGGCAAACCAGTACTTCACAACCCCCCACCTCTCCTGTATCTCTCATTATCTACACAGAGAATGCACGATGCAGAGAATTGCCCCTTTGTTAAAACCAGCAATAGGATAGTAACTACACCTGCAGAACTACAATATTTTTCAGAAGTAACGTTCAGATTCTCCCTTGGGTATTTTGATGTTTCAGATGGACTTTTCAAATTGCTAGGTTGAATTTGAAATATACTATGCTCCTTGTATCAAGTGGTACATTTTAAACCGCTATCCCGGAACCCTAACAATTAATTTTCCCACTCACAGAAAATGCTATAAAAATACCACAAGCCTTTCAGACCTATAAAAGGAGGTTAAATGGTGTAGAAAAGCCAACACAGCACAGGAATGAGTTTTGCTTCAAATATATCAATAAGAAACACAGACTGACTTACAAACAGTGCTGCTACCTCTCCAAAGTCTGTCTGCATAATGGGCATGGTACATCCCTACTATGTTAAAACATTTACATTAATTTTTTGCTCTTAATGTCACAGAATCATATAAGAACTTCAGGTTTTCATCTTCTAGTGATATGCTTATGGGTTACAGATTCAAGGCTATGTGAACTAATCAAAAACCTGATGCAAGAAGACAAATAAAAATAACCTATAATTAAATTCTGAACAACTGAATGATCTTTCAAATATTTAACATGAATGAAGCATTGCCTACAGAAGAACCTGTACTGAATTAAAACAAGAATTTTAATTATTTTAATATAAAAAGGAACTAAAATTTAAGTTGACTTCAGTGTTTTTTTAAACTATTAGAAATGAGCCCAAATATACCAAAATAACCTGACCGAATAAAAACAGACACCAAAGAACCAATACAAATGTAACTATGGAAATGAAGAACCCTCTACTTTAACTGATATTAATGATTAAAGCACTGCTATAATATTAAGACAAACAATTTTTGGATGAATTGCCATCACAGAGCAGATTTCCATTTACTTATCACAGTTAAGTTCATCAATTTAAAAAGACAGACGCAGATTCAACATTGTTCCTTAAGGAGTTGAACAATAGCTTGGTAAAAATCCCACACTTTAAATGATGCCTCTACTTGTTTACAAAACGACATTTTAACAGACCTGACGAAATACAAATACACACAGGGGAACCTTTACAATTCAGTTTACATTTCCAGAGTTTTTTTGTTGTTGTTGTTGTTTTTGTTTTTTGGTTTTTTTTTTTTTTTTTTTTTTTTTAGAACTTTTACCTTTAATTGAAACTGTCATGACCTTTCTCTCCACTTCCTTTAAAAGTTTTTAGAAGTAAAAACCCCAGAGCTCAAGTTTACAGTGACATGAAAAGCCCTCTGAAAACAGCTTGGACACTAAGTTCTATCACCTGTTATCTCAGTCCATAATGCTTTTTTTTTTTTTCTCTAGGTTAAACATGCAACACCTGTTTAAAAACAGTCTGTCCCAAAACAACTCAATTTCTCCTCAGTCAGGATATAAAATATCTTCATCCATACCAACTTCATACACCCTTCAGAATCCTCAGAAAATCAATAAATAAAAGATTATTTTAGAATATTTACACTGAGATGGACCAGTAGTTCTGTCACAGCCCAGCACCTGTGATACTTTAAGGCAATATCAGGTCATCCAAAGTCATAGGTCTTACCATCATCTTCACCAACCTGTTGGTTCATTCTCCCATTTGCAGTAGCCTGCCAGGGTCACAATAGCCAAGGCACAGAAAGAAACCCATGAAAAAAAACTGAACTCCAAAATTAACATTACAGCACAGCAGAATAAAAAGAGATCTTTGGAAGAGCAATTGTAGGAAACTGTACATATATTATAGTGATTTAAAAACAAAAATCCCACATCAAAAAGAAAGGAAAATAAAGCCAGAAGCATGCCAAAAATACTAATGTGGTGGTTTTTTTTTTGTTTGTTTGTTTGTTTTGTTTTGTTTTTTTCTCCTAAAAGCATTGTCTAAACAGATTAACTGCACATTTGCAAAAACAGGTATATTAAAAGAACATAAGAGCTTCACGCTATCTGTGCTTCAGTATTTATACCCTCAAGGCTAGTTCTGGGGACTGAATACTTGTTAGCAGGTGCAGTGAGTGTACTAGGTATGCTGGAGCTCATCTCCCTACATAGTTTCACCTGAAGGCAATCCTCTTACCAGCTCTAGAAAAACTGGAATTTACTTTTAAAAGTGCATTCCTTATCTGGCTAAAACATTGAAATGAACAAGGCTACGTTCACCAGAAGGACATAATTAAATTAATACTTCTATATATAATAGAGTAGAATGTCTATTGCAGTGATGTCTAATAGTGAAATCCAACTCACTTTTAAAAATTTTTGGTATTTGAATTTCACCCATGAGATCCCTTCTGCTCAGCAAATGCACCTAAAAATGCAGTTAAGGATAGGGAGTTATTGTTGGTTGGCAGCCACAGCCTGTCCTCAACACAGGTCTGCTACCTTGCAGAGTCTTCTTCCACACTTTACAGTTTGGACTTATTAGCAGTGTCAAACCATGACCTCAGGATGATAAAGCAAGTTTTATAATCAAAAGCACTGCAGCCAGAAAACACTTAACTTCCTCTGCAGGATTTTTTTTTTAAGTAGTAAATGATCTAACTTTGTTTAAACAGACATTAGAATAGATGATGTATGGCCTACATCACTTTAACTTCATATGAAGCCATAAAGTTGATGTAAACATAACATCACATGGCTTAAACACCTTCACAGAATTAATCAATCATACTCTAAACCAAATTCACCCCCTCCCACCATCTCAGGACTGCACAAGTGAAATATAAATGCTGATCAGCCACTTCACACTTTACCTCCCCTCCCCCCCCTCCCCTCCCCCCCCACCCAGCCCGCCACCCAGCCCAAATCCACACAGAGTATAATCTGGCCCACCTGTTGACAGGACACAGCAATGCTCTATCTGATCACTAGTGAAGGATTTTGATAATTAGTAACCCAAAAGCTTTCTTTCTTTGCTGTATGCAATGCAAGCCAAAGTATCTTTGGGCTGTTCTATACTGAAATACTACCTATTTCAAAACCTATAGTTCTATTTTTCCATGTACTTAAAACAAACACAGAAGCTCATAAAATACTGAATTTATTTTGTTGCTTGAAAAGTAAGTAAACATTTCACCCTAGAGGTTTAAGTATTTTACATGTCTACAAAGTATGAATACACATCCTCTCATTCAACCACTCCTTAACAAAAAAGGAAGGTTTCTGAATAAACTTTCTAGTCAGTTGTAAGGACACGTTACTTTTGTATGCAGATGGCACAGGACTAGGACTAAGATCTATTCACCCAACCATTAGCGTTTCTCACCTGATGAACACCAGCCCAGACTGTACTTTTGCATGTACAGTAAAGTTTATGTGCAGTCTTATTAAAATCACTGTAGCCATAGAAACAATAACCTGTTCTGAGTACTCCCCATAATTTTAATATGGGAGCATGAAAAATTTGCTTCTTACCTATTTTTAGTGAAGTTATTTCTTAAAAAAGCAATTGGCTTGAAATAAGTATTTTTGTTTAAGTGGTGTGTATCAGCCTCTTACATAAGAGGCCTGTCTGAATTTAAGAAGAGATTGGACTGTGAACTTAGGCACATGGTCTGAACTTTTGGGTAGACCTGTGCAGTGTCAAGAGTTGGACTTGATGATCCTTAAGGGTCCCTTCCAACTCAGGATATTCTATGATTCTATGATTCTATGATAAAAGAACCTCTGAAATCAAAATTTTTATTCAGACCTTAAAAATAAAATAAATTTTGGTGTGTAATAAAGTGTTTTGTGCAAGTGTTGACTCATGTTCCACATGCTGACCTAAATAGCTGCTGTATGAGTTTTCTTTAAAAAATATTCATAATTTAATAACAAACATAATGCCATCAATTGAAAATCAAAAGATTTGATCTCAAAACAACAACATGTTTTTTTCTTCCACTCCTAGAATCGCATCTTATCATTCAACTCAAATATGTAAAGGTTTTCCTACAATACATATCCTTATGTTAATATGAAAAATTTATCATTTAAATCATTCAGGCAGAGTCAAATCTGAACACTTTGGATGGCATTTGACACTTTCAGTAAACAAAAACTTTGTTATATACTTATGACACATTCCAAGGATGCAAGTAAAATGATTTTTTGTGAATAGGAAAAAAGGGGGGGGGTATTTTTTTAAGGAAAAACAGATAGGGAATTTGAATTCTGCTTTTATTACTCATGAAAAGACAACATTAAAACTTATACGTGTAAGAAGGTGTCAGAGGATGAAAAGGAGCATTTAAATCAAGTGTTGTATGGCCTTAAACCAAAGGGAAAAAAAATCCTAAGCATATAATCCATATCTCTGTAAAAAACAAACAAAAAAAAAAAACATAACAGACAATAACCCTACCCTGCAGACAGCAGAAAAATAAAACTGTGGTAAAGGACCCAAGGTATACATTATTGCTGAAAGCCTGAAATGATATGAAGATAATGTGAACATAGAAGCAGCTGTTCACTGTTTCTAATGCTGATGGAATCAGAAGCCTTCAATATAAATGCACCTGGAACAGAAGACAACTAACGCAAGAAGCTGGTAAAAACTTCCCACGTAATACAACCAATTTATCTGATGTGTATAACCAGAGCATTAAAAAATTGCTTTGTGCAGAGAAACATTAGCACCACACATAGACAGACCGTGCAGTTTTCTTCTAACTAGACTGTGCTTTGATTCCAAGTGATAAAAAGAAAATGGCAAAAGGAAAGTGTTTTTGTGTTTGTTGTTGTTGCTGTTGTTTGTTTGTTTGTTTTTTCTTCAGTTCTTAAAAGCCACAAAGAGTATATCAGCTTCCTCATATAACACTATTTATAGTAGGGTAACCTAGAAAATGTAAAAACATGACACGACATTGACCTGTTGACTGGCAAACTCACCATCAAAAAACTGACAGCCAGTCACTGCTGGTCAAAGGATTTGCCAGGATATTTGAAAGCTCCTGAAATACTCTACACTAACTATGACTGTTGTTACAGGTCAAAGAAGCTAGGAACCTGTTTCAAATAATCTGCCCAGCAGAATACCAGTGTATAATCACTACTAAAATGAGTTTAATAGAGTTCATAATATGGAGAAAAAGAAAAGAAAATAAAGATGCTAAAACAAATAATCAAATACAACATGATTATTCACTTTATTTTTGTAATATAAAGGCCATCATTTGCAAATTGTTTTTTTTTGAAGACATATCTATAATGTTTCTCCCAATCTTAAAGTAGAAAATAAATCCAGCATCAATACTGCTACAGTTGCTCTCATTATTAATAGCACATTTAGAGTGAGTCACCTTTTTAGTTTAACAAGTAAGAGATAACACATTACATAAGAATCTAAAAGATATCGTGAAATTGATGAAAGATATCAAAAAGAAAATGACAAATATTTAGTTAGCATTTGCTTGGACAAAGGGGAACAAATCTGTATTGTAACTGTATTATTAGGTATATAAAAAGTAATTAAAAGTGCAGCACAGAAAAGCTGCATCTAATAGTTATTGTGACAAGCCTCTCAAATTCTAGCCCAGTTGTTTTGTTATGTTACAATTGTTTATTATGGTACAGCATGTCTCAACAGCCTTTCGGCTAGGTAACGAGACTTGTCTTTTGTTATCCACTTTATGTTAGCAGTTCTGATATCTATGCTTCTATGTAAATTAGGTGGTGATAAGGGCATGGAAAAGGGATTTCCAGGACTGCAAATGCATCTCTGTCCTGCAGGTGAGCCACAGGGCAAGGGACCTTTGCCAGTTCCATCAAGTGGGCACTTACTGTGTCCCTAAAAAATACCCAATGCTTGTCCTTGCACATCAACTTGCAGGAGAGATGCCATGAAGAGATATTGCCAACAGTTCAAGCATGCAAATTTTGATTTCCAAGAGCAGGGGGGCTGGAAGGAGGTGCAAGTCTTAACTGGAATGGAAACATACCTTGTGTGATTTTTAAATATTGTTTCTAATGTGGAAATCCCAGACATAATGGCCACAAGCCAAGTAAATATATGTCTCTACAATAAAAGAAAAAAGCTTTTAAAAGCTTAAAATGTTAACATAAGAATCGTTTGGAAAAAAAAAAATATATCAGATTCATCTAGAACACTGTGAACATCTAGGCCTGAGTCCAAAACCACTGAAGTTATTAGGATTGTCTCCCTCTATTTCAAGAGGCTTTGGATAATGCTCTCAGTTTCTGTAGCTCTGAAGCTGACAAATATATGCAATATATCATCTCAAAGCAAACTGAACTCAACACATGTCAGTGACAGCACATTCATTTAAACAGAACCACGCATACTATATATGGGAATAAAGTGTTCCTTTCACAGATGCAAGCCTGATGTATTCTCAGGCTATTAATACCATCAGCATTCAAAATGGGCCTTTCCTGACCAATGCATCTCTGACAGGCATGGAAGACAGGTATCTTTCTTTTTTCATTTATTCATGCAGCTATATTATTGGCAAAAGTGCTAACAGCAACTCCTACTGCATTGCCACCTTCTTTTGTTGCCCAAGAAGACCTATGTGCCACAAGGAGTACTTGCGCTTACAGACCATGAGGTTGAATCTGGAAGGTGTACTTAGCCCTGCATAAAGTTGGTATAAACTCTGCTCTAGCCTTATGATCTCATAGGGTTTGGCACTGTCCTGTCACAGTACAGGCACAAGAGTTACACCATAAGCACTCAACCGTGTAGCAGCATCTGAATCCAGGACAGAAACAAAGCATATTGAGATAGCTTTTTCAGTTGTAGTGCATTTATTTTTATCTCTGAAATTATGTGGGAGAGAAAAATATTTTTTGACTATTAACATCCACACATGCAATTTTCCAGCAATCTTTCCCTTAGAAAAATTCCACCTGAGTTGTATTCACAGTCCTTCTTAGACTTCCCACTGACAATTTGATAATCTTCATATATGTGAAATATATAATTATATGCAGGGTTACTATAAAGTACTTAATAGAACCCAGCGAATACCCCATCTTCCAAATTTTATTCTTCCATCTGACTAACTTCTCCGGAACTTCTGTCCTTCCTTTAACGCTAGAATGCATCACTGCTTCTGAATGAGAGCCTCATCTTGCAGAGGAATTATTACCAGCCAACCCTGAAATTCACATAAACTTTCATCAATGTGAGCTAGATTCCACAGAATAGCAGAGCCAATCTCTGCAAATCCCTCTGGGGGGAACAGTGACCATTGTTCTTCATTTTGCCTGCTGACTAGAGATTACTGCTGCTGCTTGAGATCTGTCTCAGGAAGGACACTCAATGACTAAGATTCGCAATCCACCTTCTTGCAACAGTACAGGACAGACATGGAACATCACTGCTTTTCTAATTATAATCGTTAGATCTTGTCCCTACAGAGATTATACTTAGGACCAGTGTTCTCTAAATTTTCAGTGTTTCTGTATCCACGGCTGTAAACTGCCCTCATTCTGTACCAGAAATCCCACAGCATCAAAACTGTGTACATAGATCATTGTTACTAAAAAGCTTTTTGTTCCCTATTACAGACATTTCTTCTGTTGTGCTAAACTGGAAAAAAATGTAAAATCTAATGGTTTCCAACCACCATCTACAGACTCACAAATGTGTGAGAGTTGCAAATTCTTCCTGAGCACAGATTTTTCTCCTTAAATGTATGCGTTGCAAAGCCTTGAGAATAAGTATTACACTGCATCAAAATAACATTTCTGTCAAGATTGTTAGGTTTACAGCTTAAATCCTTGTCCATACATTTTCTTTCCTGCATACATAACCAATTTTATCATGTCTTTATAAAATGTGAAATCCATTACGAGCTCCAGAGAGCTGGAGCCTTCTATTTCACAGGAGACCAGCAGTGTGGCAAACAGCCGCACACCCCTCTTCATATCGCTGTCTCGTTCACTTGTAGGAACACCATCTGCAAAGAGCTGCAAGCCCCTCTTCTCCCAGTCCTTGACCTCTCGAATGTGCTCGTGTCTCAACTGGCAACCTGTCCGGTGGGACGCTCACAGGGCGCTTACACACAGACCACCTGATAGCCATAAGATAGTAATGTTCCCGTTTCTCGAGCCAGATTGAGCATGTGACTGAAGAGTGAAATGCTTAGCAGCCCACTGATAATCTCTTGAGCCTCCCAGTTGTTCATGCACTTCTGTTCAGTCCATCTTCGAGAGAGTCGAGGTGAGGCTTCCAAACACAGATTTACGTGAAGGTATTTCCAGCACTATCCCCACACAAGCACCTTCTAATGTACTCTCCTACTTTTCTGAGTATATGGTGCCTGCCTTGTTTTTAGATTGTTTCTTTATTTTTATTTGGAGAGGAGATTTACTTCAGTACTGTTAGGGAACCAACAAACCTAGCTATCAAAGAGACAGTGTGGCCGAAACACTTATTCTTTTAGGGAAATCAGATTTTTTTCCATTTACAAACTTCCCCAAGCCTGGGTGAAAACGCTCAGCTTACCAAAGAGGTCTTCTGCAAACATTGCTCTTCCAGTAAAACTTCAATTTTTCTATTGACAACAAACAGCAATGCTGGTCAGTTTCTACTGACCCAATCTAGCACCGTGTAGTTTATTAAACTTCCCAAATACATAGACTAATATCAAAGAATACTATTGTGGCTTGTCATTTCAGGCCAGTAACTGCCATCTATAACCAAGGGACTTCATTTGATATACAGATGAGTCCTGGATTATGTGGAGAAAAAGCTCTTCAACACTAAAATCATGCCAACATAGTGATGTTGACAGGCATAGTGATGCAGACAGCACCTAGACTAGCACCTGCCTTGAACACGTAAGGGGCACACAGGTACCACCCTGGGGAGACCAGGAGCAGTGGTATAGGGTCCAGTGTGGCAGTCTTCAGACAGGTACAGTGTGCACATTATGCTGGACTTCAGCTCCTCAGCTTCAGGAGCTCTCCTGCCCCAAACTTGTTGTTTCTCATTTCACTGCACCTTCTTGTTTAAGAGATTGTTCAAAGCCAATATACAGCATCATTAAGGTTTATGAAAATTAAAATGCCCTTCAGAAGCACAAAAAATGCAGAAGCAGATCTATAACATCAGAAGAAATACAGATTGTACAATAACTATTTAGCTACTGTGTGTAACTGCAGACTTTATTGTGCTTTTTTATTTTTATTATTACTTTATTTCCAGAAAAAAAAAAAAAAAGAACAACTAATTAAGTTGCTCAGAATGAAGCCCATTGAATTTGAATCTCGTGTTCTACTTTTAATATACAAACAGGAATGAGTTGGTCAAGGGACAAGGACAAAGCAAGCAGAAGACAAATTCTTTAACAAAATCTAAGTGTTTCTTAAAATGCAGATGTAAACACTGACGGGAAAAAAAAAATCTTTTGTTAAATCTCCACAAAATCACTGTAGTTATTTTTGCAAGAATTACATTTAAAATTATAAACCACATTAAGTAAAGTAAAAGAAGGGCTTCAACTGTAATGACTCACATTACATGAAACACTGATAACATAGGTCAAGATTTACATTGTTCTTTTCAGCATATTTTAACAAATGTAATCTCACAAAGGAAGCATGGAGCATAAAAATTCTGTAACTTCAGCCATCATTGGTACTATATGATTAATATTAATGTTCTGTTAGTATATAGCGACATAAATTGGAATGGAATTTCAAGGCACAGTGCTTATTTTTATTAATGGAATTCTATTACCAGAAGTTTTAGTATTCTCAACCTACTGTATCTTGGCTTTATCTCCAAAAAAAAAGCAACACTACTAAAATTTCATACAACAAAGTGTTAAACAATTTATGCCACGTTTTTGAATTCCAACCTGAAATTCAGTGAGTTAAGGAGGAAAAAATATTCTAAATTCTTCTATGCAGCCACTAAAAAGGCTTACATCCACTAAATAAAGTTGGCCATGATTGCTAAAACTGAGAAATGCAATGTGGAGACTAGAGTATAGCAAGAAGGAAATGAAATTTTTGCAGTTCCTTGCAATAACATATATGGATATAGGTGTTAGGATAGTAACTCTGTGCCCTCTTCCTTTTAATATACATGAGCTATCCAGCAAGAAGCCAAAGAAAAGATATATGAAAAAGACTTCTCTTAGCTCACTTGCTGGGACCACTCTTTTGATGAGAGGATGATGGACACCCCAGCTTTGCTACAACCCACAGAGTAGCAGAAGAAGCAGCACAGGTAAGGAAAGGTCCGAACGTGAAGAAAAATTCTTCAGTTCCACAGCAGGAGGAGCTACTTCTCATAAAACTGCTTTTGCTAGCAGGTCCAATATAGTCAACGGAGTATAAGTGTGCATTTGCATTTCTCACCTGGGCATCCTTGCCCAAGTTACCATGCAGCACAAAGTGGGTGTTTGGTAACAGCCAGGTGTAAGGAATTTCTAGTTTTTCCTTCAGTTAGCCTTCATACCCTAAATAATTTTGAAAGTGTTCTGCACTAACTCATGGCTCCTTACACACACAGAATTCCCTCCAATTCCCCATTTTAGCATGGACGGAATGTAGGATCAGCCCTTGAAAGTTCTTATTCAACAGAGGCTTGAAAACCCTTAGAAGTGTAACAGACACTCTCTAGAAAGAGACGTCTATCTCCCCCTACCTGCAGAGCCCTCTATCCGCCTGCCCCAGGGCGTGATACTCACGAATTTAGCTACTTCAAGTCTCGAGCATGGAATCAGCTCCAATCTTGCTACCCCACATAGCTGCCGTCTGTCAAATCATTCAGACTGGAAGAGCTGGAACCTGCTGGCAGTATCTGTTATTTAGCTAATGGATACATTTAGCCTATGAAACTTTAAGGACAATTCAGATATGTTTTTCTGTATTGGTTAAGAGAGAAATGATCTCTTTAACCATGTCTCAACAGCTATCAGACCACTTAGACTCACCAAGACGCTATGCAAAGGAAGTCTGCGCAGAAGCCTCTCAGCCCTAACTTCTAGTTAGCTCAATGAAAGAAGCAGTAGGTGATAACCTGTAGGATTTTCTTTTTCTTCAAGATCCCTTACAGCCCTTGCAGATTTGTCCCATCATGCAGTGAGGAAAATGCTAAATATACATGAAGGATAGTAATATACAGAGGATGAGTCTTAACTACTCCTCCATTCTCAAAAAAAAAAAAAAAAAAAGTTTTTTACAGTTGTAGGAACTGGTATTTTACAAGACATTTATTATTACAAATTCATTTGAGCTTTGTCATCATACCTGGCTAATGCATCTGAAAAAGTTCAGGCTTCGTTTTGAGTAAAATTAAAAATGTCTATAGAGAAGTGATACTGCCTAGAAGGTTTCCTGCAGCTTAAGGTTGAGTTAAAAGCTTTGTATTTTATACTGTATCTCTAACAACCTCTTCTTCCGTAGATAGGCCAAGTTCCTTGCCAGTGCCCTACTTTAAGCCGCAACAGAGGGGTTCTTTCAGGCAATCCTAGCTGGACACTCACCTAGCTCAACACAAACGCACCAACAAAGTACGGTAACTTCTCACACTCTAACTCTGTTTCTGGTTTCCCTAAGTGTCAGATCCTTGCGAAGCTGGGTTATGCGCCGTATCAAGCCTGTTTAGGGGGAGGGGACAGGAGAAAGGGGAAGACAGCTCACTGTACGTCAAAGCAAGCCAGCAACCTAGCAACCATATATTAAAAGGTGTGTGTGTATTTGTGGGTGTCTGTGTGCCAGGAATAACTGAAGCAGATATTATTCCATTTGTAATCCAAAAACTGTGAAAAGGGAAGGGGAGAAACTCCAGCTGCTAGTCTATTTTGGGGTCTGTCAAAATCCACTTTCACAAATACAGAGTCTTAACGCTTTCTATCCCATTTGTCTTAAACAAAAATGGAAGTCTGGACCTGAGAGGATTCTTAGCCTCGGCTTGAAGTGCCTCCTTCAAACCAAAAGGCAACCTTATTTCATGTACCACAATTTCTTCCAGCTGGTAACATGCAAAAATTGAAATAGTTGAGAGGTTGCCGCAAAAATTTTGCAATTGGATTAGAGGAATACTGACCTAATGTCTTTCCTGGGAATTCATGGTACACCTCTGGATATCAACACTTAATTCATGAGAAAGGTATGTAAGAGATTCTCAGGGAATGGAACTAGCTTTGACAAGATTTACTTGAGTGAGAAATTTCCCTTCTTAATCTTCCCCAAGTTTCTCACACTGTAGGAGAACCAAGAGTTTAGCTTGGCACGAATGCGTTCCCACCCTACGCGATCCTAGGGGGTGCACACCAACTTCTGAACCACACTGTTCCAACGTGCCAGCGCGCACATCGCCAAGTGGTTGAGCTGGTCCCAGGCGCACCCTCACTGCCACCAGACCAAGACCTGTGTGCACCCCTGTGAGGGCTGTAAGGCACAGAAGAGGCTGAGGGGCACCTGTCTGTGCTGCATCCAGCGCCTTGCTCCCCAGCCACGCTCCCCACATTGCCCCAGGCGACCCCACTGGAGCAGCATGCTGTCAGCCTACACCAGCCGTGTGGCACCTCCTGCGCTGCCACCTCGCTGAGGTGTCCTGGGATACGAGGCTGGACTCCTACTCCCCCTCCTCACTACCACCACTGCACCAGACCAGCAAAAGCAGCAAGAAGGGAAGGGGAGGGAAGGAGTGGGGAGTTACCTTGCTTTTGACCCCGCAGTGGCAGCAGACAGTCCACAGGTACTTGAGGGTCCTCCACAGCAGGATGATAAACAGTCCCCCAAAGAAAGTGACCATGGATGAGGCGAGGAAAGCCCACCACATGCGCTGTCCGCGGCTATCGCAGGGCACCTCCATGGTCACCGGGATGATGAGCGCATCCATCTTGGGCACATTGACGGGGGAGGAGGACGAGTCTGTGTTGAGATTGTTGGCGTTGATATTGTTACTCATTCTAAGGCCGCCGCCGCCGCCGCCGCCGCTGCCGCCCGGGTAGGAGCCGCCGCCGCTGCCATTTGCCATAGCTAACAGCGAGCCGGGCGCGCAGGGGCTTCCGAGAGCTCCTCCCGCCGCCAGCGCCCCCCAAAAAACCCATCACCAGCCATATTGCTGCCGCCGCCGCCGCTGCTCAGCGGGAAAAGGAAAATGAGAATAACGGCAACAAAAAGCCAAATCAAAACAAACGACCCGACCGAAAAAAAAAAAAAAAAAAAAAAAAAGGGAAAAAAATAATAAAGAAAAACGACCGCAACAATCCCCGGGTCCCTCTCGGGAGCCGACAGGCCGGTGAATTCCGAGCGTCCTCCTTGCACGGCGAAAATAATATCAACAAATTAAAAATAATAATGGAAAGGTAGTCCGCTCCTCCGACTCCCACCCCTTCCTTCTCCCGCAAACACGGCCCCCCCCCCGCCCCCCCAAAAAAAAAAAAATCAGCCACCACCACCACCACAGACTGATGCCTCGGAGCGTCTCTCCAAGCTACCCAGCGCTGCAACCCCACTGGCCTCCGCGGGGACCGCTCAGCCTCCGCCGCGGATCTTCCTGGAGGTGGTCTGTTATTATTGTTATTAGTCTTTAACTTGTTATTAGCGATATTCAGTCGTCCCCCCCCCGCGCACCCTCCTCCTCCTCCTCCTCCTCCTCTTCCAAGTCCAGCCCCTTCCTCTCGTCTTCCCCCCTCGGTGCCGGCGGCAGCCTCCTGTGGCTCCTAATTCATCCTCCGCTGGCCCAGCCGTGCGTGTGCCGCCTCCTCCTCCTCGCCCATCCTCCAGGAGCTCCCTCCGGGCCGCAGGCTGCCGCTCCCCCCGGTACCCCCCCACGGGCGGAGAGAGGCGCCGCCGCCTCCCGCCCCTCCCTGCCGGGGGGAGGCGGCGATGGAGGCCGGGGGGCTCCGGCTTCGGGGGGCTCACGGCCCCCCGCGGGGCCGCCGAGGCAGCGGCCGGGGAACGGGGCTGCTGCCGGGGGGGGCGGCGAGGCGGTGCCCGAGATGCTGCCGCTCCGAGGCGTCCCCCCGGCCCGGGCGGGCTCCGCAGCCGCGGAGGGGCGGGGGCCGTGACGCGGGGAACGCCCGGCGCTGCTCCCCTCAGCGCTGCTCCCCCCCACCACACACACACACACCCCGGAGCCCAGCTCCCACCCGAGCTGCTCCCCCCGGAGCTGTACATGGCCGGGCCGGGGGCTGCGAGAGGGGACGAGGGCGAGCGACAGCGGGGGGGGGGGCGCGGGAGGCGGGTGAGTTGCAGCAGCAGGTGCCCGGGGATGCGGGAACGGGAGGGGGGATGCTGCTGCGGGCAAGCGTTGGAGGAAGCGGGGAGCGAATAGATGGATATAGGGGATTTTTATTATTATTATTATGTTTCATTTCTGGAATTGACACGGGGAAACGTGGCGATCGTGCCGCGAGTTGCACATCGCCAGAACGTTCCTGAAATTAACCCTTAGGGATTAAAGCAGCGATTTGCCAGGGCACGCTTTGGGAGGGGGGGGGAGAGAGGGAATCCAGGGAGAAAATCTAAGAGGGGGAGGAATCCAGCAAGAAAATCTGGGTAGTTGTCTCCTTCATTTATATTCACGTATCGACTGTAAAATTTGAGATTAATCATTTATAAATAAAATCTCCCCTTGGCACATGGTCTGATCACCGGTTGCCTGCACCCAGTCTGGTGCAGATCCTCTTTTCACCCTTCCCTGGTGAAATGCAAAAGCCAGCATTTGAGGCGTTTCCCCACCTGATCCACTCACTGCTCGTGCACAGGGCCACCATGATGAAGCAATCATCTGTTAACCTTTGCCAGCAGTAGTCCGTTTTGGCATCTGCCACAGGTCTGTTTATTTTTGTTTTTTAGTTAAGTGTTGATAATGAGATTTTATGAGTTCTCAGGGCTTTTTATGGGTCTAGCTAAACCTCTCACCTCCACTTTTTGATGTAATTGCAACACCATTTGACAAACTTTGTAGGTTTAGCATAGTATATTGCTCCAGTGTCCTCCTTCAAGAGGGGGCTTCGTTCTTCAAGCATGGACTCACAGAGGCCTCCGAATAGAGAAAGCACTAGGCAGTAATATGGAGGTATATACAAGTGAGAGAACACTACATTACTGTATCCCAGGGGAAGTCAGATGCTCAGTTACATGGTGCACCTGAAGCAGCCTGCTCCCAGGGGACTGTTGTAAGAAGAAATTAAGTAGAGGATTTCTAAATGCAGAGAACAAGTGTGGCTGGAAAGAAGTGGCATGTTGCAGCTAACTTGTGCAGCCCCTGAAGGAGCTGCCACCTCCCCTGCCTGTCCTTACCAGCCCAACCCAAAGCTGGAAAGCCACCAAGGTGACCAAGTGTCATGGTGGCAGGGTGCACACCTGGAGGGCTGGGCCCAGAACCTGACACACTGGCTCTGGGTTTCTGGACTGGAGTTGAAGGAGTGCCCCTTCCCCACCTGTTACACATACCTGCAGGTTCATTTGTTCATCAGCTAATAGGCACGGAATGAGGGCAGGGACATTAGGACACAACCACTTGATGCCTGGTCTTCAGAAGTGCCAGGTGTTCACAGGTGCCCTTACAGCTGGTGGAAACCCCAGGCCCTTTGCACTCGGGAAGACCTGGGCAGTGAACAACAGAAGCACAGCATATCCTCAGGAAGGTTTTTGCATGTAGGAGTTTCTTCTGTGTCATCGACTGGTGGCAGGCAAGGGCTGGACCTCTGAAGCAAAGGTTATACGTATGTCTTCTCTTGCTGGTAGTTGAGAGGCTCCAGCAGGTATGAGAGAGGACTGCAGCCTGAAAGTGTTACTTTTCCCAAGAAGCACACTTTATACAGTCAGAAGATATGTGCTAAAAAACTATTTGACCCTGGATACCGTTGCAGCTGAACACTTCATGCATTGGGTTCCTGAGCACTCCAGATACAAATGAGAACACGAGGCACTTCTAAAATTGCATCCCCATAGGACACTATTTAGGAATGCAAAGGATGGTCCTACATGAAAGTTCAAACCAAAGCAAACCAAGTATACTGAACTATATAGACTGTACTCTAAAATAATTGGCTTTGAATATGTTTACACAACATGTAAACATTTAAGATGTATTGTGAACACTTATAAAAAGCTGACTTAAGTTCTGGTACTCAAACCTTCGTAAAATAACCAAACAGTGGTTTGGGTTTCTAGTTTATGAATGTCACACTACATACCCAGGGAGTAATCTTTCCTGTTACCTGTATAAACGAACTCCTGTTATTTACATAAACAGCTCTCAATCCTACAAATATTTATAATGGCACTCACACACAAAGTTAAACTCATTGATGTCAGCTGGTGAGACTCACGCTGTTTCTGAAGAGCTTGATTAATATGAGTTGTCTGCAAAAGACAAAGCATATATAAAGTAAGCAACTTTGTATTTTGTTCACTGATTCATAGGTAGAGAAATGACACTTGAATGAGTATCAACCAGGTGCCAGTTGAGTTCACGCTGTTATGAATAAGGAAAGCCCCACTTTCTACTGGAGTTTTTATAAAGTGCAGTTTGAGAACGCACACTGGAGCTGCCTTCTTCATTTATGGTGGTAATGCCTGCCTTTTACATTGCCTTCAGAACAAACAAGGTTTTCCAACTATGTTTCCTGGTACAACCTATCCTCAGTAAACACAAAATTTAAACAAATTAGTTTTCTATTTAATGTTTCAGCACAAGATCTCAAAATTTGTTTGCCTGAATAATATGTACCAAACTTAATGAGCACTGTGTTTAGCTGTGATTTTTCTGTTGCTACCACACACCACAGTCTGGGACACAGCTTGACATAAATCCGGAGGGTTAGGTTCCAGAAAAGGAGCATTTTAACAGCAAGCAAATTGCTCCTCTTTATGTAAAACAGTTCCCTCTTGTGGATGTTCTGTGCACAGTATCTCACAGAAAGCATTTAAAATATGCATTCAACCTCTATCTTTGCAATTAAAAAACAAGACCTCCATTCCGCGATGATCTCAACATACAGGACAATCTTCTTGCTAGCAATTACACAGACAGGTAAGGAAAAACAAACTATTGTATTTTATCCAGATATAATTAAGCTGCAAAATCACTCATTATCAATAACAATTTAATTCATTGCAATAACCACAACAAAGCTAAAGAAAAGTTGCATAACTGTACCTGCATGAGTCTAGCATAAATCACAGTAGTTTTGTTTGCTTCTTTGTTAGTTGCATTTATATGAGAAAACCTTCTTCACTTTACATAAAGAAACCTATGATTAAAAAAGAAGGAAAGCATACGCTGTGTAAAGAAAGGAGACAGTAACAGCAAAATAGTAAGGATTTCCAAGGGTCCCTGAACTAAATACTGAAGACAGAGAAATTCCTTAGAATGACAAAATTTTCATTAAAACTTAAGAGTCCACACAATTAAGTGGCACAGCTTTACTGCTGATACAATATTGCGTCAGGGCTTAATTTGGCATGATGGTTCAAACATCACATGAATGCAGTAACCAGGTAAGATATATAGGTTCCCTAAATTATGACTACATTACACAAATAATATATATATATATATATATATAGTTATTGTTAAGAAATTAGATGTGAGAGACTGAACACACAGACTGAACACATTCCCCCGTTTCACTGATAGGCATCTGGTCTAGCTCAGTCTGGAGAAATGATGGAAAGCATGTTATTAGCATGTTTTTGTCTTGAGGGAAATAAAATAAACAAATAATAAATAAATAAATAAATATATTAAAAAAGGATAGAAGCTTCTGATAGAATCCAGTATACCATAAACTTGTTTACCACAATTTGTTCAATGATCATATTTGAAACCTTCCTATTTGATTAAAGGTACAGCATGAATGTTGTAAAAACAACTTAAGGTTTTTACTTTTTACTTTTCCAGGGTAAAAACTTCCTAATTCCAACAGCGAGGTATTTATTTATTCTCTGCCACACCAGGCTTTGGGTTGCTATCTGAACAATCCCTTATAAGATGCACTGTTGATACCTTCTGTGATAGTTTAACCAGCCTAAATAATTACTATTTGTGACCTCCTTCTTTATGTTTTTGTTGTCACAACAGAACATACTGTTGGCTTTTATATAACTCGAGTAGTTGTGGCAGAGGAACAACTTACACAAGGAAGTACAATAAAATAATAATAAAAATTGTTTACTTCTCAATGAGATAGATCTGTATTATTGAGCTCAGTGGGACATTTGTTTTTGACCACAATGTTGCAGACATATAGCCACAGATGTCCTGCATAATTAACTCTGAGCATTGCTTTAATAATATTCCTAGTTTGTCTTGAGACGGGTGAAAAATAACAGATTTCTAGTGATTAGACAGGTATAGGAAAAAAAACAGCATGAGATAATTCTAAGGTATTTGTGATTTAATGCAAAACGTTTGCTCTCTGAAATGCTGAGGAGGATCTCCTGCTGATGTAAAACACACATAAGCATGCATCTGCTGTCCTTGTTTTAAAGACTCTGAAGTGGAAATATTTACAGGAGGTGATATTAATGTGCTTACAAAACTAGCATGACTGCATATAGCTCTATATTTGTATATGACAAATGATTACCATTTGTTCTTTTAGTACAATTCAGTCAAACTATTTCCATGAGTACTAATTGACAGTCTTGCTTAGCTTATTCTGCATATATCCAATGCCCATTCAAAGACTGAGGTACATATTTAGCATTATCATAATTTGCACTCTCTAACACCTTCTTATCGAAGCACTTTGCAAATACGAATACATTGAGCTTCATCACATCTCTCTGTAACAGTATACACGAACACTATTCTTGGCAGCAAGATTACATAACAATTTCCTTGAATTAGTTAAAACTTCAGTATTGAAATCTATTTTGGCACTTAACCCTGGCAAAATCCTCCAGCTGGCAGGACAAAGACATACCTCAGCAGAATGTTTTAATGGGTCACCCAATCATTCAGAGCGATCGTCTCCAGAATACTGGAACCCTTGCACTCAGTCCAGCTAAATAAAATATTAAAGAAAGTGCCCTACTCATATTAATCCACACAGTATGAATAGAATTTTAATACAGATTAGTATTGCAAACATATTTTCACTTGGCTTGCCTTTTTTTTTTTTTTTCATAAGTGGGTTCTTGAATATATTTTGTTTATTAGCTGGGTCCTACATCAAGACCTAAGATACTTCCTTGTCCTCAACTTTCCCTTACCAAATGACCTGAGCCATGCAATATTTGGTATATGTGATATTTGTTGCCAACAGGACTCCTTCTTACTGGAAAATAAGTGTTCTTTATGCATTAATTAAACATGAAGAAGACATGGCTAGCATTTGAAAAAAAGGTGATAGCAGAAATGGTTTCAGCTATATTACACCTTCTGAGCTTGGCAAGTGCATTTAATAAATATCAATACACCTATGTGAAAGGACTCTTGACTTCTCAGAATCAGAGCCTGTTTATTACTGTTGGTACTTAAGATTCTTCCTTCTAGCCAGGAATTTTACCACAGGGCAAGAGAAAATGGAAAGACATCAGGAAATATTCTTTATTAAAGATCATTTACTATACAGCTCTGCTTTGATTTTTCATAGTTTCTGCACCTAAAAGAAAAACTACCACTACCAATTATTAGAGATGGAGTGAACAGAAACTAGAAAGGAAGGACTGAAATTCACCATTTTTTCACTCCCACAGCTATGGGGAACAGGCTGGTTTGTTTGTTTGTTTGTTTGTTTGTTTGTTTATTTATTTATGTTTCCCTTCAAAAGTTCCTATAAAGCTTTCCTTTTCAAAATTAATAATCTAATTTGGTGAGCAAGCATTGCATACAGACAAATAGAACTCTAAACTACTGCTGCATATATGCTAAGATACCATATGAGCAGGGAGAGGTACAGTGTCAATGCCTGTTACAACAAACATGGAACACCCTGAAGACAGAAGTGGAGCAAGCACTGTTAAAACCCAAGTAGGCTAAATCACTATCAAAGGAGATACAGGAACAGTGCAGTAATATAATACATCAAAATGTATCAACGTAAAAAAAAAAAGACTTTTAAAATGTCCCTCTTATGTCGCTAATTCCCCTTTTTCTGAGTGGGCTCTGATGTCTGGCCAAACAATTGAAAGAGAGAATAAGCCAACCCCTTCACTCTGCCCTGAAGGTAACAAAAGAGCAGAGACAGGAGTTACAAGAAGTGGTGTGCAAAGAACCACCGCATAAGTGGGGCAAAAATTCTCTAACTTTGTCCAGTTCTTTGTACAAGTATCTGCATTCTTTGTTGCTTTCATCCAGGCCCAGAAAAATTCTCATGAGGAATACAGCAAATATTACAGTAATACAGCAAATATTACAGTAATACAGCAAATACGTAGGTCTCTTATGTGCTACCATCATGAAAACACCAAGTAGGGCGTGTGCATCTCCCATACCTTTGGGCAGCTTCCCACTGTGCTGTTACTGCCAGCTACGAATAAATTATTGCCATAGCAATCACAAAGACTAATACTTCTTTTTAAAAATATAATTAATTTGCAGGGATAAAGGGCTTTTGTCTCAATTTTTAATATTTTCTATTCATTTTACTTGATATCTTGCACACTGAACACACATAGATCAGGTACTTGGACTCATAGACTTGGACTCCCTACCTTTCTAAGGGAAAAATAAAATAAATAAAATAAAACAAAATAAAACAAAATAAAACAAAATAAAATAAAATAAAATAAAATAAAATAAAATAAAATAAAATAAAATAAAATAAAATAAAATAAAATAAAATAAAATAAAATAAAGAAAATTCTAAAAAGGAGGGAAGGAAAAAGACATTTCATTTTAACATATGATTTGTTTGTACTGGACAACCCTTTGTCATGTCCAGAAGCCAACTGTGCCACGTGGCACTTGCAGAGAGACGCTGCTGGCAGAGTCAGAGCCCCTACCATGGAAACACTGCCCATCATTCCTGAAAGCAGCTGCCAGCCTTCACATACTGTAGGGTTCAAAAGTCTGTGGTGTACAATTTAAAACAATTATTTGGGGAGTAAAGTGGTAGCAGCAGCACTGTGCTGTTGCTCTACTCTGATTAGGCCAGCGGAAATTTTCACCAGAAATACTTTGTTTCTTTTCATAAAAGTCAGCTAATTTTGAAAAAAAAAAAAAAAAAAAAAAAAAAAAGTGAATATGTACTGAAAATATCCACTGTGAAAAACAGCTCTGAGCTCTAGGTAATTGAATGTCTACCAGGTGTAAATCTGCTTAACTCTGACAAATCATACATCAGGCATACTAAAACCATAAAGGAGACACCATATGTTTACAAGCAGCTACCCCATTTATTTGCAGCTTATTGTCACACTTACACTTTGTTCTCCCCAGGATATATTCACATTAAGGAAGCTGGTGTTTATTTATGAGAATAGCCTCAACATGATTTCAGGAAGAGCTGAGTTTGTGATGATTTGCTTAGCTTACTTGTCTCTCACATTTGTATGGAACAGAATGACCGAGAACAGGAAATATGCAACAGAAAATAAATTAGAACAGAAAAAAAAACGGGATTGCTTTCGCTATCAAACACCAGCAAATACAATAAGTTTTGAAATGCTGAGTCTCAGCATACTCAGAGAACACTCTCATCCCACTGCATAAACTCATATCCACCAAAGAGTCTGAAATGAGGAAGAGATAAGATCCAGTTAATGCGCAATCCAGCAAAATGCTGCCCATGCCTGCTTTGATCCACCAAAGCATTTAAACAGGTGTCTAATTTTATGCACAAGTAATCTCACAGAATTCTGTAACCAAGTCACATGTTTAAAATTAAGCATCTGTTTTAGGGCCAGGGTGACAAGGCTCAGCACCTTGTATGATTAAGTGACTAGTAAGCTGAAGAGGTTGTGTAGGAGTCATGTCCTTAATTGCTTGCTGACTTCATCAACACATATCTAACTGAGGTTGTATTTTCTAGTGTGCACTATAAAGGTGACCTTTAGTTCCAGAATGAATATGACCTTAGGATTCTCTTTCCTGTTTGGGACTATATGTTCTTAAATTAGCAAATAATGGAATAATAATACCCAATTTAGGAGTCACAATTTTGGAAAGATTGGTGATCTAGAGTTGTACACTAGAGTTGTATTCCTGAGAACAGACAAACTTCTGGAATACTAGTCTAAAGACATAAGTTTCCTCACTGATAGATCCTAATATGTCCTCTCACAAGTCAATGGTGCTGCTAAGGATCGGATACATACCCGTTGTCACAGATATGTGTCAAATGACAGAACTCTGCTAATGCAGCAGTCCTATATGCAGTACTAAGCCTGCAGCAAGCTATAAACAAAATACCCTCAGCCTGAACTCAAATTAACTGAAGTCAAGTCCATAATGAATGGCTGCCTTAAAAAGGCAATATTTTCCAATAGGGCTTTATTATTTATTTTCTGTGCTTAATTCAGTAGATCGTTAATTCAGTGGACATATAACGGCAACCAACAAAATGAAACTCCAGTTAAGACCTCCAGCCTATAGGCAACACGATAATGATGGAATGAAGCTTTATTGACTGAATAGCCTCATATGCTGCATATACTCACATACATGGCTTTAATTTAATCTGAACTGCAGGCAGATGTTCATTTCTGTTTCCTTACATAAACTAATTGTAATTCACCCTATAGTCTGAACTTGGAAAAATTATTTGGGAAGAGGCATAGATTGTTTGTGTCTTATTCAACAGGTGCAGTTTTGCCTTCTAATCCAACCCTGTGGCTGTATTGATGAAAGATACATGTGGTTATCTAATAAAAATTTGCATGTGCATATCTAGTAATAGT
The DNA here is from genome assembly GCF_964211825.1 of Aythya ferina. Taxonomy (NCBI): domain Eukaryota; kingdom Metazoa; phylum Chordata; class Aves; order Anseriformes; family Anatidae; genus Aythya; species Aythya ferina. Next base: position 13,851,419 of record NC_140302.1, on the reverse strand, counting down.
TAGGCACAGGCTAATGTGGAATCAGTGGGGCAATACCTTTGGGGAAAAGCATAATAAAGAATTTACTCTCATATATGTTTGCAGGTGAATATCCTGAAGGTGTTTATTATTATTATTATTATTATTATTATTATTAATATTATTAATATTAATATTATTATTAATTAACATGCAGCTTTTAGGCAATGGGATATTAAATTTTATTTGAACATGAGATATGAATCACAAATCTTCCATCTAGTCACCATCTCAGTCAAGTCTCATTCAAAGCTTCTGACAATAAATTCTTGTTTATTATTACATATATTGCCTTACCTCACACAACAGGTCTTCCCAGTGCCTCTTTTCCTAGGAGGAAGTATGCTGCTATACACGTGATAATAAACTATTGCTTATCTAACGTCAGTATTTTAGAAACAACTATGTAGAGCCTATTGACAACTTTGGTAGTTAGAATATTGTTAATTTTTACATAAGGCATTTCTGCAAATTTTATAGTGCTTGAATATGGCCTGTTTCTCATAAATTAATTCTATCATTAAAAGTGTATTATAAACTTTTATACGTTAATACAAAAGTGTATTATATACTTTTATTATTAGCTACAGTAAGATTCTGAAATATAGAATCATAAGTCCTTCAGTGGTCTGAGTGTAGCCTCAGAGGAACCCTATTGGTGAGGTATTCATTCCTATTAAAAATAAATAAATAAATAAATTAGAATTTCAGGGATTCACACCTATAGACAGAACAGGTTTATTACTAACTTGCTTTCCTAGAAGGAAACTCACCTTCCTTATCTAAAAAAAAAATCATAAAACACTTTATCTTTTGTTTGTGGAAAGATTCAGCTGTTTAGTGACAGGTAATCACTAGCAAATTATTTACTAACTGTGACAGAGCAATAGACCAATGAAAGTTTGTCAAGGGCAGGTTAAAATTAATATAAATCAATACTGTTTTAACAGGCACTATTTAGACAATACACTCTGCTCATTGTACATCAGGTTAGTGTCCTTTCAGTGACAGGCACTGTCAACTAATTAGGGTGTGATAAAATCCTGATTGATGTATCAATACAACACACTTCTGTGTGCACTGCATTGATAGATTTAACCAGTTCTTTTTATCTGCATCATTAAAATGAAAAACAGAACCTAGATTATGTTGAACAGGACCAAGTTTTATGAGTAGAAATAGACAGTAATGCCCACTGAGCATTTTTATTCCTTTGTTCTAGCTTTTTACAAATCATTGAAGTCATTCGATTTCAGACAGAAATCCTACAGACTTTGTTAAAATACCACAGTGAGTGACACTGTAAAAGTATAAATACACACTGCTATTATAGCATGTATGGATTTTCTGCATTTAAAATGCGTTTGAAATTAAAGTTTGGGAACTGTACCCTGATAAAAGTAGTTATCCATAAGATTTAACTACCTTTTATTATCAGTTCCTTGAACTTTTGTCTGTAACCTTTGGCTGTTGCCTGCATTTTAGACCACAATCTTCCCTTTGAAACCCAGTTCTTGTGATATTTTATTCTGGTATCTGGAAGCTCAGGTATAGCACCTTTAGCCATTATTCTGCAAAAATAAGAAATAAACAAACATTTGAAATGGTGTAGGAATAAGAGAAACTTATTATTGTTCAGTCTGAGATATAATATCCACTTAGGACATAACCACTGTTTATCTATTGGGTGAACTTCTTCCAGCCTTGTACCAAAAATTGCACAAGGACATTTATCTTTGCACAGGCACTGTCAAATGGACAAGCAGGAGATGTCACACTTCATTCTCTGTGGTCTCTTCCATGAAATTTTAAATACAAAAACTGTGCCAACTAATAGTCAGTCTAGATTGTAAACCCTGAAACAATGTCTTTTCTTTGGCCAGCAGAACTTCATGGAAAATCCCCCATTTCCCTGGCAGCAGCAATAGCATGGCTACAGGGAGGTACATAGTCAGAAGTCATTTATGCTCCTCCAATCCACTGATGCCAAAACACTTGCATTTGTGCAGACCCTGAGGGACTGCATATCAAATGCATATCAAAGCGAGTCTGTAATTACTGTCTGTGGTGACTGCAGCATAGTGACAGTGTAGTCACGAAACAGACAGAAAATGCAGAATTCACATTTGAACATACACACCAGCTGCCTTTTTCTTTCACGTAAACCAGAATGAGGAGCCTGGTATAAAACTGAGGTGCATAGACTTAGCCCCTTTCTCCTGCTACAAACCTCAGCACTGACACAACTCAGCTTTCTGGGACAGGTGAATGATGTTCTTTAACATATATACCATATACACTATTAAATATAAATGTTTGTCTACATAGAACACTAAAGATATTGTAAGTACTTCTGACAGTAGAGGAAAGCTCTTGTTCTTTGCACTGCCTCCAAACACGTTCTTGCCTAGGGTAGTAGCACATTACAGCTCCTGGGAAGAGATGAAAATAAAAGCAGCAAGTTTAAAGTATTGCAACTCTTGAAAACTTGAGCTTGAACACCTAAACTCTGCTGATCTACCTGGAATTAGAAATAATTTATGATGGTTAAGTATTTCAGTAGATAATTCAGATGTAATGCATAATCTCTCCTTAGACATTATTACTGGATCATGTGCTTTTGCTGTTGGCAGTAAATGTTTTTAAAAAAAAAAAAAAAAAAAAAAAAAAAAAGGAGGGACAGGCCCTTTTCCTCAGATGGTAAAGTAACCACTTTCTAACACCAACAGAAAAATATAGCCAGCCTTTTCCAGTGGCTTACCTTCCTTTTTCCTGAAGAATTCCTGTGTCCCAGAAACTAATAAAATCAGTATTAGCCATTTTGAAACATTAACTGTCATGTCTTCCATCTTGTCAGTCTTCAGGAAATACTAAAGACTGAGCTATTTCTTGTTTGGGCCAGATCACATTTGTTTTACCTTCTTCATCTTGGTCCAACCTGTCCAAAGCTTCCACGTTATTTGGTTCCCACCTTAGCTCTATACTTCTGCAGAAACATCATCTTCTTATCATTGCATTGGATGTGGGTCAGTGCACACACGCTTTCTCGTGTGTTTTCCTCTTGATGCCCAGAGTCTCTTGTGCAATGCGTACATGTTCTTGAAAACAAGACAGAGGCGTTTAAATCTCATCTAAACCAGGCAACGTAACTATTACTAGAAAGTACTACAGATGGCTGACTAATTGAACTATTGAGAGCATCATCACACCATTTCTCAATTTAGAGCTCATTATTCATTTGAGTTCAGTCTCATTTCATTACTGTTATAATTCCATACAAAGTCAAAGTGAGCTTCAAATTTACACACCTGCATGAGGTTGATTTATAATCTTTTCTGAACTGATGCTTCACTTCCAGCCACTCCTACCAGACCACTGAATGTGACTGGGGGCACAGGGGGGAAGAAAGGGGAGGTGTTATTTGTTGATTTTCTGAGAATCTGGGATTCAAGCTTACTTATTAGAGCAGAAGCCCTAAAGCATAGCCATGCAACCTTGGCTCTGTGACCTTGAGCAAGACATACATGCTCCCTGGATTGCATGTTTACTTATGTGCAAAGGCTGTTGTGGGGGGTTAATATTTCTGCAGCACTTTTAGAGCTTCAGATATAACTCACCGTAAAATACTTATTAATAATATATATATATTTCTAGTTCATTTCTCAGGTATGCAGCATGGGAATTTGTATTTCTACAGTGCTGAGGGTCTTCTCCAATAAGAAAGACTACAGCAGCTACTTATTTAAAGTTCTTTTGCACCAGATTAACTGAATGCCTGAGAGAATGATACTAGGTCACCTACTTAAAATGGCCTGAATGCCAGAGGAAGATTAAGAAATGGTGGGAGTGACTATATTTTGTTACACTGAAAGCGTTGCAAAGTGTATATGAGCAAAGTGACATTCAGTGACAGATTGAATTGCATTATGATAAACTAAAAATGGCAAAGAGACTCAGTCCTTTGGAATAATAACTATTGAAGATTTTCCATTTTGATAATCAGTTGATTGACAAGGGAGTTACTATAAGAAAATGGCTGTGCTTTTTAGTTCAAAAAAAAAAAAAAAAGGCCACCTTGTGATCTGACATAGTTTCAACATTACAGTGGAGTGTACCTGCAGTTCTGGTGTTTCTCTGTGAATCCCTGATCACTATTTAAAAAATCATCTAATCCTTGACTTTCCCAGCAGTAGCACAACAGCAGCTGTAACCACATACTCATAATGCCAGACCATACGTGATGGAGGAACACGAGCTACCTTTCATCTGGCCAGGGCACTTACAGTGCCACCCTATAATTAACTATTGCTATGACTTGATTTAACATCATGTGTGTTAAAATATAGTTAGAATTCTGAGATTCTAAAGACCTTACTTAGTACCTTCTATTAATTTGTCCCATCTCTCCCTGAAGTATCTTAATGCAGAACTTGAGTCTGTGGGTTACTTTAATTGCCACGGCATAAACATGCATCAGAGAGTAATGCTGTATTAGTAAAGGTGAAACAAGGAGAGAACAGAAAACACCCAAGAGTAGGCAAAGCTGCAAAAATCGAAGTAGGAAAACAAATGTAAGACAATACATTCTGAAAAAAGATAAGCTAAAAACAACAAAACAAACAAACTAACAAACAAACAAACCACCCTCACTGAGTTTCTAACTGCCATGTTTGTAAGCCAGGTTACCCTTCTATACTTTTTTGGCTAATTTCCTATATAAACAAAAACATTTGTGAAGTATAATCTCAAGGGTTTTTCTAGTCAGGGATAAGCAAGCACTGTTTGTCGATAATGCATAATTTTATTTGAGCAATGTCTAACTGATATAGCACAGGTGTTAGTAAGGAACTATTAAGCATGAAAATTTGCACTCTTTATAATACATTTCTAATACATCTGTGCACATATTTTATCTGTTGTTTTTAAAATGAAAGACATGAATGCAATTAAATCTTCGCTTTTACCCTTTGAGTAAAAGTTACACAAATGTTACAGGCCAATGAAAAAAGTCAACGTACAAGATACATATAAATTTGTTGTGCTCTCTTCATTGAACAACTAAGGCATTAGATTTGCTAGTGGACTTTGAAAAGATCTGATGCTATAGTTGGCAGTAGGTGACAATCAAGCAGGAACGGCATGAATGTGATTTTATATCATCATATATTTACATTGAGTACTACTGAATGCAATGTAATACCATATTAAAAAAATGGTTGCAGGATTTCCTAAAATATACTCTTCATATAGAGAAGTTATTTGTGAGGCTTCACTGCTCTACTGGAATTTCAAAAGTTTGCTACACATTACATTTCTTGCATTTGCATTAAGGAAGGCCTTTCTGTTCTTTACAGCCATATTCCAACATGCAGAGTGGTTGTAAAGAACATTGGCCAATATGCAGAGTTCCTATTACAAACAGCATTCTGTCCCTGGAACAAGTAGAAGCACAGCTATACCAGTTAGATTATGTATTTTTATGTAGTAAAAATGCAATGCAAGTTTGTCATACTGTCTTTTGTGCAAGTTAGGTAACAATAGCAAATGAAAGAATCCGGAAAGGGCAGTTCTCTCAATTATGTTTAACATATCTTCGTGGCCATTTTACATGCTTGTGTTTTTCTGGTTGTTGTTGTTGTTGTTTGTTTGTTTTGTTTTGTTTGTTTGTTTTTTTAATTTAATTTATTGGTGTTATCACACCGCAATTTTACTATCTTACAGAATTAATTTTCAGCATTATATTTCACACTGAAAGACAGGTTGTTTTTTGTTTGCTTGTTTTTTTTTTTTTAATTCAGCTTTTGTGAAAGAAAGATGCACTGTGAGAATAAAGTTACTAACTGGCCAGTATCAATACAGAAAAGGGAATACTGTTTTTCCAGGCCTAGTAACATCGAGGTGAGAAGGATATCTATATCCTCAGTATGCCATAAGCTAGTCAGTCAGCCACTGGCAGCTTGAAACCAGGTCACAGTGGAGTACAGTGATCCTGCTGCTGGGTAGTATTCTCTAACAGAGAACATACATGGGCAAAGGTACAAATTGCATCAGCAGCAACAGCTGGGCAAAAGAAGATTTAACTGCTTATTGGAAGCAGATGGTGGGCTATTAGAAATAGTCTAAAGCTGCCCTGGAGGAGCAGGAACAGGCATGAGAGAGACTGCAGCAGGCAGGAACTGAAAGCATTAGTGTGAGGACTTTGTAGGATGAACATGTTGAGGAACTCATTTCTAATGTCTCCCCACCTCTATTATAAATTTTAAGGGCCATGAGCAGAGGAGAAAGATACAAATTATAGAAACAGATGGAGAGCCAGTGAGGCATAGAAATGCAGGTGCTATATGAACAGATGGAGTGACAGGAAAAAAAAGGAAAGGAAGAGTGCTAAGTCTGAGAGTCAGTGGACTCTGCCTATATCTGGATGCACAAAAATGTGCAGGTGTCTAGCAGTTCAGTCTCAGAGAAGGATTAAGAAATTAATTACATCACTTTCCTATTCCAATAGATGACTCTTTCCTACTAGGGATATTATTTTTTCCCTCTCTATGTGCATGAAAACAAGTTAACTTGTCCTTGAATGTATCTCACTAGCACAAGTTTTCAGAAAAGTTATCTTGTGACAAAGCATAAGTAACTAGAAGCCTTTATCTACTTAATATAATGTCATTGCCCTTTTTCCAACTATAGACAGCGTTAGTTTACTGATCAATACTGTCCAAAAAATGGCAAAGCTGGAATGTTCCTCCTTTCAATCCCTCTTTTATTCCCCAAGACTGATATCACTCTCCTAAAAGATGGTGCCAGTAGAGGCCTTCAATTTGATTAAGTGTCTGATAAACTTGGAATGCATTCACCAAATGCCAACTCCAACATAAACTTTTTATTACACAGCAAGAAGCCACCTCACTATTTGATGTTAATTACATCTTCCCTTTTGTAGTAAAAGGAAAAAAGATGGGCTGTAACCCATCTGCAGAAGTTAGTGTGTTGTTTGTATTTATTTTTTTATGACTTACAAAATGGGTAAGAAACTCTTAAATTTGAAAACAGAGTACCTTCTTCTCTCCACCTCTGCTTATTCAGCACAGCAAACTGCCATTACAAATGACACTGCTCTGCAGCAGAACCAGCTCTGTGCAAACTGCATGACTGAGCCTAACAGAAGCCTGTGCTGGCAGTAGCCTGGGGCTGTGATCTAGGCTGCCCAGCAATCTGGTGACTGAAACTCAGAAGTTATACCCACCGTGCCCAGCAGCAGCAGCTGGACACACAGATGAGGCCATTTACATCCAAAGACCAGTTCTGTGAGTAATTTAGTTCAAATTAAAATGCACACAAGCATGCTGTCCTGAGGGCTCCCCTTCGAAATACCACGTTTGGAGGAATTTACATTTGAAAGCTAGGCATGGCATTTCCTTCCATTTATCATTATGCTTTTTTCCATTACCTTTTGGAAAAGGAGGACTTAGTATTCCTGCTGGATATCGTTGATCACAAAACTCTCAGCTTCTCTGTTTTCAAATAAAGTCTGGTTCTTTCCTTCAACGCCATGTCTATTTGAAAACTTACTAGAAAAGATAATATGTCTTTTTCTCATTAAGTCCAGAAGTTAGATTGCAAAAGATCTGTTAGGTCAACCAGTCTGCCCTCTTTCAAGAGCAAGACTTCTACCTTTCACAAATTTTACAATATAAGTTTTGCAGGTCTACTTTTGGTCCCACTTTGAAAGGGTCCTGTCCACATCAACACTTGCATGCAAACCCCAGATATCACCCTAAATGCTAACATTAAACAAGGTCAACACTCAAGCCTTTCCTGGCATATGATCAGAATGGAGGTGAATGCACACAAATGCAGCAGGACATGCTGGGATCCCAAAGCGGCATCCTTATGGATTCCATGACACTAATTTTCTGCATAGTTCCTGGGTCACTCTGTATAACCCTGTGCTTTGGCCTTTGGTTCTTTAGTTATCTCAGTTACACTAGTGTGGTTATTTCAGTTATCTTTAGTTATCCACTAAACTTCAGTTCAGTTGCCTTTTGTTATATCAATTCAGTTATCTTCAGCGATCCCTGATTCACATCAGTATTTTACCATAAAATCAGAATGGTTTCACAAAGGTCTGCCAGCTGGCTGCGGAACCAAGTTGAATGCTTATGAGATTTTGAAGGCAATATGCAATAGACTACCATTTTAGTAGATTAATGCAAGTCATGTAGCCCTACTACAATAAGATGTCTCATAAACTATCAGCTTTGGGAACACTGCAGGATAAGGCATACATGAAGCAGATTGCAAACAAATAGGAGGTGGCAAAAGACAATAGCAACCATTAAAGGAAGGATCACAAGATCTGTTGGACAAAGTAAACGCTCCTAATGTGGAATCACTTCTATAAAATTAAGCATCTCAGGCTGCTGCAGTGATATTCAGAGCAGTAGGGAAAAGCAAGATGTCACTGACAACCTTGAAAAGCAGTGACAAATTCAATGCAACCATCCACCACTACCACAAGGGACTCATGTCCTGAAGAAACCTTACCTTTCTAACAAAATATCTGAAAGATATTTGTATATTGAGATAGCAAAACAATAGGTCATGATTATCTGCACAATTATTGTTTTTACAATTACAAAATAATTTTTAGCTTGGCTAACATATCTAAAGGAATATGTCCTTTGATTTATCCAATCCATGAAAGAGATGAAATCTTGGCCAGACAAAAAATTATATTTTCATATTAATTTAATTATCAGAAAAGTTTCCTGTAGATAGGAGGAAAAAAAAAAAAAAAAAAAGACTTTACTATCTAACCTGTTAAGAAAAAAAAAAAAAAAAAAAAAAAAGTGGTTTGGCCTGATTCCAGACGTTTGTTCTTATATGATTGAAGAAACAAAGGAAACAAACTAAAAAGAGGTGACAGAATTCTTTGCACTCATGCACAAATACACACAAGAAAATGTTTCGAATCTACAGCCACTAGCATGACAGATGCACCCAAGGTCTTGCTGTCATTGGCAGCCTTGCAGGGGCAATCTGTATATAAGGACAAGATGTTCTTGAGCAATTCCTCCTAATGAGGTAGGCGTAAAGATTAGTTCCTTTAATATCTCTGGCATGAAGTCTTGTCTAAGTCAGTCTTTTTGCTTATGAACTGAATACTGCAGAATCATTAGAGGACAATACTGAATAATAATAACAATATAATTTGTTATCAGGCCCTGAAATAGATCCCTGGAATCTTCTTTCCCATAATACAAAATACTTTTTACCCCCCTCAATTGGCGACATAGTAGCTTAATAAAAGGTTCGACCATTTTACTACCATTTGACCATTTTCCTTTAACATGTAACTGCAAAAGCAAAATCATGCAGACTGTGAAAAGTAGTCTATAATTTAACCATGCCACATGAAACACTGAAAAATGCAACTTCTACTTTAAAGAAAGAATATTCACTAAAAAAAAAAAATACTTAAATGTTTGCATATTTAATCAAATAAAATGATATTTTTATTTTAGTACATATTAAATAAAAATTTATTTAGAAACTGGTTGAACACATCAAAACTGATATGTCATCAGAAACAATGCAGTCCTGTAATGAAAGATATGTGGCAAATAGTCTCTATTCTGATACTATGACAGCAATATAAATTGCAACTCCTGTGCAACAACACCAAGAGGAAGAGCCATGCCATATGAACAAAATAGCTTTCAAATAGCTCCTATCCTGCTTACAGTGGTAAAATGAAACAAGCTCATGGGAGCCCCCAGCTACAAATTCAAGGTAAACTGGGGCAATCTATTCCCATATAGAAGACTTAAAATGCTTTATGGATCATGGTTAACCCATCCTTCATCCCTAGGGTTCTTATATGTGCTTCTTAGCTCTGTTTTTGTAAATGGAACAATTAACCAAAGAAATGCCACCTATTTGTTTTCCCTTCCCTTCCCCTCTGAAGCTCCTGTTAACCTTAGCAATTCTTTATCCAATCTATACATAGCTGATTTTTTTTCCAGATTAAACACTGCACTCTTCTAACTGCAGTTTTAAGAACAAACTTTACACTGTTCTTGCCATGTGAACTCCTGAAATGTGTTTTGTTGTCATGGAAGGTGCTGTTTTATATTTAATTGTAGTAATTTCCTTTAAAATAAGATTTTTTTCCCCCAAAAAAAATCAGTTAGTACTTCCCTTGTGGCCTCTTTCTGTATGCATGCATCTCTGATACACAAAGGTATAGGCATGGATAGCTTCTTAATCGAATTAATTCACTAAATATACCTATATAGGTAGTATACCTAGGCATATTATCTGTATGTGTTATTATGTAATTTGGTTGTCCTAATCAGAATTACTAAGATTGAACTGCATGCTGTAATTGCCATCTATCCCAAAAGCTCTGTTTTGCATTTCCTTTTCTTTTCACAAGGTTGCTTAGTAAAGCAGATACCTTGCAAATAATGCTTGATAGACGTGATGGAAGTAGAAAAAAGACATAAAAATTTTTAGCTGTAACCTTTTCTATAATGTCTGTTGTTGTATCTGAGTCTTTCATAAACAGTTAAGGTACAGGCTCTAATTTGCCTACAGTATTTATAGTCATTTCTATACTGACAGTGAATCTAAAATGTACCTGATATGGTAGCATTATTGTCACTTGTGGTAACAAAAGTGACACCTGAAAAGGTGGTTCTGCTTCATCTAGCCTCCTAAATAATTCATTTAAGAAAAATAACCATCTGCACTGTATAGACCAAGAATACAGCCAGAGAAATGTTATTATATGCCCAATGGCCCCTCACCGTAAGTCAAAATTAAAAACAGAAACAGAACAAATGAGCACACATGCACTGCAATGCCTGTTCAATCCTCTTCAAACAGAGTCTGGAGACTGAAGATCAGCTGCAGCAGGAAGATGGTGACAGGAATACACATGCCTAAAAACTTTCTGGAATTCAATTCCACTTAACAAATACATACTGTAGGAATGCACTGGATTTTCTGTGGGTTTGCACCAAACTAGGATTTGGATGCTTCAGGCTAGTTTTCTCATTTTTAAGCACCCTTTTTAGATCTGAAAAAGTGCAGCTCAGTTATGAGTAAATTGATAGACAATCAAAGAGGAGAGCTCATGGACAGTCCATGTTAATATTAAAATGACTTACATCACCTTATTCACACACTTCCTGGCATTAGGAGAGGCATTACCATGTGCTCAGGGCAGTCATACAGGTAACAAGATCAACAAGGTATTTCAATCTAAGTGACACAAATAGGCTTCACCAAAATGAGAGAAATGCCAGAGCATAGTTGACATTTTCATCTTGTGCTTTGGGCTCATTAGCTCTAATTAGCTGTCAAACCAATTAGCCTGAACAGACACACCAATCCTCCCTGTAAGACCGGCTGATGTGAGCGAGCCAGGGACTGGAGAGCTCCATGAACTCTTGGTGCAGCCAGTCCCCACCTCCCACTGAGCAGCAAGAACCTGAGCACCCCTTCTCACAAGCAGAGGAGGAAAGAACACAGCACATAGTAATGACAGCTCCAACTTCACATGACACAGAGGGGGCTGTTGCTGAGTCAACCTTGGTGATCTGTGAATTACTGTACCTTTCATTTCCTTTGACTACCTCTTATTTATTGCAACACACCGTCATAGATGAAGGGAAGGTACAGAATTTGCCCTGCATTTATTTGTGAGCAGAGAACCAGTGCAGGGTTTATGTTTCCCTTAAACTCTCAAAACAAGGATTAAGTGTGATTTGACTGCTGCTGGGCCAGCCTGTTCTTTTACAGAGATGTGTGAAATTCATTTAGTCTGATCACAGCAAAAATATTTTCGTCTTCTTTTCCAATTGGTATTAAAGCTAACTTCTGCCAAATGAGCCTTTTGCAGGAACAGCTGCAGTAGCAGTGGTTGGTTTTGCAAGCTTTTTCAGCTCTCCCTAGACTTAGAACTGTTCTAGCATGATCATGTTTTTCCCATTTTTAAAGCCGCTACTTTTTTTGTCCTTTATTAGATTTTTGTATTGTACATTTTCACATATTTGTATATATTATAGCTATATTTCAATTATATTCCTCTTCCTGGAAAATTAAATTCTAAACTTAAAATTACTATCCCTGTTCTATTACATTGAGCGTAACATCTTTCTTAACAAGACTATTGTGCCCAGTTATTTAACTTCAGATGCTCTATAAGTGATGTTTTTTGGAGGCACTATCATGGTAGAAGCAGCTAATCATATATTTTGCAGGGCTGTGATCTTCACAAATATACTTTGTTAGGTAGTCTTTTTTATTTCCTAAAGCTAAGACAACATAGTTGGAGGTTAGGTCTTGAAGTCCTCATTTAATATTTCAGGCAAAATCAAAACAGCAACATAGACATCCCTGAAGATGAAAAACAACAACCCAAAGATGACTCAAGGGGAATTTGCTAAGACAATGGCTTCTGAATAGAGTTAACAAGAAAAATCCCACTTGCTTGTAAGCAGTAAATTATGATACAGGAATTAAGGTCATTCTGAAATTGGGCACCCTCCACCGAAACTCTCTACTAGACCACCTACACTAGAGCTTTCAGTAAGCCTCTAATTGAGCTTGTGTGAACGCAAGCCTCACCATGGCCCACAACATCTGTACAAAAGTATGAGAAGAATTATATATCATGCGCATCTGGGAGAAAAAAAAAAAAAAAAAAAAAAAGAGAGAGAGAGAGAGAGAGACAGCTAGGTAACCTGCACAAAAGGATAGAGCAAGGTGCAAGCTAAGCCTTTAGGAATGCCAATTGTCATTTACACTCCCTGACACTTGATTTGACTGTCTTTCTACATGCTGCATTGGCATATCTTACTATGTATGAGAGGTACACACATGCTGTTCTACACCCCTTACTGAAACTAGTCAACTTTCCATGCTAAAGCTCATCTAACATCTCACCAGCATGACATGCTTGGAATGCACTGCTCAGAACATGTGAGCTGTTAATTCACACAATACAAGATTTCCCTTGGAGGAGAATTCCCACAGTGAGATTTATCTGCAGAGTTTACTCTATGCTACTTAAGAGACAGCTGTTACAGCAAATGACAAAATCCAAAAACAAATTGAGACAAGCATAGCTTCGATATGTGGAACTGCCAAGAGGTTTACATTACACCATGGCTCTGGAGGTGGAGTTGAGATGAAACTTCAAGGTCTGCATTTGGCATGTAACGTGTACCAATTTAAGGAGATGTGGCTGGCAGGACACTGCTACTTAAATGTGCAACATATCTTCATTAAAAACATAAATGTTGGATAAGTTTTGTCACCAACAATATGACTTTAAGAAGGTAAACATCCTATCTTTATGCACCATCTGAGACTCCACAGATTTAACTTTTAAGATTACCATAATGTTTCCCAGAGCAACTTTGGATGTTTTTACTTCAGAGGCCAAATCTGAGACACCATTAGAGAGGTCTGCTTCTCCAGTAAATCAGCATGTAGCCTCCAAAATTAGCTCAAGGGGTCTCATGCCAAATGCCCAAAATAAAAATCACGAATGATTGTTTTTAAATTCCTTCACTCAGATCTTTACTGATTTGTAATTTTCCTCTTGAGGTGAAGAGAAGCCAACACATTCCTACTAGAAAGAATATCCAGTTGAGGCTCTGGGCCCTCAACACATATTCCCTGCAGGCAAGACCCATAGTCTGCTTCGGACATACAGAATTAAATTTTGTAATAATAGGCATAAAGATGGTAATATGTCTCAGCTGACTGAATAGCAACAACAAAAGGTTCTGAAATGACAAGGTTTTCCCAAGAAAGTGAGAGTATTAAATTACAGATGGTAGTCTGTGTACTGAAAAATAGGAAATTGTGTAGTTAAGGAAAATATATGCTACCACATGAGAGCTGTTTATTATTGCTAAGCTATTAAATGTTTTTAATGAGATTTATGCATATGCTAATTATATAGCATATATTAAATATATTATATTAAAACTTTATACTATATTATGTTATGATTATATTATATGCATATATTGTATATAATACATAATATAATATGGTTATATCGCTGCTAATTTTTCCTTGGATTTCTGTTTTTCTGTAACTAGTAGAAGAGTCATACCTGGCCTGGATATGAACCTCTTAATGGGAAATATCTAAAAAGAATTATTTTGATGCCATCTTCTTGATGCCATCTTCTAGATGGCATCAAAAATATAACAATATTACTCCCCTGCTGCCCTTAAACAACATTAAAACCTGTCATTACTCATATATGGTTGTCTTTGAACCCCCTGCTCCTCCCAGAGTTGGCTCCAAATCTTACAAAAAAAAAAAAAAAAGTATTCTTCAAGACCTCAGAGCAAATACAGTTAAGCTTTGATAACCAACTTCTAAATAAACAAAATGGTTATTGAGTAAAACAAGTATTGCTACTTTTGCAAGTGCACTATGAGATTGGTGATTCACTTGTGATTTCTTTAAGAAAAACAGACTGTAAACTGTCTTCATTACAACTTCTCAGATATTCAAGAAGGACAGTAGTATGCACCTTCTCACAGCAACCATCTCTAATTCAAAAACAAAATTTTCAGCCAAGCTCACACTCCAGAATCTTCCACTGAAAACAAGTCTAGTCCCACTTATAGAAGCAGCATATTTTTAAAACATTTTCCCCAAATAAATTAATAATTAAGATACCTTGAGCTCAAGTATTAGTCAAATGCATAAACACATAACTACCAATAGTATTTTGAAATTGCAAAAATGAACTTCTGTATTGAATCTATAATTTTCAGGTTTTTTTGTGTTTGTTTGTTTGTTTTGCTTGTTTTTTATAGTGACATAAAGATCTTAAAACCTTGTGATGAGGGATTGTTTCTCTTGTAACTTCTAGCATATTTTGCTCACAAATGCAAACAAAATAATAAAAGTAATTATAACACAGAAATACATTAACACGCTATTTTAAAACTCTTGTTTCTTTAGGCCCTGCAAAATTGCCATATCTTTTCCAAGTAAGACTTCTTCATGAAGAGGTAATATTTTTCATCACTCATAGCTATATGTGATGCTTACAAGTGAAGCATGGAAACATATCCATTTCTTTTTAAATACTCAGTTTTGATATGAATGTCTTTTATCTCTAATCTCACTGAAACTTAAAAAAAAAAAAAAAACTCAAACTGTTAGCTTCATAACCATTTTAGCACTGCTTTAGACTGAAGAAAAGAAAAAAAAGTAAAACATTGTTTGTATTTAAAAGCTATCTGCCTGGGGAACCATTCACTGGCCTAGAATCAGCCTGTGCCAAATAAGAAGCTGAACAAGATCTGCAGTATGCAGAGGAAAAGTCAGAGCCCTTGACAAGCTGGACTTCGTGCTCACTGTAGCCTTGCCAGCCTGCCCAGAAATTTACGCCTTCACTTACTTTAGAGAGTTTTCAGATCTCGTTCCATTGATTTAATTTCATTTAAACATCAATTAGTTTCATGGCCCACTGCTGATAGGAATGGAAATCTCATCTTGAATTCTTCCTCTGGCTTTTAAATGTTGCTAGTCTAAAGATCTTTGCTAAAAAGGGACCTCTCTGTTCAACCTGTCAAGAAAAAAAAAAAAGTTCACAATATAAATTAAACACATCCAGGTTTGGGGTTAAATATCTGACAGACCTTGTGTTAAGCAGCTGGTGATAACTGGGCTGTTAGTATGCTGTGGTGACATGAGCTGTGGTGACAGATCTGTCCACAACAGAAAACTGGGGTGGCCCTCAGGCTTTGGGATCCATTACCCCACACACAGCTGGCCCCACCAGAAAGGCTGAGCTGAGCCTGCAGACTCCTTGCACGTGCCCATTGCTTGTTCTTCCTTCAGCTGCTGCATTTAGGGGAAAAAAAAAAAAAAAGGTACCTCTAGCATTTGACCATCAAATAAATTGAACTGCAGGATGAAGGAAAAGCAGCCCCAGTCAGGCTCTGGCTGGCCAGCATTGCCCTGAGCTGTCTTGACCCCATCTGCTTTATCTCTGCCAGCATTCTCCAGCTCCCGCCACCTGCTTCCTCCATCCTGCATGCCTCCAACTGAAGAGGAGGCAATATTTCTTGGCCAGCCAGGGCAATTACTGCTTTTCAGCCGCATAGCTTTCTCACAGATATCAACAGCATTGCCTTCAAAACAGGATCGAGTCAGAAAATTTATGTCTCAAGTTAAGGATCAGTGTTCTATTCACAGCATAGGCTGTAATAACCAGAGGCCACATCTAGAGTTCATGAGAAAGAGCTCTGTTCAAAGCAATCACTCAAAATATGCTCCCAAATACTTTATTTGACAGCCTATATCACAAAATCAGAGCATCTATCTTAATCATTGACTAAATGAGTACTTCATTGCTGTGAATATAAAACATTTCCCTATTTCTTACACAGAAATTGTGAATTAATCCTCCCTTACCTCCGTTGCTTCTTTCATCAGTATTAGAAATAAGGTCTGAAGTGGACAAATGATATCTTAGGTTAATTTGCTCAACTGATTGTAAAGAAAGTGTTCTGAGTTAGTAATTTCACAGAATATTTAGAAGACAGAAAAGATAAGCAGAAAGGTGTTGCTTTTTAAATACTTCCGCTGCTCAAAGACATTTCAACAGTTTAACATTCTAAAAATCTCACCAACACACTGATGTCTGCCCTGTGTACTTCCCCTGACTTGACATACCACATTATAAAATTTAACATCATTTTAGCTGAATCACAATTAACTCCATCCTACTACTAATTAGGGACCAGTTGTTACAAAGGCAAAATGCACAGAAGCTGACAGCCACTTCCTACTAAAACCCCAATCTTACAAGCATGATGTGATTTCACTTTTAAGTTTTCAAACCTTCCTTTGTAGTCGTCATGTTGTACAGGCACATAGTTTTTGTTTCTTTACTTGTTTTTTAAAAGTGTTTGGAAGTATTATTGGCACAAATAATTTAATTTATGTTTTCCTTTGAAGTTTTACTGCAGTATAGGGAAAAACATCTGAAATACAAA
This sequence comes from Aythya ferina, assembly GCF_964211825.1. Classification (NCBI taxonomy): domain Eukaryota; kingdom Metazoa; phylum Chordata; class Aves; order Anseriformes; family Anatidae; genus Aythya; species Aythya ferina. Next base: position 13,834,353 of record NC_140302.1, on the reverse strand, counting down.
TTCCAAATTAATTTATTTCAAAGGCAACTTGCAACAAATGTCAATGTGCTGTTAGTCAGCTGTAGTAACGGAGCTCTTTTGTTTAGCTACTACAAAGATGCAGTGCTTGTAGCCCTGGAGAGACATGCCATGCAGAAGAGGTATTTCTCTAAGACTATTTCTCTCAAGGCCTTTTTTTGAGATAGGCAACTGATTCATTTTTTAAGCTTTCATTAGAAAATAAACTTTAAGCACAATGTCATCTCAGAGAGCACCTCAGGCTCTTAGCTACTGAGTCAGTGATGCCAGCTTTTCAGAAATGGGAGGTTAGTCCAGTGTGGAAGCAAAGATCTGGAGTGAGTTTCTACATCCCACCACCAAATCCCTTTGTACTGGCCATGCAATCTGGTGTCCTGGCCCACTTCCTAAAGAAAGAAAACCTGCTCACTCACCAGCCTCCCTCTCCTCCCACCCCAGAGGCTAGGGAGGCCTGAACATCAGCATGCCCAGCCTGCTCGGAAACCCTCATTGGTCATGCCAAATATGATGACAGAGTAATGCCATTTGTCAACCTGCAGCTGCAAGACCTGTGTGCCATGGTCTTGCCCAGTCCTGCATTTCGACCACGTGGCATGAGGAGGAGGGTTTGGTGCTGGGGCCCTGTCTGCTCTCCCAGAAGGGAAAGCTTTAATGCTGTTACTGCATGGAGCCAGCTGCTCTCTGGCAAGAGCCATTACGAAGTTATCTGCAATTAGCCGTCGCCTCCCCTGTGCATGCATACTCTCCCTAAGGCAAAACAAAGACTTTCTCTCTCAGGGTTTCTTCTGTCATAAAAAACAGAGCTGAAAAAAAAAGCCTAACTGGGTCATTTTGAGCATTCTGTCGCCACTTGGGCAGGCTGTGTGAGGCCTGCATTTTGTACAATGCAGTTTTAAATTCTACGGCATCTGTTCCTCAAGTAATGGATCTAAATGAAAAAAAAAAAAAAAAAGTTTCTCCTTTAATCCTTACAAGGACATGTGAGTGTATTCCTCCTTCAGGAAATAAAAGTTAATGGTTCTCTTTTCAGGGGTATATTTGATTAGTCATTTTATACATTTGAAAAGGGTTGTTTGCATAGTCTGAGATATAATATTTGATTTCTAGGCCTCTGTCTTAAACAGCAGCTAGCATCATTAGACATTTTCATTCAATAAAGAAGGATAAACAGGGATAACACTAATGGATGGTCTGTCACATCTCATCCATCTTTTTTATTATTTATTTTTTGTCCTTTTTTTTTTTTTTTTTTTTTTTTTTTTTTTTTTAATAAAAACCATCTCATAGTAAACAGAGAGCCTCTAAACACAGAAAGATGCCTCACTGCCCTGGGTCCTTTCAGCTGATCAAACTATAGTCATTCAGATCCTACAGCCACTATTCACAGCACCTTAAAAGTGAAATCTCAGCCCTGGAACACCTGCCAAGAGAATAATATGAGAAAAGACTGTGTAGATGGATTCAGAAGCCTTAAATCCCTGAGAGAGCTATGATTAGCTGGCAGATTTAGATTTCATTTTTGCTAGAAAAAACTTCAGATGCTGGGGACACTTCATCATTAGCAATAGAGCAGAAAATAAAATGCAGCAGCTTTTATTTTTTTAATATATGCAATACCATATATTGCATTTGAAACAAAACAGATACTTGAACCAAAAACAGTTCTCAATTTAGAAGCACAAATCAATGTAGTCAAGATAGACTGCTGAAGACTTGGCCAATATATGTCTCAGGGGAAAAGTAAAAATTGTAACCTTTCCTAATAACAATCCTGAAGAAGCTAGGTTGGCCAGCAGGTCTCCCAAAGTTAACCATGATATGAGAAAAGATTCTTATACATACAAATGAAACATTAATTTTATTTGGAAACATTCCAAGCAAAATAACAGAAAGTAAGTAATTGACTTCAGGGTTTTTCTTCCTGTTTCCTTTCACCTTTTCTATTTATTTAATCTTTTTTCCCTATACAAAAGAAACATGGAAGAAGAGCTTCAAAAACCTAATTGCCAAAAATATTTAAGTTCAAAATAGCTGAAAACAGTTTCATGGGGAAAAAAAAAAAAAAAAAAGAGGATTTGAGAAAAAATGAGTCCCCTCTGCATCCGAACACTTTTTTTTTTTTTTTTTTTAATTTTATATATATAGCAATTAGAGTGACTGCTCATGTAGGATGAGCAAACAGCATTTATCCCACAGCGTCTCCTTCAGTCAGATCACTTGTAGGGTCTCCCCTCTCTTTTTTGACATATTTTCCCTTGATCTACAGAAATTAAATTCTCTTGCAGATTATTTTTTTTTCCACTTCTGTCAAATGAGGATGAAAACAGCTGCATTAAAAAGGATTTCAGAAAGATAGTAATTGCAGGAAACAGACAGCACAGAAAGTCTTCTTTTTTTTGGAGACCAGACTATATAAAAAAAAATAATAGGTAAACGTTGCATGATAGTACATTTTTTGCAAACCAGAAGGCTATGAGCCACCACTATCTGCTTCTGTGTGGAACTTTGAAACAAAAATGCCCAACAAAAGTTTCATGGCTAGTGAAATATTTTCCAAAATACATACGAAGTATTTTATGAAGGAGGTCACATTATTCTGACACTCCATCTTCCTAACAGCAACTTGAAATTGAATTGAAAGAAAAGAGTAGATTACATTGTTTGACAGGAACAATTCAGGAGGCAGAAGCATGCAGGATGCACATGTAAGACTGCCAGGGGCATCGGCTCAAGGATGTGTTCTGTTCCTGACCTTGCTGTTGTCTTGTGGCAAGATCTTAAACAAATAGCTCTTTTCATGAGTTTTCTTTTTCACTTCATCTCTTACCTTTCTTGTCCATTTAGACTAAAATATCACGATGCTAACGTTAAGAGGTGTTCCTCAGGATTTGTGTTTTATTTGCTGTCTCTTTCATACTTTCTTTTAAGAAGGCAAGGTTTTTAATAGAAAATTACATCTCTGAACTTTCAAGTCTTTTCATGTTTCAGTGCAAGAATTAACTTAAAAAGCTTAAAGACTATACAAGCAGTTATTTTACTTGAAATTAATAATTCAAAACCATAATTCAAGCAGTGGTCATACTCTGGTTGTACTTAGTAATAACCAGGAATAACAGTAATCAGCACTGGTCTTTTAAAATGTCTGTGTGAATTTTTTCCAACACTCCTATAAAACATTTTAATTTATATTCTCTGCGTTCTACTACTTCATTTTTCATAAGCATCATTGTAAACAAAGGTATAAGAGATGTCTTATTTATTCTTTAGCCTCTCCCTGTTTTGAAGTGTGATTTAGTTGAAAGTTTGTTTGTTTTTTTTTTTTGTGTGTGTGTGTAGTTTGGGGTTGGGCCAGAACACATTTCTCGGGATTTCTGTTTGGAAAGTACATCTTAGGGAAATAACAGTATTTTCTTGTTCTCTTCTTCATGTTTTCATTTGTAAGACATTACTCAGGCTATACACGCTGTTTCTTCTTTCTACCCACACCCCCCCAACGGAACCTCTGTCCTTCTTACAGATAGAAGGATGAATGTTGATTTATTCCAGAATTGTTGTCAGGTAGGCCCAAACCTAGACATCAGTATGAATAAAAATAAACAAAAAGAAAAGCTATATTGTACTTTAAAGGCAGACATAAGCTGAAAGTTAAGATGTTAGGATAATTCTTTGGTAATAAGAAATCCACTCCTGGGACGTCACACATAGAACAAAAGAACAACTAAAGGACAGAGCATCCTGTAATGGATGACTGTATAGGACAGGGAGGGGGGCTGAAAATAAACTCTCTGTAAACTCTCATTGTAAGCTGGGATGAGACCCTTGCATCACATCACCATTAGTAAATTAAAAAAAAAAAAAAAAAAAAAGAGAGAGAGAAATGGGCATTTTCTGCAGTGCAGGATGCTTCTGTGGGTAAGGAGATCCTCTATAACATTTTTTTCCTCTTCTTTTCAAGTTTGATTTGCTAAATAAACAAATAATTTGAATGTGAAACATGACAGAAGGATAATAAATGCATTAACATATGAAATGAGCTGCCTGATGGTGTAGGTCTAGCCCTGAGTAATGAAAATCCATTTAATTGATGTGGGGCTGATGGATAATTAGTCCTCATCACTGCCTGAAGCCTCTGATCTGTCAAACATCAGGTAAATGTTCAATGAGCTTTCTTCTGCCACTCCTTCCCAGTTATATCAATATGTTGAATATATATGTTGAGTTAAATGCTCATCCAAAGGCAGACAAAAGAACCCACACAACTTCCTACCTGATGGTTGTTAGCCTGGCTTGGGCCTTAGCTCCAGTTTCTACAAAGTGGAAGACCTGCTGGAGACCTGCTGACAGCCTGCACTGCAAGCAGTTTATCCAGATCAAATGAAGAAAAGCTAAAGTTCTCCCTAAGGCACAATGCATGCATGAACTCTTCCTTTGAAGGCTCTCTGATGCTTTGCAAATCTTACCCTTTCACACTGCAACTATGGGTGAATTTAGTTTTGAGAGAAACCTAAGACCCACAGAATTAAGTAGAAGAAACTAAATGGCAGAGATGTGTTGTAGTGCTTCACAAAGGTCTATACAGGCTAGGAAAAAAAAAAAAAATCCAAGATGCGATTAATGAAGAAAATGGCATTTTTTCTGTAGAATGATTTTGTTTCTAGCTTCTTTACCCTGGAAAATGGCTCTTTGCCAGAGAACGCTTTCTGTTCATCTCTAGTTCTATACTAAGAGAATAATACTAATTCAGACTAAAGTAAAACTTGACATTTTAATACTATGGGAAAACCTGTTTAAAGAATTTCCCTGCTGATAGATTCTACTGTCATGCCAACAAAGGAGGCCACAATGCAGCTATTCACATTGTACCATCTACCAACTTCATTCTATGGCATTACTTGAACAGACAAAGCTCTCAAGTCTCCACAGAGTAGAGTTGACAGGAAAACATCCAGATGTACATGCTGTTCAAAATCTTTCAGTTTGCCTTACAGTCCAAATATAAGACCTCTCTGAAGCCTTTGGAATCCATTAACTTCTCACCTATATAGGCAGTACTGTTTTACCTTTTCTGGGTAATATTTTGTGTTCTACTTAAGTCTCTGAGAATTCAGAGCATGAAAGCATTTAAAGAAACTGCTTAGAGGGAAAACAGAAAAAAATAAAAACAGATTTATGTGAACTGAAACCACTTTGCAAATATTAATTGAGGAAGAAGAACACCATGGCAAATTACTAAAATGAAATACCAAAAATCAAAGATGAAAGCAGTTTACTATATGAAGTCAGCTACAGAACTGGTAGTACAGTTTGTATCACGCTCATCTCTCTGGTTTCCCTTTTACATTCTTTTTGTTGAGATATATGTGTGCATGTATATATATATATACACACACACAGACACAGAGAAACAGACACAACAGATTAAGCAGCTGAGAATTTCCAGAATCAGTTAACACTATTTATTTTATCATTCTAATCTCTTGTACTTTGTAAACAATTGCTATTGAAATATTTAGAAGGAAAATTTCCAGAAAGACAGTAACACGTCAGAGTGACATGTGTCAACAAGACCTCATAATCCCTAACACTGGTATACATTGTGTGGTATATCAAAAAAAAAAAAAAAAAAAAAAAAAGCATCACAATGTTCTTTCTTGTCCTGAATGAACTTTTTACTTACCCAAGTTTGGAGAAGATGAGAACTGAGAGCACCACTGCAGAAAATGCAAGATTTCAACTGAACTGTTAGAGAACTGTATTGCCCTAAGAGCTGCTGCTTTGTCCCTTCCTGCTGGCATTGGTACTCAAGTGGCTGCATGAGTCAGGTCTTTCTCACTGATTTGCTTAAAAACTTGCAGCTTTTCAGAAATGATCTTCCTGATCAACCAGATGATTTGGCACCCTACCTGGCCACTCTTGCACTTGTGATGCAATAGAGCACAAGAAACAATACTCCACTCCGTTAAAACATGGGTATTCTGTAACTTGCCAGATTAGCAGTAACCAGAACATGGTGTTCCCAACTTGGGCTGTGAAAGAACACAATGTTTGCTCTAAGGAGCACAAAGGGTTTTTTTTGGCCACCTGTGCATGGATTAATTCTGCAGAGATGGGCAAGGGAAGCACAAGGCATCCAGGCAGGGACAGGAGCTCCCTCGCTCCCACCTGTCTTCACCTTAGCATGAGTAATGGGTAACCTGCAGGATTCAGCCTCACAACAAATTCAGATTAAAGGCAGTTTAGTATAACACTGGATTTAAAAACAATTACATAAAAGTTTTTTAAATTCTGTTTGAGTTGAACTCAGCACTAATATAAGCCCCAGCGATTTACTGTTGCCAAACATAGGATGTAATGGAAAATAGAGAATGATACAGAACAACAGTTCTGCTGATCCTGAGTAGGATACACAAGCCATGCACAGACACGAGACTCACATAGCAGCTCAATGCCATCAGAAGTAGTAGCTCCCCTGCCCACTAGCTGTGCATACCAATTCTGCTGTCAGCACCTGCATTCATCTAGTTCTGCAGTGAGCTGGACAAGGATGTTCACCCAGCAGCACTTCTACATCTCCTCCTCTGCCTTCTACACCCACAAAGATCATCTTTAGTATCCTATCAATATTTCACCCTTACTGTTGAATCAATTATTTCTCATTTTGCTTAGAAGAAAGTCTCATTCCTCCAGAAATGAATGAAGCTGGAAAACTACACACTCTGTGTACACACCTCATTAGCTTCATCAGTGAGCAAAGCCTTTACACTGTATAAATAAGGAAGCATCAAATTTAGTTCTCAGGTCTTTGCCTGAGTTTAGACATCTAACCAAAAAGGCCATCTGTAATTTGTGACAGAACATGGTAGTAATATAGCTACCCAGCATGGTGCTAGCACCATGTGAGCTTTATAGAGTCTACCCCCATCTACAGGTTCCACATTCATACATTTCTCTTGCTTATCCCTTAACCTTTTTATTAGAATGCACTGTTTGTTTTTGTTTGTTTGTTTTTGTGTGTGTGTGCTTTTATTATTGTTTTTTTTTTTGTTTTGTTTTTCATTAGAGATAATACATTTTATCACTTGTGATAGCAGTAGGGAATTATATACTTCTTTCTTCCCTTCTCCCAGAATACAGCTGCTTTGGGAGTTACTTCCTTTGCCCGAAGTTGCAGTATTTAGTATAATTCACATTCTCAATGTTTTGTTGGGGATATAAACTATGACTCTTATCCTCTACATGACAGAAATACAGATTTGCTGATCTCCGGAGTCATCAGAGTAAACAAAAAAATTATCCCATTCCAGCCATCTATCATACTGCTCTAGTCCCTTCACTGAAAATTGGGCTGAAAATTATTCCTTGCAGCTTTTAACTCATAAAGATAATGTGCACAATATGTTTCTAGAGAACACCTTACAGGAAGGATTGCCCAAGAGCATTCAACACCCTGCTGTCCAGTCATTTCTGTTCTATATTCCCTGCAGCTCATTTGCAAGCATAAAGCTTGTCCCTTATGTTAATGCAAGCATTCATCCTGCTAAGTTCGGGTGCTGCTAGCCATATGGCTACTGCAGACTGACACACCTAGAAAACTTACCAATGAAGCTAAATCGATATTCAGGTAGTGAGCCTGCAGTGAGTTCCTGTCCACCACAGCTACGTTGATAGTAATATTTAATTTATTTCAAGTCTAGTTTCTTCATCTATGCATTAGATGAAGTCACAGCAGTGCTGGTAATATTCTCAGGAACATATGTAACATAGAAACAGGGACTGCAGGGCAGCATGTGCATGACCAAGTCAAGACCCCCAGTTTCAGGCTTCTATGCAGTAGGTATCTGTCTAGTTCAGAAAGAGTCACATCTACTGTACACACAGAGCACGTGCCACAGAATAGTGCCATAAATATACCATAGCAGAAAACAGACTCAATCCTAATGTGCCTCGTGAAGAGAGCAGCAGCAGACAAGGGAAACAGCTCCTAGAAGTTAATAAATGAAACCTCTAGATGACTTCAGGTAGCAATTGTGCAGAGAAGTGCTGGAAACCTTCAGTGAAACTTTAGCCTGGCCTGGGCCCTCCCCAGCTTGAATGAAGAATGTTACTTGAAATAAACAGTAGGTTCTTTAATACAGATGAAGGTACAGGTAACCATCAACAAAAATTGAGTTTGGTGTATAGCTTCCTAGTTCCTTGTGTTGAAAATGTGGTTTGGTTCAGCTTTTATTTTTTATATATTTATTTTTTTAGGGGGAAGGGGTTGAAATTGCATCCATAACCCTCTACACCAAGGTGATCTGGAAGGTAGTAAAACCTTGAGGAGCCTCAGGACCCATGTTTATTTCAGTTTTAAGTGCAGTTGTATTTAGCATAGATACTCTTTCTTTAAAGTTGTAATAAAAATAAAAGTCTCTATTTACCAAAGAAAGCTTGTGTCCATATATGTATTCTGTATCACCACAGCTCACGCACTGCTCTGGGTCTTAATGAAACTCATGTGATATCAGTTATAAATGGGAACTATGCAGAGCAAGTGACACAGTGTATCTGAGAAGGAGTTATAAAAAAATATGCTAATTCTGAAAATAAGATTCTTGGAAGGAAATGTGAATACATTGGTGGAACACTACAGAAAGCAATATGTCCTTCCACAAAGAATTTGCTGTTGCCAAGAACCTGTTGTTACTTTTCTTAAATGGTTACTTGACATAAATGAAGGACTGGAATGTGCTTTTCCAAAAAAAAAAAAAAAAAAAAAAAAAAAAAAAAGCTCTTGGTGATGCAGAATCTTCAGCTGGCCATTATGTTTTACAGCTTTTCAAACATCTCTATCTCCCAAAATCAGACGGCTGAAACATGTTTGCAACAAGAACAGCTATAGTTGTAAAGACATTTTCCTTTTTGAAAAAACATGGTTAATGATAGTTTTTTAAAATGATCTTCTCCGTGCTCTGTATCTTCTAGAGGGCTTGTGGGAGGAAAGGATTACATGCATTCCTGGGTGCTCCCTTTAGTTCCCCATTCTATTTCTAAAATCCCTTCTATAACTTGATGAACTACTTGTGAAAAAAGCACAGAAGAGTGCATTTATCAGTTGCATCTTCACCCAGTCACAAAATACTATCTTCGAAATTACTCATCTAGATAGCTCCTTTTAAACAAATATTCTGTTCATTTTTCACTTCTCACATTCTTAGGTCTCTTGACACTACCTTCATTGAAAACAGAGAACAGCTGAAATTTTGCAAATGAACACCCCCCCCCCCCTCCACCCCCCGAGGAAACTTTATCTGTTTGGTTAAACAGTTTCTTTGTTTTGTTTTGTTCAATTGATTTTTTATTGTTGTTTTAGAATGCTGATTTTACACAGGTTATTTTGATTTTAATAAGAAAAGGGAATATTTTCTATTATTCATTTGAATGTCTTTCCAAGTGTTAGCATTTCATACTACCTACAGCTTGTATTCTTCAACTTCTTCAAACCCCGCCCCCTGTGAGCTAGGATCCTTCACTGGACTATGTGTCCATGCAATGGAGAAGACTCTGTATTAAGAAGTGACTACGGTATACAGCCACAGATTTAATTTATGCAATACAGGCTGTACAAAAAGACCACCGATCCATTCCAAGATACAAATACAGCAGCTTTCACTGAAAATATTACATATGTCATTTTCTGTGTTTTTTATTAATTCTGTCTATATATTCTCATTTTTCATATGCCTCACTTCCAATGCCAAGTGAAACACAGTATGGCAAAAGTATTTGCTATGGATGCTGTGATATGTAACCTAATTCATGTGCAATAATTTCAGTACTTTGATAAACAAATACAAACTCTTAGATGCAATAAAGGCCAACAACTAATAACCGTTAATGAATTAAAGCACACATCTAATTGATATAGTTGTTAAAATTATGGTAGCAGCTTATATGTCTCTATTCTATGGCTTCAAAATTTACAGTATTGAACCAGGGTCAGTACTGTTGCCCCTGGAGACATTACGTTATACAGTGCCAAGAAAGTGGAATATAAAATCATGATAAAAAAATCCATAAATCAATACAAAACCAACTGTAATCTTGTTAATTTGTTTAGTAGCTTTAATAGCTAACATATTTCTGCCAGAAATGAAGCCTCCTCTGCTTTTTCCTCATGAAGATATTGATAATTAATGTCAGAGCAACACAAAGAATGTGCATTTCTGGTTCTAAAATATTCATCCAGAAATACTTCCTGCTCTTTTTTAACGTAATAAAGATCAGCATAAATGTATTGCATTTATTTCTTTTATACTATCCAAATAACAATGAAGAGCAACATGAACTGGAAACAGAGTGGGGAGTAAGCCCACCATGTCTATTAAATTGACAGTTTATGGAAAATGCTAGTGAATTCACTATGTATTTTACCATTATTTCAGCTTGTATGGTGTATCTGGAAAACCTTCTTATGTCTACAAGAGTTTTTTTCCAGAAGAGAACATTCATTACAGTTGTCTTGGCAACACAAGCACCAGGGAAATACAAATCAGAGCTTAAGAAGATTTTGTTTATAAACTCTGAAACAAATGAGAATAAAAATAAGAGGTCTACATGACCCAAACTTCACGATCTGGTATCTGCTAAATACGTGAAATGACCAGATCCATTGCACATTACAGTATTCCACCTCCCTTGGTGTTGTTGAGACTTGAGGTGGAGTTCAGCCCTAAATAAGAGCCAGGAGCCATACACAGAGGGAGGTGCAAGAAGGCTGCATGGTGCCCACATTTATACGTAAATCATGCTTAGAAGAACAGGACACTTGACAAAATTAGGAGGAATTCAGAGTAGAAAAGACCAAAGGGACACATGATCAGGATTTTTCAAAACCTTGATGCTGTTAAAATGCATAAAGAGAATAAGGATTAATTTTCAACATGGCCATCAGGAACTCAGCCTTCAAAAGCAATGCAGGGAAAGACACAAATTCAGCTTAATTGAATCATTTTTTTAAGCTGTTAATTAGTGAATATATTTGAACAATGTAATAACCTACCTAGAAAAGTTATCATTAGTAGTTTTTTTTAAGTACAACCTACACGAGAGATTTTGAACATTGGTTCTCATACCATTTTAAATAATTTCAAAGTTTTGTAAAATTGTTATATCTTGTATCCCGCTGGACTTTTTTGTTGCGAAAACCATCACTCCCTTCCTCCTATAGTCTGGCTGAACCCAGCACACAGCTGTGTGCTTCCAGGGCTGCCACCTGTGGGACAGATGAACCCAGACACAGAAGCACTTGAGCAGGTACACAGCCTGGCTTAGAGCAGTTGCTGCTGCTGTCACTGCCCTCATATTAACGTTTATTGAGAATCACAGACTTCACACTGGAGACCAGATTCTAATAACCTCTCTTCTCCTGCTAGCCTAAAAGGCTTGTCTAGTGGCAGTTGCAAAGGGAGAGCCAAGATGATGAGCCTGGAGGAAAGTCCTTCACCTTTGTGAACTGCCTCTGCTGCTGTTACTAGCTTTGGCCCAATCCTACAGAGGAAAAATATCTAGTGAAAGCCAAGCAGGTGTTTGAAGCATTTCAGGCTAGCCACCATGTAACCCTAAATTCATCTGGGGATGGATGAAAAAGTATCAAACTTGCCAAAAGCCAAATTCACTTACCAAGGGTGACACATACAAAGTAAATTTCAGCCTGGATCCAGATTTCAAGTAAGATTTGTCTGTACTTTCATAAGAGCATGGGATGTCCTCTGAAGGTCTTATATACTGCTCAGCAGTCACTAGTGAATGTAAACAGAAAATAAACAGTTCAAAGCAACCTCACACCAACCAGATCTCAAGCAGTTTGCAGCAGCAACACTTAAGACTGGATAAATGCTCTCCTACTGATGCTGCTATATTTAAACTGGGCTTTATAATCTAAAATGGATATGTGGATTTTAAAAATTGGGCTAACACTTTTTTCATAACTTTCATCCTTTCCTAATCTCAAAAATTAATCTTATTATAGCTGATATTCTCAAAGTATCACTCAGAAAACTGTTGATGAAACAATATAGAAGCAGCAGGTCTGGATAGGAATCACTTCCTGTCCCAATGAAATATATCTTTTCTAAAAAAAAAAAAAAAAAAAAAAAAAAGATATATATATACACAATATGAAAGATCTGGAAGATCAAAGTCTTCTGAAAACTTTGGAAACTCTTAATGTGTTTCTTTTAAAGAGAAAACGGTGTTCTCACTTTCTCTTCCTGTTCTTTCTCCTTCACCTCTGTTAAACTTGGATGTAACAAAGCATCTTTATGACAGTACGGCAGACATAAAATGAACACCAGTGATCTTAAGCTTGCTCTTGTCTTCATTTCAGATCTAACGAGGGCAAGTAACGCCAGTCACAGGAAGGGTTTTTGATTTTTCACCCATGGTATGTATCACGCAGTACTGCTGTGAAAAAATTGCTCCAAAGCATGACCCACTCAGAAGAAAGCCAAAGTACAGAGACACAAAGACAAAAGGGCACTTACTGAAGCTCAGCAAGGCAGATTCCAATGCCAACTTGAAATTATTTTTTCAGGAAATTGATATACTTAAAGATTATAAAGATTAAAGGCAAACTTAAGCCTGTTGTCTACTCATTGGGTAAGAAACTTCATTGGCTAAATGTGTTAAATTTTATCTTTCTTGAGGTAGCTGCTACCTCTGATTCTTCTGACCCTTAGGTTACGAAAGTATCTATGGTACTTAAAGTGTATCATGCACTTAACTTCAAAGGATGCCTGTGGGAAGAAAAGAACAAAAACAAAAACAAACAAATAAAAAAAACAGATATGTTTTTCCCCATTTTATTGATGGGTGAGAGACAAAAGGCATTTTCGATTGTGCCTAGAATCTCATAGGAAAATGGCAGAGTGAAGAAAAGAACTCCATTCTTCTAACTTTCAATATGCCATGTGCAACCTGACTGCATAAAAAGCTTTCTATCTCTCTCTTTTTTCCCCCTTCCTATTTGCTATACCCATTTACAGTCTGTGAGTGTCTCCTGATAGCAACAGTAAAAGAGCAGGGGAAATGAAACCCAAGATATGCTTATAGCTTCTTGATATAGCTTCTTGACCTCCCTCCTTATTTGTATGGGGAAGATTTGCAGTACTAGCAGAGTTTCATTACCTTAAATCAAATTGGACTGTGTTTGAAGTAGGTGATTTGACTAGTTTCAATGCCTTTTCCCCTGTGATTCTGTGCATCTCTGGAGTGATCCTATTTGACTCCAAATTAAGAAGAGCAAATTGGTTACTTGTGGCTGGGTCATGCAGATGTTCTTATACAGGCTGAAATGCTTTGTTTTGTTTCTCATTTCTAATGGAGAAGAGTGTATACTTGCATGATAGAAGAAGGAAAACAATGTTTAGCTTTTAGTTGGAGAAGACAGATGCTGAATTTTCACAATTGCTTGCAATAATGTGTTTTCAAAAGATTCCAGTCTAAAAGCTGCTCTTTCACTTGCCATATTGCCCTCAGAAACAAGTTTTGCTCATGTCAAGGTTGAATGATCTCAATATCTGGAATGGCAGCATGATGACAAGCACAGAAGAGAATGAGAAATAAAAGTACTCCCTCTCTATCTTGATCTCTTTTCATTTGATGCTTGCTGGTGATGCCACTGCAGCAAAAAGCATTTTATTTTTGGTACAGAGCCTCTGGCTGGAGACTCAGAGCTGGTAGATTTAAGATATGATGTTGTTCACTAGTCTTCTAATTGTCAGGAGATACTTTAATTTTATTAATGGAATCCAATGCTCTTGCTGGAGGATTTACCATGCACGGGAGTGTATAACTATCAAAAGAATTTGAACTTTCATAACTCCAAAACTGGTTTCCTGGCCTCCAGACTGTTAAAAGAAACATGCAGAATGTGTATGCATTCTGAAGCAGCAAAAGAACAGCAGGTATATGAGACCAGGTCTTATCTGATATTAAGGTTGTGAAGTGAGCATAAGCTAGCAACGAGAAAAGAGGAGGCGTAACACAGTTGTTACAAACCCTCTCCTTTTTTGGCTGCCTGCCATCTCTCTCCAAATACTGTACCTCAGCTAATTTTATTTTTTTCTTTCAAGACCCTTTTCAACATTACACTATAACACATGACACAAGCTCAGGTCTGACAGCTAGAAAATCTGACTGGAAGTTCACTTCTCTATAACACTCATTCTTATCACCAAAAACAGAATAAAGGTTGTATTATTTACTATTTGAGGTTAGTAAAATAAATTTGTTTTGTGATTAAAATAGTATTTTCCAAATGTTTTGTGCTTTTACCAAGTGCAACTTATTCTTGAAGGCATTCACAAAATATAGTATAGCGTGATAACTATAATCCACTGGAATTAAAATTTAAAAGCATGATGCTATACACCAGCTGGGCAAATAGGTATTTAGGGGATTTCTTAATTCTTTATTTTTTTGATTTTTCTCTACAAAGTTGTTTCTTTACATTTTAGAGATTCTGTAAATCTCACTGATAGTTATTTTAGAGCATAGATTTAATGAGACTTTTTTAATCCTTTACATCTACTTACTGATCTTCTCCCCAAATGACTGCTCTAAAAGCACAGGATATTTTCATCTAAAATTCAACATGGTGCAGTCTAAAGTTCAGATTTGATTTGTCTGCTATGTCAACCCATAAAGTGCTATAGAACATAGTGCTGTGAAAAAAAAAAAATAGATAAAAAATTACACTGCTCTACTCTTGAATCTACAAAACTAGATTGTTAGAGCTAGGGAACAGTTTTAGGGCTAATAGCTTTGTTCCTCCGGTGTGCATCTGTAAATTGTGAACAATACTATTCATTTGGTCTCATAGTGATATTGATAAACCAAGTTAATAACACATAGATAGGATACAGTAGGGATGAGTCCAAAGAAAATGCCATGAATCAAGTGGCCTCACTGCTACTTTGCCCTCAGAACAAGGTAATGGTACAGGAAATGGTGTAAGTGAAAAATAACCTGTCATTACTACACATCTATTGGGGAAATCGTTGTGAAATTAATAACTTCTATTATAAACTGATTTTGGACTGGTCTGCTGGCTTATCTCTTTCAACACAAATGCTAAGACCCACTGAATGGCCATGATGTAACAGCATTCCCCAACCTGTCTGGCTACAGCACACTCTGAAAAACTGCACCGTTAGCCAACTCCTAGTCATATGGAAGTCACACTGAAATTTTGCTCAAAATGGCCAAAGAACAAAGGAATGGGCTCCTGTAGAAAATACAAAGAATTAGTAAAAACAAGAATATATCATATTAAGGTTACCATGAAACCGTGTTTCTCTGTAAATCTATGTTGAGCTGGGATATGCATGCATCCTGTCAAATATTTTGTCAAAATATGTTATGCTATAAGGGCTCTGCAACACATTTGCACAGGAATGAATTTTAATAATTGTACTGTTTGAATCAAGTCAGTAGTTTCAGTTGCAAAGATGTTCATTAATAATAATATAGCTTTTTTGTTGTTGTTGTTGTTACAATCACATTTCCTTTTTCTGTTAGGCTCGTCTAGCCTCGCCAAAACAAACAAAAAAAAAAAACACCATACCCTATCAGAATTAGTTGTGCTCCATTTAGCTTCAGGAGTTAACTTTCATACACGCTGCAGTCCTGGAAAACAGCTTCTAGTCTAATATTTGAGTTATTAGGAAAATTTGAAAAACCTGAACTGGATCCTTCAATACTGGCTTCTGCTGATGCCCTAACAAGACTTTGTCTTGATTTCATTAGAATACAGGATCACATGGACTGGGAATAACACTTTCTTGTTTTACTATGTTTTACATAGCATGAAATACTACGTTTTACATAGCATGAAATGATGTTGTGTAAAACAATGTCATCTTAGACTGTGAAATAAAATTTAAAATAGAATATTAATATTTAACAGCATTCCAGTATTTCTAAAATATTCTAAGTATAAACTACAAAATATTTATCCCTTGTGTTCTAATATACACTATATTCTGATGCATTTTAAATACAACTGAAATATATCCGTAGCTTATGATCGCAACTTTTTCTCATCAGCTGCCTTGAAAAAGACATATGCTACCATGCAGAGAAACTTCATGTTAAATTGCTGTTGGAATAACAATGTACATAAAAACACATTAGCATTAATGCTTTTCTCATTAAAGCTAATGGCAAAACCTCATTGATTATAACAGGAGCCCTCTTCAGTGAGCGTTTCTGCTTACTTTTACTGCAGGCCGAATTATAGCCCTGTTATCTCTGGAACCCATAGTATTTTCCATTGCCACATCAACAGCTGCTAGCAAGTGCTCAGACTTTTTTCAAGTGCATGGTTCTCTGCCGATGTCCCCAGCTGGCTCACTCTATGAGGTCACATCTGAAACATACACCTTCTGCTGTGTGAATTGTCCTTTCCCTCCCATTTGGTAACTAACCTCAGCACAGATTTATACAAACTCAAATGAAAGATGTAAATGACATAAATATTTAGGTGTAAATCTCTCTGTATATACTTATTTTGGGGGTAATACATCAACTTAATAAAGACCAGTGACAAACCTATATTAGCCAAATCAAGATTAATTACCAAAATATCAAACAATCTTGTCAGCAATTTCAACTAAACAATGTTTTTAATCATACTTCCTGTTAGCTTGATTCGCTACAGCATAAGAATATCAAAGGACAGCAGATAATTCTTTTCTATGTGCAGATAAATTGCAAACAAAATTTGTGGTATAATTTATTTTTTAATTTTTAAGTAAAACTGCATAAATTATTGTCCATTATTTTTGTTTTCTATGACTATAAAGAATGGGATTTTGGTTTTGGGGATTGGCTCTTGTGTAGATACTGAACTTAAAAAGCTCCTACCTGTCAGCATCAGTTCCTTTCCAAAAGTTTAAGTTTTCCCTTTTTCTTCACTCAGCAAAGATACCCACAACATGACAGTCTGTGTAACCAAATGCAGCTATACACAGTATAGTTAATGTTAAAAGACCTCAGAGAAGAAAAAAAAAATTATATGATTTTAAAACTCACTCCCCCTTCAGGTATTCCTGAACTCAAAATCTCTTAAACTTCTACATAAAAACATTCAATAAGGACCTACATATGTTTACGGTGGAGCTGCCATTTGGGATTTCATCCAAACTGCCATCTAATGGACACAGATGCACACACACTCTGCTTCACATCATGGCCTCTATGAACTGGTCTAAAGGAAGGTGCAAGGAAGTGTCTACAGGCACAGGAAGCCGCAAAGAAAATCATACCTATAATGCTAATTACTTTCCAGACTCTGACAATCAGTTTCAAAATTTTGGTCATGAAGACCAGTATTTTTCATTTAGTTAGTACTGTCACACAAAGGCACTGATTATGACAAATTCATCCTATCAAACCAATGTTATTTTCTCCATTTCTGTGCTAAAGTTTCTGTACTTGTTTGATTCTACTCAGTGAAAGAACCAAAAGTTTTGCCTTTTGCCTGTACTTTGGCTCCTTCTATTTCTCTGTTGATTGAGAGGACAATGAGTTCATGTTTACAATGGAGTGATAAAGGATGAAATCTGTACAGCCCTTCAGCCCATGCCATCTGCAGAGATGGGTCATCATTTATAATGATGCCAGCTGCAGAAATGCTGAAGGCACCATTAGCCAAAAAAAGGGAGGGGGCGGGGGGAGGAGGGATTAACAGATGTAAAACAACCATAAAGATACATTACTATTAATTAGTTTCTTTTAGTAAAGTATATGTTCAGTGTGCCAAGCCAGAACAAGCAATATCAACAAACTTGAGCTACCTCAGAAAGAATCTATTATCAAAACAAAGACATGCACAGCTTTACCAACAAAATCTGTAATCACAATGCACATTATACAAAGACTTTTCATGTTGCAACTGAATAAAGACTTGAAGCTATTATCAAATTGACAAGGCTGCTGACATAAAGCAGGCAGGCAATTATTTTAGCACATTGATGGCTAAATCTCTCACAATATTTCAACACGATAGCTATTCTTCTCCTTTCAATGCCCATGTGTAATTCTCATGATCATTATTATTAACTATGCAGAGCAGCATGTTAACTTGTTGGATTCTGCTTGCAAAGGGTTGGATTCATAGTGTTTTGTTCTTATTAAGGAATATACTTTGTATACATTCATATCTATCTGCCCTGTTTTCATCCCATTAAATGTTTCTACAGACCCTAGAAAACCTAATGACCATGCTGAGTTCTCTTTGAGACAAAAAGAAAAGAAAAAGTTCTGAGGATGCATTATACAGGAAGCCCACTAGCAGAGTTCAGCAGTTCCATGTGTATGGCAGTAATGACGTTAGTACATACTAATGAGTATGAGAACAAAATTAATAGTTTTAATTTTAGTTTAACTAAAATTAGTTTTTAATTTGTTCTATTAAAATTAATAGAATAAAACTCTGTGACCAGAACCGAAGTTTACTCCAAAGTCAATTTTCCAAAAAATATGGTCCTTTGAGAAGTGGCTTGTGAGAAAAATCGACATTGGTTCCTGACACAAACTTAAAGAATTAAATTACTGCATTCACAAATGCAGACTTGTGAGGTGTTGACATCTCCTTTTAAACAGGCTGTTTTCTTTTCTCTAGTATATTATAGCTGTGTGTCTATGAATTGTATTCTATATTACAGCTTCTACTAATCTGCTTAGTATGCAAGCCAAACTTACAGTCAAGCTGCAGTCATATCTGGAGCCAGGCTGTTGATGTCCCAGTCCCGTGCCTGGTTACATTCTGCGGAACAACTAACATACCACATTATTGCCTAAAAATTCCACTTTTAATGTATTTTTGAGCATGAAGGTAAATAATTAGTGATCCTTTTAGAACTGAGATAGACATTTTTATCTTAAAAAAAAATCTCATATGACCTCTTGAGATTAAGACAATTTCTCAAATTAGTGTGAGATTAAAAAAAAAAGAACAGAGAAGAAAAAGTTCTGCTGAACGAACTTCCTTGATAAACTTCTCCCTGAATACTGATGCAACCAATGTATCAATTTAGCTTTTCAGCAATGACTTTTATTTCCCTGACTTCTTCTTTTATCTCTGAATCATCAGCCGTCTCCAAAACTATACTCTGAAAGGCTTCTTAGGTTCTGACGTGATAAAACCAGATTTTGTTACTAGCTTTCATGTTCTTAACAGGATGCTCCAGTATAGTTTTCTCTTTAACTAGTAAAAGGTTAGGCTTATTCCTAGTTGCTTGGAAATAATTTCTACATTGACAGACTTATTTATTTTACTTCCTTTACATTGCTGTGAAGTTATAGTAGCTTTTGAAGGTCACTAAAAACATAAAATGCTAATACAGTGGATTTGGTTTACGCTTTCTCTTTAAAAAAAAAAAAAAAAAAAAAAAAGCTATTCTTTACAGAGCATCTTTGCTGCAGTTAGGTCTTAAACTAGTACATGTCATTTCAACAAGTCACAATATAATATGGAATGTCATATCATGCATTACAATCATCCTGCCATTTATGTAAAATGTCATAATATGGCATGTAATACTGCATTATTTTATTTTTATACAATATTTTATTTCATTAAAAAGACTAAGACAAGGCATAACATAATACGGATTGACATCTCGTCTAATTTATTGGGTAGCCTGCGATACAAATGAACACCAAATACAATGAAACTGTTTATTACTAGAAAGAAGAAGAACAGATAAGAATTCAGTGTGCTAATTAGAGGAACAGCTATTTTCTGAATATGTTTTTTAGCCTGGAATCATTTTTGTAGAATATTGAAAACAGATGCTTTTTTAATTAGAAGCAAAAATTCTGAGTTTCAGCTAGCAACACCCAGGAGTATGCCTGACTGTACTGGAGATAAAACAAACTTTATATGAGTTCCACCACCTTCTGTTAAGTAAATGTCTGCTTATGTATATATCTGCTAGATGGCATCAGATCGGTTAAAGCATGTGCATCTCCATGTGGCTGTGACAGTCTCCTTTTCACAGGGAAGGGACTACTAGTCAGTAAACAAGCATGAGCTGTTCCTCTTTAATATCAGTGGTCAAGCTTTTCAAACATGGGATCCTGGATTCTATCCCCAGTACTGTCTATATGCAATTTAGTTAGCTGTCTTCTATGACTATATATAGAACCAGATTTATTACTATGGATGTGATACTAAGAGAGCAGATCCAGCCTGATAGAAGGAAAAATATTAATTCCCTGCAGCTGAAAAACATCTTCTGTAGTCTGCTTACCCTTCTCACTTTTATAGCCACAACAACAGTGATTGATGCCTAAAAAAATACCTAAGCTAGAATAAATCTCAGAGGAAAAAAAAGTGTGACCTCTCAAAAATTTTCATTTTACAACAACAAAAACACAATAGCAACATACTACAAATGACAGCTTCATACACACAAAGAAAGTAAACTCACATGTTCACCACAAGTCATTCCATGTCTAAAAGTGGACAGCCAGAATAAGAAGGAAAAAGCACGGTCTTATTTATAATAATTCCTCCTGAGATTTGGGCAGCCATCCCAAAAATAATAGCCAGCAAGTTACAATAAAAATCACAGCCTAGACCTTAACTACTTTTGGTTCTACATAAGGTAAAACTATGGCTTTTGTTTATTCCTTCAGAATGCAAGGCTGTCCATGACAACACAGCTACAAACATTCTCATATTCTATATTGTTTTTACTGCCCAAGGTTGCATCCTGTTCACTGGGCTTTTCTAAAAGGCAGAAATATCCTAATGCTTTAACATGTCACTGGTTAAAGTGTTGGTTGAAAGCTGCGGAAGCTGAGAGAGAAACGTGCAAGAGCTACCTACCCTGTTGGCCTGAGATTATACCATTGATCATGAGACTTGCCTAAGGTAAGCCACTGAGCTGTTACCTTAAACACTCTGAAAGCCCTGAAATCACTGATGTGACTGCATAGCTGTGATAAAAGAAAAGCATTACTCCTTCCTAAGCTCTCTTAGTTAAACAAGGAGGGGGAGAAAGAACTAATGGAACAGGACTATAGCCAGCTCAGCAGTGCAAGGGCGCCTGCAGTCATTTGTTTCCTCAATACACTCTTGCTGGATTTGAGTAAAAAAGGTTGGGATGTTTAAGTTACACTGCCATACCAAACATATGTACAATATCCAGTCTCTGCTTGCAGACCTCGGCCCTAAGAAGATCACAGGACATCTGAATGCAGACTGTAGCTGCTTGTTACTATAGAGAGGAGAGTGTGGGAGGCAAGCTGTAGAGTTTTAAATAGGTTTTGAGACCTAGAAAAAAAGTCTGAGTCAACTGCAGTGAATAGGAAGAGTGAAGGGAAGGAAAACTGATATAGTGAAATGCATAAGCAGATTGGCAAGACTTGTGACAGTTGGTGTTTTCCTTAGAACCTCAGCTCTTAGAATTAAGGACTAAAGAGAGTCTGATTTAATTTAATATTAAAACATTTCTAGCTCTTGGCAAGGTCATTTCAACATTAAATTTGTAATGATCTCTCCTACTTTACACATCAATTTAATAAAAATATTGAATTCTTTAGGTAAGGGAAAAGTTCAGTATGCATGGCATTTTCACAATTTAACTATTAAAAGCCAAAACCTTCTTATTGCAAATACGATTTCATTTTCCAAGTCAGTATTTCTCTGACAGAATCATGTTGAAGTATAAAGGGAACTAGCAAGATTCTGGACAGCAGAAGGTTAAGACGGAATAAGATAAGAATAAACTAGGTTTCTCTTCCTATAAAACTGTTCCTGTTATAGTTGCCTTGGAACATGTAATTTAAAAGCTAACTTCAAATCACAGTATTGACCAAAGTAAATCTAGAAATCATGGCAACTAGGGCCAAAGATTGGAGGATGCATTATGGATGCCTTAGTCTAGTATGCCAAGACATATTTCCAAGGAATTATTTGAACTCATCTATTGTAAAGTTATTTTTCCTTTAAAATTCAGAGAAATGAGTACCAAATGTATGTGTGGTCTCCTGCTTATTTCTACTACCACTCCAAGGATCTTGAAGTACTCTGCAAAAAATGAATTCCTTCATTTACGCTCCGGAGTTGCAAAACCAGCATTATACCTACTTTACAGACAAATAATTGGTGATTTGGGTACACCATGTGACAAACTCAAGGTCACAGAGCAAGGAGGAGCTTGGAATAAACCGGGACAAGGCTATAATTCCTGGTCCCTCTTGGCTGGCATTCTTTCCTACTCCTATGCTCGCATTTAATGACTATACAGCACTGTAAATACCAGCCAGTCCGCCAGTCCTTCAGCACAGAAGGACAGGGTTTGCTTTAGTGCTATTTTTAGTTGAGCAGATCCCACTTTTAAATCTGCAATGCCTCCATTTTCAATATCGTGATTATGCTTAATGTTCCATAGGAAGATGAAGGAATTAGCATGAATCAGAAAGCACAATGCAGAGTAGGCAGTACCATGCTGCCTTCTGAAACACCAGCACAGAGCAAGCAGGAACTTTGGTGGAGGCTTTGCACAGGGTGGAGGCATCAGGCAGCTGGACATGTCAGCTGGGTGCCTCATTGGGCAGCTGGTGCAAGTGGAAGGTCAAGAGCAAGTTTACTGTTTACTGAATTCGTAAATTACTAATTATTCAGCTCACTAAGCAATGCAGGCTCCTTGCCTGCATGTGATACTCCCCCTTCTGTCACCCTGAAGCACATAGGGAAGAGCAGGAATTCTCAGCTATATTTTGATAGATGGATGTCATTAAATCACCATAATAAAGGGCATAAAGAGCTATAATGGGTAGGTCACTAGTACGTGCAAGCATACTTCCATGTTTGTCAGAGAACACCTGTAGAAGATAAAGCCCAGCTTTGTACTGATAAAGGACAGTCTCAGCAGAGAGCTTGGGGATAGACTTGCTAACCAAGGGACAGGGAAATGTGGGATCTGTGTACATGGCAGGTGGTGGCCTAGAAGGAGCTAAAAAGGAACTTTAAAGTTATAGGGAGACCTCTGTCACAAGGAGAATCAGAACTTCTGAAATCAAAAGGGTTAAGAGATGCAGATACTCTTTCTACATAGTCACTGGTTGCTGCAATATCCACCAAAATGCTTTAGTATTCTCCCAGACTGAAAATCATCCCTTTGTTGTACTTAACTGCTCAGACAAGAATGGGAGCGAAGGTTAACAAATTAGCAAATGCCTAGGATAAAGAAGGCAAGTTCAGAAAACTCAAGAAAAGACAACTTATAGGTAAAGTTACTGCTTGGCATGGAGGAATAGAATATGGGTCAATTGTAGCAGAAGAAAGAGACAGCATGATTTTCAAAATACTGGAAACAGCAACAAACACTTCAAGTGGGAGGGGATGGACATAAACACACCGAAAACAAATAAAACCTCCATTAAAAAACAAAAAACAAAAAACAAACAAACAAAAAAACAATAAACAATAAAACTCCTTAATTTATTGGGAAAAATAATAATGTAAAACAGCCTTGAAATCCAACAGAGACTGACAAATTGCATTGGTTCAGAACAGGTTCTATGCCAGGATGCTTTTAAGTCACCCAATTTATACCCTTCTCTCCCCCCCGCCCCCATTACTATTATTATTGTTGTTGGTTTTTTTGAGTTGGACCACTTCAATACAGGGCTCCACAGAAGGAAGCAGTTGGAGGCTTTTTTTTTCAATCAGTTTGATGTGCAGTGCCTCTGTTTACCATAAAATGCATGAAATTCTACCTGACATCGCGAAAGACCCTTTTCAAAAATAAGAAGCACCATTAGCTTCTAAAAGCTTTTCGCACAGCTCAAGACCCAGGGGATAGATCCTTACACCAAGGATCCATCTCTTAACATTCTTTTGATAGAGTATTTCAGTCTTGCTGTGTATATATAAAGCTGTTTCACTGTTTTAGAGTGTACATGAAGCTGCTCCTCTAGGCCTCTCAGTATCATTTTTGATGATGATGAGCATCTTGGATGTTTTTGTAGGTGCTGTTGCAAGTTGTGGTCCAATGACATCACACAGCGGCCTTCTATTGCTCTATGGTAGGTAATCTGCATGAGATTTAAGCAGCTCTCGAATACTGGAGCTTTTAAGAATACCTGAATAACTCTATCAGTCATAATGACATGCTGAGCTGTATATACACGGTGCTGTGAAACAGTTGTTCATACTAAATGATAATATGCACCAGGGATAGCTGCACACAGGTTGGGGGGCATTAACTGAGTTTGGGAGCTGACTTCTAAGTGACCTGAAGACAGAAGAGGGAAGGTAGTAGCTCATGTTCTGTCTAACTAGAGAAAAGCTTGTTTGACTGTTAATTTTAAAACAGTCATGTTATAAAAGTTGGGGCATTCCCATGCAATTACTAAAGAGGCCGGTGGAGTAAATTAAACGGGGCTGAACTATGGTAGGATATAATGCAAACGGTAGAGGAGGAAAGGCAAGCAACTACTACATGCTATGTACAATACAGCTGAAAACAGCCTCTCCCTCTTGGTATCTTCTCCCAATCAGAAAATGTCCCAAGAGAAATCCAAGGAAAATCTTGAAAGAGATAAACATCACGCTTATCAAGCAGCTTCCATCTACAACCTGAGTGAGCATTATCTTGATTCCCTGTGCATTTCAACTCAGTTTCTTTCTGAAATACATTTCATCTTAGTTTTCCATTTGAGCTTAACAGAATAATTATGAAGTGGCACTTCAAAGAAAAAAAAAAGCATATTTAGAGATCCTCTTGCTGTTGAGTATCTTCAGTTGTTGGAAAAGGCAGCAAGATGTGGTAGACTACTTCACAGTGATTTTAGCACAACTTTTCAGCAGTCATATATATATATATGTATGTGTGATAGTTTTGCTCTAATTTCTGCAGAAAACAGAGCAACTTTAGTCACTTTGATCATAAGCCATAAGCTTCTTTTGGAAAAGGGCAATGGTGAGATTTGGAGTTTGCATAAACTGCTAGTGACCACTGCAATTTTGTCAGTGCCTCTGCTGCACTGCCTCTGGTCCTCACTGAGTCCCAAGCTGAGCTTTCAAAGATCCATTAAAAACTGACTGCAGAATAATTACTGCAGTACTTGGCTCCAGATCTAACTTGGAAAGTGCAAAGTCATCAGCTCTACAAGCCATAAATTATCAGTTCTGGTCAGTCTCAGTGAAAAATATGTGAAAGCCACAGTTTCATTAGTGGTTGTCTAGACCTAGCTGAAACCCAATCCAATTAAAACAAAACCACACGATGAAAATGTTGTGTTATGTTTTCTCCAACAGACTGTGGTGTCTTAAATACCAAGGGCAACATGGATAAGGGTGGCTCTGAGACTGAGCAACACTCACCCTAGGCATGTTGGTGATGGTCTAATCCTAGCCTGAAAAGCAGGGAAGACATACTTAAACATTTATTATGTTATACTTAAACATTTACATACTGATAACATAAAGGCAACCTTGAACACTTCCCTTTTTGGAGCTCCATTCTCCCTTGCTTTGTGCCTGACTACAAGGAAAAAAAAAAATTAGAAATAGCACTAACTGTCCAAACAGTAAACATATTGGTAAAACTATTTCATTTTTGAATTACCATTGAACATTTTCTGATTTGCATGTGCCCTCTGTACACTAATTTTTGCAATGCATTTTTGGCCTAAAGATGGTCTGTGAGCAAGTAGACTTCTTTTTTTGAAATCCAAGCCTTGCAGAGCATTTCACAGATAGCACACGAGCTGTTTCCATTACTTTGACTGAAACCAGGCTCTTTTTTTTTTTTTTTTTTTTTTTTTTGCAAATAGCAGTGGTTTAGAGTTCAATATTTGCCTTCTTTAAACACTTTTATCTAAGATTAGCTGTTTCATAAACATTGTTCACCACAGATTTCTTTAAAACTACTTGCTGAAATACTCTAAGGTAAAAGTTCTGCTTGTAGATAAAATAATTCTACCTTTTATTATAACATGGACAAAAAGCACTTCCAGTTACTTGTCCAGCTGTGTTAAGAGAATATTAATCAAACAAGTAAGAAACATTTATCCAGTTTATCCAGTAATGACTCCAGTCCTGTTGCTTTTAAGTACCTTGCAATCTTATCCAGGGCACGTTTCTATGAGGAAAGGATATACTGGTGCTCCTATTACAGAGACCAAGGGCAAGGCCTGGAGAGGCTACACAACCTTCTAAGGATGACCCAGAGCTTCAAACTGAAAGGAAAACACAACCACAGACTCCACTGTTTTTCTTATGAATACCCACCATCACCACCCATGAAGGAAAACTATTTTACTCACCAATCCTTGCCAACTAATACCACTCACCCCCCAACACCCTTTTTTTTTTTTTTCCTCTCAGAAAATTAACTATTTGGAATACAAGTGGTAAACTATCAATAGGCTGGTGTGATGTTTCAAACATCACAGACAAATAGGAAACATACAATTCAACTACAAAATGGGCCCATCCAGACCAAAATTCTGAGTAAAAATTATCAAAATTCAAGCAAATAAAACACACAGATTCTTATGTAAAATTTTCACTCTGTATTTTCAACTATGGCCAAGACTTAAACACAGGCTATATGTTCAATACATTCAATATACATGAACACTTAAATGGACCAAAAGATGGAGCCCGAAACACCCTCCTGATGCTCAAAATCTGATGGCAAGATATAATAAGGCAAAGATATTGTATGTCTCTAGGTGATAGTTGCCAGAGCAGAAAATAAAACCTGGATACCCGCATGGTGCTCTAGAAATGCAGATGCTTCAAAAGGCGAGTTCAGACACCCTGTGCGTTGAGCAGTAAAGGCTCAACCCTGAACGTTTCCAGGAGTGGTGTTGGTGGGAGGGGTTGGATGGTTCAAAGCTGCACCTCCTTTCACTGGAAGACTGTAGGATCACAACTGAGAAGGGTCTGCGGAAAGGAATGGACAAGTGAGCATTCAGAGTGGCACTTGGAGAGAGAACTGATCCAGGCAGTGTCTTTTAGGAATATTCCAGGTATGGAATATTCTTTGTTCTACTCTCTGATGCTTTGTCTAGTTTCTGAATCCCAGTGGTACTAAGGTAAAATGTAGTTTGGCACATTGTGAAAAGTCCCAAACTATTGTGACAGATTTACTAAGGTAACGTTCTGTTAAAAAAAAATAAAAATAAAATAAATAAAAAAAAAAAAACAAACAAAAACATGCTAGAGTCTTTACAAGTACACCCATTTACTTCAGCTTTGAAGTTAAAAAATCACTAATGCTTTAACAAGCTAAATACTTATAACAGCTTCTCTCATACATGCAATGCATAAAGCCTTCCAAATACTTGAACAAGCTAGAAATAGAGAAATATTCAAAGCTGAAAGAGCCATATTTGGGGGTGAAAAATGAAAATTGTTTAAAAACACCACCCTCAGTTAGAAGACAAATGACATATTTTAATGTATGTGCTATTTTAAGTTAAGTAGGCTGTAAGGATTATAGTTAGAATTTGGCCAGCATATCATACTTGCAGAAGAGAACAGCTGCCAGTAGTACAAATAAGTAAGCAATAGGAGCTCTGCAGAGACACTGCACCTATGGCCAACCCAGACCCTGAGCTCTGGAGCAACCTGTCTGCAGAGCTGGTGGTGTTCCTTCCTGCAGTATCTTGAATTTCCTTGTAACAAGGCATTCCCTGAAAACTATTTACTGTCCAAAATCATCTGCAAGATGTCCAAGGCATGCAAAGTAATTGTATTAATTTGTCTTAAAGGGTTCTTGTTCATTTTCTTCCTTTACTGGCATTTTTTCCTCACTCAGTATCAACAGTAATGCTTGCTTTTATACCACTTGGATTTCTTCCCTAAACACCACAGCTCTCTGATTGCTATACTTTTGCAAAGTGCCAGCACAACAGCAGTATCAACAGGTGAAAGTCCTTGGCTGTTTTCAGCACATGCCTGTATTTTCTGCAGATATAAACCATTTTATGTGAGAAGTCAAGACGCTGGCAGAAACAGCCAAAATGTGTATTCCATTGGTGTTACAGCTGTCACTGCAATCAGCTGACAGAAGATGACAGAAAAGCTTATGGCTGAAGACATGACCACTCTTCTCTGTTTTGGGTACTCTGAACATCAACTCCCACTTCCTCTCTTGTCACAAAAAGCTGTTTTCTTTAATGTGAAAGACTGAAAGGGCCCATATTTGCTCTGCAGTCAATAAATCTCTCTTTATATTATTTTAATACATTATATATATTCCATTAGCCCATTTTCTGCAGCTTGAAAATTATGAGGGTCTGCAAAATACAAACTTATATTCCTTATAAAGTGGAGATAGCATTGTGGCATTTCTGTCCTTCGTTTCTCCCTGCTCTTGAAGGCTGTTTTTCAAATGCAGTATTTCTCTTCCCTGAAATTTCATGACAGATGGTGGGTGCGGATGGATATTAAGGCATTTTCAGAAAAAATGAAAGTGCATTTGACCATTCTTACAGACTCCTGAAGAACTCAAGCTCAGCAAGGCAGGGCAGGGCAGGGCACAGCAGGAAGGGCTGCTTCTCTCATGTCCCTTTGCTGTTAGGACTCAGCTGAGGTACTGAAAGCATTGAATGCTTTGTGATCAAACAAATAACACCTATTTTTTGTGTTAGTTGCTATTTCAGCAGCTCCAGATCATCTCCCTTCCTCAGTGAGTTGCACTATCTGAATGTTATTACATTCAGATATTTCTCCATATACATCAGTTCTACACATTTTCCTGTTGGGCTGGACAAGGGCCAGAACGAACAGCCTCTTTGTACAAGGTGCTATACCAATTCTATATCAAATGATACAATCTGATTTCATCAAGACTGGCAAAAAAAATATTAAATGGCATTCTTCTTCATGCAATTGAGACAAAGAATGGTAACCATTTCACGATGCATCTACATAATCTAGATAATTTGGGAAAAGGGTACATGAAGGAAGATGAAAATAATATAAACAACTTTCTTCTTCTTCTTCAAATTTGGGTAGATTTATGCCAGTGTAATGTTGACTATAGTATCTTCCTCTCTTCTCATCAAGTCTGCTAAGATTTTCATGGTATATATCCAATGCCAAACCAGACTGACTTAAATAAGATTCTACAAGTATTTCCCAGAAATGGGAGACAAATTTTCTCCAGACTCCAGCTAGCAGCTTTATAATCACTTTCTTATTTCTGCATCTTTCAACACCACTGTTAACTGAATGCAATCTCTGCTTTGAGGAGATATATATCAATTATATAGAGAGGAAAGAGCTGTCTCTTCTCCACTGACCAAGATACGCTACTAGCCTTCCCTTTAACAGTTGTCATACACAGTAAGAGTTTCAAAAGGGATGGCAGAAAACTAACTGTCAAGACCACACAGTTGATAGGAGAATCTCCCATTATATAAATATGCTACACACACATAACATAGGTGAGTATTTCTGTGGAAGCATGCACTTGACATCCCATGTTATATTTATCCTAAACTAGTGTAGCTTCAGATGTACTTGTTCATACAACCCTCAGAACACTCATCGACTCTCAGTTAAAATACAAAGGCAGCTACTATGCCAAAAGGAGATGTTCTGTGAACTACTCTCAGCTGGGAGTCTCATTTTATGCATCTTACAGAAAGGCTTCTGAAAAACAGCACATTAACACAAAACAAATGATAACTGAACAGGGTACAAAGGGACTGTTCTCACAAATGTCTCATCAATAAACATCATAAAAGACTTGCGTCAAAAAATATTACTCCATCTACCAGCATACTCAAACCATAGTAAATAATGAAAACATAAATACAAGAACAATAAGGAAGACAAGCAGGGAGTACAAATGATATAATTGAAACACACATAAAGAAGCAAGGTTACCGGAGAAAATGGAAAGCATTGTCTTCAAGGGAAACTGTTCTGCTACAAGAGAAATTAATGCTGGGGATAAAAGTAGAATGCACGGACTCATTCTTTTATCAAGATGCTGGAGTTATGGGAACTGAGTTTTGCTGTTTGCAAAGAGTCACTTGCGAAAAGTAAGTTGACTTTATTTTTAGCTGAAGTACTTGCACATCTCACACTGTGGTGTGAGTGTGCTCATCGGAATTCAAGGAACTTTTGTTTCTGCAGTGTAACTCACTTCAGAATGCCTCTGTTCTTGAATGAGTGTATCCATACTGTCCATTTTGGTTTCAGCAGTCAACATTAAATTCACACAACTAGATTAACTGTCTGAAGTTCCTCCACACAGGCAGGCACTAAATGAGAATAGGGAACAGAGATACACCAAAGATGAAGAAAAGAGTAAGACAAAACTATAAAGCTCATTCTGTGTTGTGCTGCAGGCAACACTTGCCTCTAAAGATAAAAGTTAAGCATAAATGCAGTAGAACATTGTTAAATTCATTCAACATATACACAAAGCACATTTGAAAAAAAAAAAAAAGATTCGTGTGAAAAAGGAATGCATTAAGAAACCGAGTTAATGATAAAAATTCACATCTATTTATGCAGCGTTCTTACCGCACACGCATTTTCTTTAATTAGAAGCAAACATCCACAAAAGAAATGTAACCTTGTAACTTATAATAGCTGAAGCACAAGCATAATTACTTGTGATGGAAACTCCAGATTACATGCTCTCATCTCTTGACCTTGCAGTCGACACGTTTCTCTCTAGCTGTAATTGATACCCACGTTTTAGGAGGGCAATAACTTTGCAGGGAATGTCAGTAAATATAGGTATTCTCACATCCTTGGTATTGACAAGTGCTGCAGGTCAAGTCCATGTTTAAGGCTGAGAGACACCAGCAGTTGGGCAGCCAGCACCTCTCTTTCCTATAGGCAAAGGTTGTGCACAGAAGTTCGGTGCAGACACCACTTCAAGCAGTGAAAAGGGCACTGGAAAGTTGACCCTTTTCTGAATACATCATCCTTTTCCCACTTCAGAAATACACCTGCAGGTTTTTTCACATGACAGAACTGTATCATCCCAATACTTGATACTCTGTGTGCAGAAGACAACGTTTTTGAGAAAGCTGTGCAAGTTTGCTTGCAGCTGGTGCTACCACCTACTGCTATGTATTAGGCTTGCCCTTATGCCTCCTATTAGGATCTGCAGATGGACTAATGGAATGGACAGAATGCAAGGAAGAAAACTATCCAAAATGCATTCTGTGAAATTTGGGAAAATATGAGATGAAAACTGAGTGGCCTCTTCTAATTGACTTATCATACTGCCAAAAAAGCAAATGCTTTGTAGGAAATGAAATACAAGCCTTGATAAACAAACAAACTAAAAACAAAATAGGAAACTATTAGTCTTTGTCTTCTAGCAACTTAAGTTTAAACTATGCGTAAAAGTGTCAGCTTCAGTGGAAGTCCATCTATAGCAGCCATTCTAGACCACTGTCTTTCAGAGAGCACAGCACTCATGGCAGCTGGGAACAACAAACACCAAGCTGTAGTTTTGTACTGCATCAAATGTCCCTACTGCCAACTTTTCAGAGGTGCTCAGAACTCATTTTTGTCATTAATGAAAAGAATAGAATATTGGTATTTAGTACTTGTTGGAAATCAAGACTGTAACTTCACCATATTCCAGCTCTCCTGAAAATCTAGGGCTACCCGAGATGCTGCATAACAATGACTAATCCTCTAGTAGGAAACACTGGTAAATTAGAGCAAACTCCACTAACTGAAGCACTAATGTGATCAAGACTTTTGTCCTTCAAATTCCTTTGTTCTACAAGTTTACAAAAGGGAAAACGCAAGCAGCCAAAAAGAAAAATGTTAGCAACTGTTAGAAAGGGGAATTTATGTCCATCTCTGCTCTTCATCAGGTTAAAACTGACCAACTCTTCCTCCAACTTTGGCTATAGTCCATTACTATATCCATTGTGTCAACTGGCATAAACTCAGCTTTACTTCAAAACAGGACCAAATTGATCTTTCAGCTGTCTGAGCAATGACAAAAGGTAGCAACAAGCTTTGCCTTTGAGCTGCCTTCAGTGGCACTGGAGGGAGAAGTCCTTTCTGAAAGGCCAGAAGAAATAGGAACAGAATGATGCAAGAAGTAAACTAGAGAAATGCTGATTGTGAGATACTGAAATGTTATTTCCTGGAGTAATTATTTGCCTCACTGAGTGCAATGAAATCTGCAGTCCTAAGGTAGTTTGTCTCTTTATGCACCATTGTGCACCACACTTCTCCTATTAAGCAACACAACTGGACTGACATGCCTCTCCTCTTTAAGGCATTACTTAGAGTACTACCATAAACCAGGGCAAAGATGCAAAGCTGCGTAAAAAGGACTTATCTTCTGGGATATGACACAGGAGCCAAGAGGCAACAGCACTGGACAACCAACATGGGGCCACCCCTGCCATCACATCTGGTGTTGCTCAGCCTCTCACAGACCACTTCGCTATTCAAGGGCTTGTTTTCATTATTTTACTCTGGGTAATTGCAGCAGCTAACCATTCACTGACCCTGTTGTCCCATTCCTTTTCCATGTTGCTAGATTTTCTCCAAACACAACCAGGGAGGCCACCTGTAGAATCTAGGTAATTAAAACAGCTTTTAAGTACTTTCATGTTCTCAGAGCAAATGGAGGTGGGGAAGGGGTGGGAGGTGGGGAAGGGAACATTAGCAAGTGGGAATCCTGGGGCCTCTGGCAGGGTAAGGAGCGATTAGCAAGAAACCCAGCCAGCATCTCAGTCCCTGAAAAAACAGCAACCCGAAACGTACAGGGAAAACACACAGCAGGCAGTGCTGGACTGCAGCCATGCTTCTCCTCGTGCCAGAATAAGACCGTTTCTTGTGCCCTTTGATGGTAGGGGTTAGCACTACAAACAGGGCACAGTTCACATCAAAACCTGTACTCAGAGGCGTCTGTAACTTGAATAAAGAAATTTAGAAGTGAAAGGTCATGGCCCAATGCATAGAGTGCAGAAGGAAAGACGTAGTAACTTTTAGTTTGGCACCGGGATAATCTGCATACGCTGTGTACAAGACAGCAACACATGGCAGAATAGTTAGTTGACAAGTTAATAACTGTATTACTTACATAGGTACCTAAGCAAAACAAAAAGCATGCAAATCTGTATTTATTTTTTTTTTCAGTTTAAAAGGAACTTCTATAAGTAGATAATTCTAGAAACTGGTACTCACTAAACGTGCATGTTAGGGGAAAAATGCTGTTACCATTGAATTCTGGACCTTTAAAATTTAAAGCTCAAAGTCAACATAACAGGACACTGGTATTTCAAACGCTTGTGTATTAAAGGGCTTTCTCTCTCTCTATTTGTATGGATATACCTTGGAGGACTGTAGAGAGCTTTGAATAAGTCCTAAAAGGAACGTGCTACTCCAGCTGTACATATGTTTCCATAACGAGACAAGTGTTAAATCTGTGAAGGCTTATACAACAGTGACTTCTGCTGTGAAAGCCTTGTCAAACAAGCATATAGGTTATTAAGGTTAAAGCTTCCTGGTATTGCTCTGATCACTCAAAACACTTAATATGCATTAAAATAGAACTTAACAATATGCTTCTGGCAGGAGCATTTATAAAATGAGAGGCCTCAGTTCCTGTTCTTGTGCCTACAGCAAGGGGTAAAGTGTCTATTTCAGGGGGACAAGAATGGAGGGTAAAAAAAAAAATAAAAATTGTTTCTTCACGAGTCCCAGAACAAGAAGAACACAACTTGTTCCACTATCAGGAAATTGTAGACACTTCATTTTAAACAAAGATGGATTCAAGAACAGTTCTCAGAACCTATGTCTTATTCCATTGCGCTTTACCTGAGCTGAAAGCAGAGACAGTTTTAGGAAACTAATATTATGCTTTAATCGTCTGAACACTTATGGATATTTTTTTCCCAGGCTGAGTTCAACAACATGTTTAATACTCTTTGCCTCTTAAACAACAAACACACACCACTGCAGAATATAATAAAATAATTAGCATTGGTCGGTTCAGGAAGTCACTTTTTTTTTTTCCTTTTCAATTAAAAAACTCAAGTGGTTTCAAGAAAGTGCTTTAACTATGAGAAAAGAGCCATCAAATCCTCACAAGTTCTGCTACAGTTATATTCTGTAAAAACAATTACTACAGAACAAAAACCATCTGCTGCCTATAAATTACAAACAGTTAAATGCCCATCGGAAAATATTTATTTGACTAAACAAATGAACTGTCTGCAGCTCTCTGTGTTTAAAGCCAATTTCCTTGCTTGTGTATTTATGAATAGGTGGAAAATAACTCTGCATAGGCTATACACATTGAGCTAGTCAGCATAAACTGTCACAAAGGCTTTCCATTTTAAGTCATACCTTTTATAAGTATGACTTGACACCAAGCCAGTCAGCTTGATGCTCTCTCATGCTTTTTGCATACTTTAGACACTAGATTACTATTGTCTGGTCTCAACTAAAGGTCTATGGCCATACAAGGCTTAGTATGCCTTCATCAATTTAGAGTGATTGTTACAAAATAGCCCATATTAGGCATTTTGAATTAACACACTAGTAACACTGGATTTACAGATAAGAAATATGCCATGTTTTTTTCAATCTCCTCAGAACCCTCATTATTGTAACTCTCATTAGTTGTGGGTTGTAGACTACTGCTTACACTATTTTAAGATTCAGTCTCTTTGTGCTTTCATGTAATGTGTGAAAGCTGTTGATGTAGAGTCATCACTAACATTGCAAATTCTCACCATTGATCTTGCTAACACTTTGTCTTAAAGAAGAAATTGTCATGGAATAAGCATTCTTTTATTTTCTTTATTCTAAACATAACTATCTGGCTTAGCTCTTGGTTATTGAAGTACTTCATAATATACAAAAAAACTGTCAGGCTTGTGACCTTGAGGATGACAGTTTAAAACTCTACTCAGTCTTCCAAGAAAAACAAATGACTATAAATGAAATGTTGATGAAATGTTGTAACTAAAATAAATAGTCAATTGGCATAAAGGGATTTTTTTTTTTCAAATTTGAAAATCAGATTTGATAAATGCCAATGATCTATCAAGTACTATTAATTCTTTTTTAAAAAACAAAACAAAAACTTTTAAAGGTCTTTTTTTTTTTTTTTTTTTTTTTTTTTTTAAATCTTGTAGCTTTGGTACTAGCAATATTAACATACTGGGAAAAGCAAGGCTTAGTCTCACACTCATCAGAATTGTTTCTCCCTCTAATCACTGCATTCTGTCTACTATGTACACTAAATATCCCCAAACAAAACTCTTAGTGATGGGTTAATGGGTTATCCAGTATAACTCAATTTTTCAACAGCTGACTTGAGACACATTTACAAGTGTCCTTTCTCTTTCAAATATTATTAAATATCTAGCTTCTATTACTGTAAAGATTGAAAAGCTGCAAGCCCCTTTGACATGTCATGGGTTAAGATGCCCTGAAATCACTGGCCAATACCTTGATTCAGATGGGGGGAAAAACATTTGTGTTGAGAACAGGTAAAGGAAAGTGAAAATGAGATATTTTCTGTGAGAAGCAAAAAAATAAAAAATTAAAATCATGCAAACAGTGCATACCATAAAATTGGATGAAGCAGAACAACAGCCCTCCTGCTGCTGAAACTGAATGTCCTATTTCAACACTTACCAAATGAAATACTTCATTTTCAGTATATTGAAAATATAATTTCATTTACATTTTCTAAATATAACTTTCAGACTCGTACCAGTTTTTTAAATTGTTATAGTAAAAATTGAATAAGGCTAAGTGAAAAACAGAACACTTTTTTTTTCTTAATGTACATAATCTATCAGCTTCATTCTAAACAATTTGATAGTTTTTCTGTTTCATTTTTACTAAGAAACCCTAAATCAGCCACTTACCTATCTGTAGTACCACTGACTTCTAAGAAGTATTCTTGTTGTGTATTATATTTGCAGAATTACATATAAAAACAACAACAATAAAAAAGGAACACCATACCTTTTATATATTCTGATGGGAAGCCCACACTGGACAGGTTAGCTGGCCTTTTATTTTTCCACTGAGGAACAGAACATCAGTTTGGAAGGACTATAGAACCGTGAATTCATATTATCAAGCAGGCCAATTTAATGATGGAACAAACCCTTACTTAAACAAACAGATCTGACAAGTAGCATGGGACAACAGAAAGACACACACTCACATACACAAAAATAACATTAAAAAAAAATTATTTTGCATCTGGTATACTTGAAAAAGTGTCCCTGGATTAAAGAGCTCCTTTAAGAATTCAATGGAAAACTGACACTGTTTTAAACCACACAGTAAGATTGTAGCATAGCCAGAAACTTTTTGTAAATGGAACCTTCATTGCTCCAATCAATGTAATTGCTCTGCAATAGAAGAGAACAACTCTGTTCTTTTGCAAATGTTAACTTCATTTAATGACTTGAAAGTCACATTTCCATTTGCTCATGTGGTAGCAAACCTTAGTTATTCGAAGTACCTTCATTCAACCTATAAAAGGCACAGAGAAGAGCTTGCAGGAATGAAGAATCTACTATATGAGAGACAGCAGGTAAGTTTGTTTATCTTAGTAAAACAAAAGCTGAAAGTGCTCTGCATCATCAAAGACATACTGAGACAGTGAAGTTAAAATAGACCAAGAACAAATAAGCATTAAGGTGCCACTGATGCATTCAGTCTGGACACAAGATGATTTCTAAAAATAAGGTAGTTTGAAAGTCATTATCAAAGTACTGAAAGCAAAAAAGAAAATTACTTTAGAACTCTGGCGTAATTGTTTAACAAAAGCATTTCTATATCTGAACAGAACTCGCAGTAAAAGAACCAAAATGGATCTTAAGGGACCTTAACCTGTAACATCCAACAACCGTTGTTGTTTGTCACACTGTGTATTGCAGACTAAAGAGTGATAACACATAGGAATTAGAGTAAGAATTGGGCTTCAGTGCAAAAGCAGGGTGGGGAAGAAACAAGACAAACATGGCTACTTCAGGTGAATTCCAGCACTTCAGAACTCATCAACTGACCTCTTGTAACTTCAGTAGCATCCTAAATTAGAGCAAACAAAATTAGAGCAAAAGTGGTTTATTTCTCCTGAAGCACCATTTTTTGATCTCGATAATTTTACCAAGTCGTTCAGCTATACTTCTGCATACCTTACCAGTGCAGTGTGACTGCAGAATGAGAACAGTGTAGACAGAAATCAAAATCAATTCAAAAACTGCAGCCTCTGAAAGCCAACAGAGGTCACAAAACCCTAAGGCAGGTGTGTGTACTTCCTCAAGTTGTCTTCTGTTGCTTACCAAGTCAGTTCTTTTACAAATGTAGTGCTGACACTACTGGAAATAGAGCAAGGCATCTCCTTCAGAAACTGCAGACTTGGAAGCCTTGCTAAAACATTAGGTCAGTTCCTACTGCTCACAAGATCCTCAACAATGAGTATAACGAGTGTCTAGAATCAAATCAGTAATTAATACTCAACTGCACAGCATGCTTTACAAAGCAGGCTTTACATAACATCCTAAAATACTTTAACATTAGATAACAGGGTGAGGAAGAGAGAGATTAGGTTGCATCAGCAATGTAAAAAAAACGAACAACTCAGCGTTTAGGTAAGAAGTAATGGAGCACTGATGCAAGTGATGCATGAAGAAAGGAAATGGTGCTAACACTAAGTCTGCACTGAAAGACACACCTTGACAGAGGATTCACATACTAAAGGTAGCAAGACTAGAGGAAAGAGAAACTAAAGCTGCATCTAATTAAAGCTGCATCTAATTGTAAAAGAGGGACCTTGTGATGTATCCTTAACAAAGTTCTTAGATAAACCTATTCCAAGGAAAATTTCATGGAACACTTACTGAAGTTAATGTGTCTGTGTATATATGTACACAGCAGCCAGGAAATGACAAATGAAAAATGCAGCAGCAATTGCTGGTCAGAAACCCCATTTTAGAAGCATTCTACTCTATTTTCTGTGCTATCCTAGAAAATGGAAAGCTGTCTCATCAAAAGGACAAGGTTTCCCCTGAGGAAAAAAACATCTGTATGCTCTTTTGAAGCACCAAGTGACCTCAGAGGACTTAGACAGCCAAGGCACAGTGTGAAGCCCTGGAAGGCTCAGAACTGCCACCATGCCCTCTAAGTCATCTGAGCACACTGGGGCCAGGACTGGAAACATCTTCCTAGGGTTAATTCATGTCAAGATGGTCTGAAGTGTTCGGAAGTATCACATGGAAGAAAACAGCTGTGGATTGAAGCCAGTGCAGCCCCACACTTCTGAACTCAGTGTCTCCTGGAGTTCAAATCACGTGTCTCTGAGGGAAACTCTGCCATGTAAGGTCGAAGGATAGGGAAGGGAAGGATATGCAATTGTTCTTACAACTTCATTTGGGTTAGACTGGGGCTGTAAAATAGTCACTCTGGAACCAACTACGTGGTGCCACCCTGAAAAATGAATTCTAAATAATTGAACTGCAAATCAGTCACAGCAGGTCTCAACAGCTCACACCATAATTGTGGCTATTAAACACACATTTTTCACTACAGAACAAGTCAGGGTATAAAAGTCTGAGTAATCTCTTCACATTTGAATTTTAGAAAAACATTTGCAGCCAGAAGCTGCACAAGGTCAGACAGTTCAACCAGCTCCACATATAAGCTGCAATGATTTGTAGCCATGGGACCAACCTTAAGGGTTACTGAGGACTTGCAGCTTGTATCACCATCCTGGAACTCCACTCCATATACCTGTGTTCTTCAGAAATTGTACTAATTTATCTTGGCATCACAAACCTATTTGATACTAATATAATAAAAGCAATTGCTAGCATTTTCAAATCATATCTTCACAGGAGAAAATAAGTTTCTCTCTCATATGTGAGTCTATAACATACCTTAGGACCTTTTGGTTGATTTTACTGAAATCAAAAATTTTTAAGTAATTGTAACTACAAAACTACAGGATACAAAATCATACTTAGACCCCTTACCCATATGTTGTGGTTTAACCCATAAGACAGCTAAGCACCACACAGCTGTTCGTTCACCACTCACCCATCCCCAGTGGGATGGGGGAAAGAATTGTGGTAAAAAAAGTAAAAGCTTGTAGGTTGAGATAAAGACATTTTACTAGGATAGAAAAGAGAGAGAAATAATAACAACAATAATAAATAGTAATGATAATATGTACAAAGCAAGCGATGCACAGTGCAATTGCTCACCACCTGCTGACCACTGCCCAGCCCGTCCCTGAGCAGTGGTCCCCCACCTGGCCAGCCACCCCATATTAATTGTTCAGCATGACATTACATGGTATGGAATACCCCTTCAGTCGGTTCGGGTCAGCTGTCCTGGTTGCATCCCCTCCCAGCTTCTTGTGCACCCCTAGCCTCCTCACTGGCAGGGCAGTAAGAGAAGCAAGTCCTTGACTTAGTGTTCTAGCACTGCTCTGCAACGATTAACGGGCATCAGCCTGTTATCATCCTTATTTTCACCCTAAATCCAAAACACAGCACCATACCAGCCACAATGATGAAAATTAACTCTAACCTAGCTGAAACCAGGACACCATATTTGGATGGAATGACGCATTTTCAGACTTCTGTTGCTTGCACTATGTAAACATCAGAAAAATTCAAAACACACTCAGGTTTGTCACAGGTTGGCTGTAAATAGTCTTAATTGTGTTAACCAATTAGAGGATTTGAGTAAAGTTTAGTACTTGAAGAGTAGTCAGATCTGGCTCATTAGGAAGTTATGATTATTTCAAATGACTACCATTATTTCTAATGAGATAAGTTGGATCTGTACCAAAACCAGAAGCAGAAGTTCTGGGAAAAGGGTCACTTGCTCTGCAGAGCAAAGTCACTGTTTCCAGAAAGCCAATGATCCCCTGCCTTTAGAGGACAGGAAGTATTACATGAAAAAAGCATTCCCACCTGCCCTGAGAAAACAAAACAAAAGAAAAAAAATTAAAAAGGCCTTTACAAATCAAAGTGAAACATTACCAGATATTTGAAAGCATCTAGCATTGAATGACCGGGTTCCAATCTTACAGAAATCACTGTAATCTGTCAGATGTGCATCATGTATCGGGATTAAATTGAGAGGCAAATCTTATACAGGAAAACTCATTGCAAGCTCATACTTGGATAAGATACACTACAATCGAAGTACCTTTAAAGTTCCTTTCTCACTGTTTTTAAACTAAATTACTATATGAAATGAATATAATACATAAAAGAAAACATTTTCAGTACTGGAAGTTGTTTTGTAGGTTTACAGTACTGAAAATATTTTGAGTTTTTTTATTCACAATATCCTTTTAAGCACAATTTACTTGAAGAAAAAAAAATCCATCTAGACAGCTTTTTTATTTAAAGTTAAAAAGTTAGCCTAAAATTACTCAAAGAGAAAAAAATTGTTTGTTAAAATAGTGCTAAACAATCCCAAATTAAGCTAGTACATTCGCACTTCAGTGACAAATCCCCTATTCACCTGGTTTTTTGGTTGCACTATTTAGGTTGTGACAGCAAAAGCAGTAGTCTTTAGTAGTCTTCGAATACTAAAAGGAAAAGAACGCAACTGGAATAATTGTTTGCTATCAAACAATCATCAAAAATGTACTTCTTCCGTGAAGAACGCTGAGATATTTTCTAAGCAAAATGACAGAGAATTAAGGCTGAAAAAAATAAAACATCTTTCTTCAAAAGCAACCAAATAAATAAAAAAACACTTCACATCAATTGACACAGCAGATATAACAATATTTAGATATAACAGAATTTAAAGGAAGAATCCAAACACCTTTTTTTATTTTGTTGAGTTTCTGCAGTTCTGGGACCATTACTGAATCAGTGCACAACACTCAAGTCTGCATTGTTGGATATTTGTATTTTTCACAGATGTCTCTTCAATTTCCAAATGAGTGCACATTTCTCCAGTGTCAGCATATTTTAAAAGAAATCACCCATTGTGGAATAGAAATATTAGAAATTATATGCAGCCTTAAGCATAATTTTAGAAAAGATTATAACACTTCAACCATGAATACATCTATCTCAGATGCATCTAGGAAAGCTGTTCAAGACTGCTTAGCACAATGATTGGCATTCACTGAAAGGGATTATGATATGGCCTCACAATTTATCAGACTCTGAAAAAAGACCCTTGTCTGATGCAGAGGAGTTGGAGCTGCTGGACCGTAACTCTGTATGTAACAAACCCTTGCCCTGCAATTCAGGTCAACGTGAACAGAATGCAAAGGTTTGTAAGTACGTAGACAGATGCTTGTCAACAACAGATCATACAGATGGGACACAGTATCTTCAGCCATTTTATGCCAGTTTAGCTATGGGAAATAAAGTAAAAAGTTAACTCCATACCTACAGCACACATGGCAGTTTAAAAGCAGGAGTGTGACATTTGCAGATTTTGTCATATAACTACATTACCTTTAAAGGATTTACAAAATAACCACAGAGCTATATTCTTTATTTGAAGACCTGTACAAAGTTATTGTTTTCAGAACAATGGCCAAATCTAGCTCCAGCATGTAGTATTATAAAATAAAATGGTGTGTCAGGTAACTCTTAATCTGAACTGAAGGAAATTTATTCTGTGTTTAACCAAGCCTTCAGTTCTACTTCCTTGTGATCAGAAGGCATGCATGGTATGGCTTTTCTTTTTTTTAACTGACCTTCCAAAGCCTGAGTATTCTCATTCTCTTTGTCCTCTATTTGAAGATGGTGTACAAGTTCTGTAGTCAGATTACTGGAAGACTGATTTTCTTCCAGTCTGGTTCATGCTCAAGTTGACCATTTAGTATTTGAGAATAAAACAACTGATAAAAAGAAAAAATAATACAAAATAATTACCTTCTCTAAAGTTTAACATAACTCAATGAACAAACCATGTTGGTTTATTTGAACTGTAAAAACAGAGGTACAGAATACAGGTACAGAGTACCTTAAGGCTATTAATAAATGTTTTGGCAATCTGGGTTTCACCTGAACACAGGGCAGGAATTCTCAGTGACACTCTCTTCAAAATAACAGGAATAGATTTGTTCTCCCATCAAACCCTGCATTTTTAAATAATAAAAAAAAAAATCTACTTAAAATCCTTATGTGCCACTTGAACACAAAACGTTAAAAATCTGCAAAGAGAAACCAAAATGTCCTTTCTTGCAACCTGCTGTTTTTAACGTCTTTGGTATTTATGGCTTTTAGCTATTTTATTTGGTATTTATGGCCCTGTGCACAAGGCAGGGGCAAAAAGACAAAACCAAAATTTGTTTCTTTCAAGGTGGACACTTGTACCTATACACATTAATTTTAGGCAAGAGATAAAACTATGTATTGGACTCTAAACAGAGTCAAACAGGCCATGAGGTATAAACACCTTTTACACACAAGTCAAGTTATAGAAATTGACCTTTATTTTGCTTATAATCAGTTTCTTTAACCTTTTTTTAATACAAAGTGACGTTATTTTAGTACAGAAAATCCATGTCAGAACAGTACCAGTTTAAGTTGTACCATCGTAGTCCACTCTGACCTCAAACTTTAAAAAACAAGCTAAAAGGAGATAAAAGAAAAACTGCTATCCCTCACCATACTTTGATTAGTAATTCATCCATGCCACCTTCTTAATTTATATATATATACACAGTATTATAACAGTATGGTTTAATACTATATAAAATAATACCGTATACATATATTTTGTATGTATTACAGTTCAAAAATACTCTCTATATAGTAGATAACTATATATAGTATTTTGAACTATAAAATAGCATCTGTAAAACAATTTATGTTTTGGACCAAATCTTTCTTTGAAGACCTGTACAAGAAGAATCCCTTTTTATTTACTTAAACAAGCTGCAAACAAACAAAACTGCAGGCTGTAGTGTAAAACTAGAAACCTCTACATAATGAAATGTTAGGAACAGAGATTGAGAAGCAGTTCTACTCAAATAATATTTAAAAACAATTAAAATACAGTACTCAAAAAACATGGCACAGAGACAGAAGAGACAGGTAGAAAACCTGTGTTAGGAACACAGAGTCAGAAGTGCAAAAAAAAAAAAAAAAAAAAAAAAGGAACTGATACAATGGAGTTTGGTACAACAGGTAAATAAGTATTGCAACCAAAACTAAATGATCACTTTTTACAGTGAAAACATTAACAATTCAGTACCTTCCTAAAGGCTTTTAATCAAAACCCTAAACCTGCAGCTGGTCTTAAATAAAAAAAAAAAAAAAATCCATGTGAATGCTACACACTGAAATACAAAGATAAGAATTACCCTGCAAAATTGCACCAACATAAGCTTTCCATATTTACAGTATCTAAAAGAGACAGGGCACAGCATGCTAGGCCTAGCTTAGGACTGGTCTCCACCAGTATTTAAACCAGGCCCAACAACCAAAAACCATTATTTCTCAACACATGTTAAGCTTGGATTGTTCAGATATATTACGACGTTTAAATATTAGATTCATGCATAAAACAAGAAACAGTATCTTTGACAGACAAGTGTTGACATAATACAAACAGTGGTCTGCCCCGCAGAGGAGTGTACTTCCTTCTGAGCTTACTCCCAAGACGTACCGATAAAATCCCACATTATTATCTGGTTGTCAAGTAAATGTGCTTAGAAATAGTAAAAATCGCAAGTAAGAGTCACGTTGCGCATAAACCATTCACTCAGAATTTCACTCTGTTGTGGAGAGTTACCTCATTACATGAAAGGACACAGAGTTTAAAAAAAAAAATAGGACATTCAAGTAAACAGCAACATCCAAATACTTAGAAAAGGTTTTGTAAACTGGTCATTCTACAGGGTTTTGCAGCATTGCTAAATCCATTATTTACGGAGAAGTACACACAGGTTGCACACCACATGACAACCTGTCACATGTACGCGTACAATGAGACAAGCTCGGTGAAGTGATGAACCCCTTCCCACGTGCCTCGTGTTTTGTTTTTTGTTTTTGTGTTCAGTGTTACCGTTCCCCTTCATGAAACAGAAATCAC
Source organism: Aythya ferina (assembly GCF_964211825.1). Taxonomy (NCBI): domain Eukaryota; kingdom Metazoa; phylum Chordata; class Aves; order Anseriformes; family Anatidae; genus Aythya; species Aythya ferina. The sequence goes on along the minus strand of NC_140302.1, from coordinate 13,790,258 downwards.
TTATATCTTTATAAAGACAGAAATGGACAGAGTCCATTGGATAGAAAGTTAGTTGGTTATTTACACCTGCAAAGCAGTTTCACAGCAAAATAAATCTACAGTGGGCCAGCTGGGATCCACAGGACTTTGTTTTGTTCTTGATCAACAGTTGTCATAATCTGAGTGCAAATGCTTGAAAGGGCTCCTCCCTGGACAATGCCTAGAGAAAAAGATAGCCCCCCAAAGAAAAAAAAAAATTAGGCTGAAAAACAGTTATGATTAAGTACGAAGACCAGTCTTAAGCATTTTTCTGCTGAGTGTTTATCAACATATCAGAATTAATTTGCCCAATTCAATATCTGCCACATGCATGACCATTAGACAGGGAGAAGAATAAACAGAGCAAGGAGGTCAAACATTCAGTACACAGTCTCTTCTGCTAGCTGTTAAAACAGCTCTGGAAAGCAGTAGAACTGATGGCTATAATCAACTAAGACAACTGTTTTTTTAGAGCCCTCCCATGTGCTATTTTCAGACACATCAGGTGGCGAAGTTTAAGTCTAAAGATGGTCAGAAACTACTATAATAAACCTCTGTTCAGCATGTGGTGCTAAGAGTTTTGTATTTATGTGATAATATACATAGAGACTATAGCTGTAGCAACTAGGCACTATTTACAAATATTAAAATCAAATTATGAAGCAGCTCACAAAGTTGAAGTAAAACAAAACAGCCACGGTTGCTACCCCAACTCTTATTGACAACTACATTCAAGGAATAGAAGGCCAACTGGAAGCAAATCTCTGAAAATGAATTAAAAGTTAAACAAAGAACACCTTATATTCTACCCTTGATAAAGATAACAGTCACAAGAAGTAAAATACTAACACTGACAGCAAGGGAGAATATAGGAGCTTTAAGACATAAAAGGTAAGGAACTTCAGGACTTAAATGTGTCAGCAAAGCCTCTGGCCACAGCTAACGCTAATGCTGGAAGACTATGCCAAACCTTATAAAACTTAAGGCGTAATTCCCATTTCTGAAAATACAGATTTTATTCTTATGTAAAGAAGTAATTGATTCTGCAGTTTATACTATAATTAAGGATGTCACATGATTTTGGCTACAGAACGTGCAACCAGTAAGGTCTACGAAAGGTGACAAAGCAGTTAGGCAGTGACTCAGGTAACAAATTGTGCTTAAAATTTGGTGCAGGCAACAAAGGCACTTTAATGAGTCAAAAAATGTACTTGATGAAGTAGTTGCGGAACTCAGGTTGTAAAGTATACCATACAACTAACTTCATGAGGAAGCTACTGTATCCAACATGCTAGTCTAATGCACCAAATCACAATTGCAGTAAGCTTACATGTCAGTGCAGTTTCAACAGGAAACCTGACTAACAGCATCTGGAAAAGCTGATGACAGCTCGAGTTCATTACACTTGACACTAACAGAGAGAGGCCCTTCCCGCAGGCAACTAAGAAGGTACAGGTAGCACCTTGTTCAAGGGAGTCCACTTCCACTATCAGGGTGCAAATGGAATGTAACAAATGATTTAACAAGGAGCAGATGATAACGTATAGTTCTACAATATGGCCATGCGCAAATTAAGTTCTGTGAACATTTACTCAGTATAATTTAAATGAACAATTGCCTTGCTATTACATACCAGGGAACCAGCTTGGTTGAGGATGTGCAACTACTCTCAGGATACACGGATGGATAGCTTTGCGCTAAATGCATCCACTCCCCTGCACTCGGCAGGTATGTCTCACAAACAATTCAGTAAGAAACCCATTGTTTTGGGGGTGAGGAGTTGGGTTCTGGGTGTGTTTCAAAACACTTCTGTAAGGAACCCATTGTTTTGGGGGTGAGGGGTTGGGTTCTGGCTGGTTTGGGCTTTTTTTTTTTTTTATAGGCTCTGTTGCCATTCAAGTCAAGATGGATAAAATTTCATCCTTACTCTTTTGAATGTAATGTAGAACCACATGGAAATTTACTCTGAAATAAGACAAGGCAGCCTTCAAATACAGCAACATTTCTCTGCTGAGCAGCTTATTAACTTTAATCCAAGGTTCAGGTAACACACTTTAAGATGTTAAAAAGGACTGTAAACTTGAACTATTCCCGATTACAATGCGCTTGAGACATCGTGGACAAAATTTGTCCTTTTTTGAAAGATTTGAAGTACACCTCAAATAATTAGATCACCAGTTACAGGTGGGTTTTTTGTTCGTCTTTACCCAATTATGAAACAATATTCCTTACATGGTATAAAACTGATAACACCGTGTCATCTGTCATTCTCAAATTATCTTCACTGTATTTCTAATACTCCTGGGCTTGTAATAAAACATTCTCAGAATCTCCTTCGGTTTTAAGATTTGTAACATGCTAAAAACAAAGCACAAAAAAGCAAGGGATAGTACTTATATCTTCAGATTTCCTTTCCCTGTAAAATGAAACACCAGAGCATGAGGTTGCCCAGTAAGGAAGGAGAAGGAATAAAAGAACTCTATGAAGGAACATATTTCTTTGGAATTACAGTGTAAATGGAAGAAATTGCCACAGTATTCCTAGTGATACACTGATTAAATACTAACCTGTAAAGTACTTGCTATATTCCTGTTCTATTTTTTGAGCCGTCTCAAACTGTTCTTTGGAATGTTTTTGTGTAACTTTGTCCCTCAGGAAGATTGGGTCTTTTTGTTCTCTGCAAAAACAAAAAGAAGGAAAAAAAGAAAAACCTTGCATAACAGTAATTTTATTTTAAATGGACTCAATATAATTACCTCTAGATACCTGAATGTGAGAAGCTAATTAATTTGCAGGCATAATGCTGTGCACAGAGTGCCATCTACTGTGGTTCAGCAGTAGTTCATCAGGTTCACTAAAGTCATCAGGATCATTTGTGTACTAACAATTTTGGTTAGTTATCAGAGCAAGACAGTCTTGCATATAAGCATAGTTTCTTAGAGCAGTGAGAAAAAGAAGCAATATTTTATTTTATAAATACAAAAGTCACTACGAAAATTTTAGTGATCACTGCTATGTAGGATTTTTATGTTACACAGCGTGTGGATGGGGAGTACACAAATGTACTGTGTACAAAAATATATACTGAATGTCAATAGAATCTGTGGCAAACCAAAAAGGTTCTTCAAGAGAAACCTTTGGTGCCCAGAGGAGACAGAGGCAAAAGCCACTGCATCTTACTTTATAACTATTAGAAATCCTTGCTTTCTGTCTCTTTCAATAACTTACCAAATAGAATAGCTTTAATGGTCATTACTATTATTTTCAAATGGGCTCAAGACATGACAACTCCATTTATCATTCCATGTACGAACATACAATCCATGCTGAAACAGACCTTTATGTCTTTCTTAAATTTGAAAGTGGTGATACTCATCTTCTTTATTAAAAAGAATCAAATTTATCTAAAGATCAAGAATCTAAGTCTTTTGCTATTTTCATTTTTGAAGTTAAAGTAAAACAAAACTGTTTCTTAATACTTATATAGGGAGATTATGTCACTTCTTGCACCTCTGTCAGAAGGTGCAAAGGCTTAATAAAACATCAAGGGATATTTTATTTAATAAAATATCACGTGGTTTGTAATTCCTGCATCCTGTTTCTGGACAGGAATTCAAGTAGGAAATTCACAATTACTTAAAGAGTACTACCTGTCAAGACCACAGTATACACACTCCATGACAAAAGGTGACTTCTCTGGCTGGAGAATAGAGGAGCGAAAGCCCAAGGCAAGAACCAATTGGCTGCAGCGTAGGAGAGGAAACTGGCAAAGCATCATCATACTTGGCCCCACTGAGATGAAGCTCTAGGTCACAGTTACCACTTAATCCTCAATGTCATTATGGATCATGCCCATATCTATCTTATGGCTTAATAGAGTTAAGCAAGAAGAATTTGAATGACTCCTTGAGTACATTCAGTTTGGAAAACATTATTTAATTTCTGTGAATGATTCATTTAATTGCCATGCAACCTAAAACAAATTACGGCCATCTACTTCACAGGTGATTTTTACGGTGGTTAATTTCTGCATTTGAAAGAGATTCAACATGACTGGGATGAAAAAAATAACACCAGCACCAAAACTCATTTTAATCGAAAATAAACGTCCCTGAACTATACCCCTTACAGACTTACTTGATCTGTTTAGCATTTTTGTAGCGAATAAAAATTACAATAGGGTAGATATGAACACTGTGGAGCCGTTCGATGGCATGAGGAGCGATGTCAAGCAGACAATGACAATCCTAAGATCAAATGTAAATGCAAAACACTCATTCAGTTAAAGAGCACAAGCACACATGCAACCCCCCTTTTTCTCCCCCACTTACATCATAACAACTCAATATAATCTCACTACGTGTTTAGCATTTTAGGGCTACTGATAAATTTGTACCCAAATAACTTGCAAGTAAAAAAATAAAAAATAAAAAAAGACAGAAAATGAAAAATTGCAAGAAATTCCATTCACAGTACCTAAAGCATGCACTGATAGAAATAAGAGTATTTTAAAAACTAATGAAATGAAAACTGAGATTGAAATATATGCAATATGGTGTTGCTTTTTTTTTTCAATTTAAATGCACATATTCATTTTATCTTTGAGAAATCAAAAGTAAACAAAAGTGTTTAAGTAATTAGATTTTTTATGGTTTGACAGAAAACTACAAGCAATGAACAGATTTTAATTTATGTCTGTTAATTAACCTGTCTTTAGGATCATTATGTTTACATTATGGATGACATTAAATGAAACAGTTAAAAAATCCTAGTTTTTCAGGGAGGTGAAACCTATGGATTCTAAGAAGAATAATTTCAAACTGTACTTAGCAATAGTGCAAAATATCCCACTTTCTACAAAGGTGAGATTACTGAAAATGATTTTTAAACTGTTACAGGTAACCACTTTGTGACCTTAGAAACAAGCCTCTCAATGGCTTCAATGACGACAACATTTTAATAAATTTTAGCCCTCCCCCTGCCAATAGTATGATTGCATATTACAAATTTTACCAAGAACTGCAGGATTAAGTGGCTCACCTTTTCTGTTATCTCCTTTATTGAAGCTACAGTTGTCACATCAAAATGTCCGCTCCTCCGTTTATAATCTATAAACAGACAATCCTTCACGCCCCGTTCAATGGCTTGTTGGGAAGCTTTCATAACCTCTGTTACACAGAAGCACAAGAGAGCCATTGTTCATTCCTATTCCTTAGGCATAGAACAAAACTAGCAGAACAGCCTGTAAATTAAGGTTTTGCTTTTTCCATGTTTGTGCTACCGTTTAGTTCACATACAGATGTTATTAGCTAAGGGAGAAAAAATTATTTATATGCACATACTTACCAAGAGGACATCTGCAAAATTTTCCAGGGGATTCTTTGACCAACATATCTTTCACAGCATCAAGTAATGGTCCTAGAATAAGCACAGGCCTAGGAGAGGTACAGTCCACTTTCTGTACACGCTGATACGCCAGACTTGTAGAATCTACACACACAGAAGACTTGTTTATAGAAGTAGACATTATTCTCTTGGCATTCCTCAGATAATGAGATAACAGTAATTGTGAAAACAGCTACCTTGCAGCAGATAAGGGCCTTGAGAAGTACAAAAATGATCACTAGCCATTATAGCATTTCACAGCTTAAAATATCTATTTTCATCAACGAACCTCCTGCTTCCGTCCTTCACACATACTACAGCCCCACCCCAATTTTTAAAAGCAATCATTCCTGTTATTTCCTAACAGTGTGAACAAGACACAATAATCAGTTGGTTTGCTGGTTTCTTCCACGAAGTGTAATCAGCATGACTTCTGTACAGCACTAAACAAATCAAACTGAATATTTTTGAGTGTACTCAAAAATATTTATTTTTTTTTAATAAATATAAAAATATTTATTTATTTATAGATTTATGTCTAGATTAAGTCACCTGGATAAAAATTAAATAGTTGAAGGAATGATCAAAACCCCACATCAAAAAGCCATCCCCCTCTGCAAATGAAACATTAATGTCAGTAGACTTAGGAATGAACTAGGAAAAACAAAAGCTCTAGTCTACATTTGAGATAATCTGTCTTGCCATTTAATACATTATTTTTTGTTCTTGTTGATACTAAAAGTAATGTACGCTCATCATTTAAAGGCACATGAAAAGGAAACCTATTTTATTTGTAAAGGGTCTTGCTGCAGCAATTTAAAAACAAAAGAGAAAGGCTAGCCACTCCCAAGTATTACAAAGGTACTTGCCATCCAAGAACGGAATTGAGTCTGTACTAATTGTATCAAGAGCCAGTAAATCCTTTCCATCTTTGGAACCACTTCGCTTGTGTTTATGCTTTCTTCTGAAGAATGACCTTCGTGCTGCTGCTGACAATGTCTTAGACGAGCTGTTGTCATCTTTGGCCTCCGACATACTATGTCTCCTATAGAATTCCTGATCCATCCTACAATGAAACAGAGTAAGTGGTTGGTATTCCAACACACACACACATATATACATGTACATGTATATTACTATTTTTTTTTTTTTTGACAAACCATACTACTGCTGTATCTGGAACAACTTCATGACAGAAAATTAATCAAAACCAAACATTTACAATAATCAAATAAACAACATTTCAAATCTCACTCCACCACCATTTTTTCAGGTTCTTATATTATAAATAGCAACAAAGCATGTAGGGTGACCACTCTAACAGCCAGGGCAAAATTTTCCAAAGCTCCAGTAAAGCCAGCCTTCGCATACAACTGAAGATACCATTCTTCATATGAAGCTGCATGTTATACACATCCTTAAAAATCATCTCTTATCAGCCCAAAACAACATGTAGTTTTATTTTAGATAAGCACAAATATTTTGGCCACATAACATGTGAAATGTAGTTAATTTTACTAATCATCTTCTAGTAATAAGCTAATGTGTATGCATCTGTATGTATATAGTGCTCATTCTACATAATACCATTTATCCCATGATCAGGTTGAGTTTTGAGTTAAAACATGGAGAGAAGACTATCAGAAAAATATAAAGGAAAGCAGAGGAACATTGAAATGAACAAGTGTTTTATCACTTGTAATAAGTATAATAACTCATGTGATTTCGGTAAGTATTTAAAAACTTGAGTTCTTCCATGCTCCTGAACTTTTCTACCCATGTTATGCAGTTGAGGTGAATACACAATCTTATATTAAAATTTATATCCACAGATAACTAAAACCATTGGTACTTTGCAAGAATGAGTGCAGTAGTGAGTTAAAGGATCCTTTTGCTGTGGTTAATATCACTTATAGTTATTGAATTACCTGTCACACCATAAGGCTTTGTATCCATTCCATTTCTAATTTACTTCTCAGTAGCATTAAAGATGACTTGGTAGAGCAATATATTTAAAGTTATTAAAATATGTCACCCAGAAAACGACATCTGAGAATTAACATCTCCCGGAAATGATAGAAGCAAACACATTTTACATCACATCTCATTAGTCAGACACTTTTGAAGACCAAAGTAACTAACTTGTATGGCTGTCACTCACATATATTTACTGGGAATCTGTCCTCTTTCCAGTTTTTGAGCATTCTCATCTAGCTGCCAGGCCATCCAGCAACCAAAGTTTCCTTGTGGTAGAGTATCATCAACATACAAAATGTCATCCTTCTTAAAACTTAAATCCTGTTCCACTTCTGCAAGACGGTCATAAAGTGCTCTGGAAAGAAAGACATAAATAATCTCTTCAACTGGTCTCCACCAACTCAAGGGCAGAACAGATGCATTTTGAGAAAAACTATAATAGATTGGGGTCACATTTTACATTTCGAGAGTACAGAAGTTTACAGTGAAACATGCATCTTTTAACCAGTGTTACAGGTTGCATACTTGCTGTCAGAAACTAGCTGGGATAAATCAATAACTTGGAATTTATAAAACGTAGTACAACATTTGTACTCTTTCTCTCATATAACGGTCAGCATGCTACCCTAAGCTGCCTTATATTTTCATTACCAGCCACGCTCAAATACCTAATATAGAATCCATCTCCAGGAAGCTCTTTTATCTTATTAAATTCTTCTATTCTGTATTGAGTCTTTATTTTGATGTTTTCTCCAGGCTTCAACATTTCGAGATAAGCTTCCTCAGCTGTTTTATTGCGCATATCAATGGACCCATACTGCAAAACACAAAACCCTAAGTGTGATACAGATCTCAACGTGCAATAGAATCAGGTGAGCTTGAAAAATATGTAAAATTAGTCTTTTTCCTACTGACAGACTCAATATACAAGTGAATCTTACCACTTAACTATACTACAGTTTGCACTTCAAGATGTCTAACAGGAAATTGAGGGGTTGGGGTGAAAAGCAAAATACCAACTGAATGCAGCAGACATGCTCCATGAGAGAGAGTTTATGCTTCTTTAAATAATTTTCAAAGCATAAGCTGAAAATTGTAAAATTCACAGTGGAAAGAAGTTAATATTTTTAGGGGAAACAGGTAGTCTGAGGGAAAGTCCAACACAACTACAAAGCCAAGTCTGCATCTGGATACTAGAAGCACAATGGGAGAATCTCAATGCTCAGAAAGTATAGCTCAGCTCTATCTGAAAAGCTCATAAACAAATGCACATTTATCACCTTAACAGACCAGCCTAGAAGAGAAATATTCCCATGTCAAATTGAGAAAGCATAGTCAAAGACATGACATGTTTTCCCCTGAAGCCTCATTATAATTTCATTGGGGTAAACTCAACATTCTTCTAGGTTTCACAGTGTCATCCCTATTCCTATCTTTGTCATACATACAGCATTTGGATTCAAGGTTTTCCATTTAGATGAGAGAACAGCTCTTCATAATTCCATTAGACATATATTAGTCCTTCAAGCCTGTGCAACTTAGATTCTCAGTGGTAACTCTCCAGGTGTGTATTATCCAGCTCTTCACAGGTTGCCGTCAGAACAAAGATTACACACCATTCTCACCAAGTTTTTCTGGCAGGCTCACAGAACATCTCCCATTGCAAGACAGCAAGATTCTTTGTACAACTCCCTCTTTATACCATCCTAGACATTTTGTCAGTATGCTGCAGTTTTCCTAACTTACCTCAAGTATCATGTCACCCAAGACTAGTCCATCAGGCCCTTTTGCTGGGCTATCATCATCTACATCTGACACAAATATTCCATAGAGGTTTCCACCACATATCTGGATCCCAAGATCCACCTGGGATTTTTTAACAACAACAGTTCTAGGTTCAGGGGTCCGTTTATTTGTGTCCACAGGGCCCCTTGCAAAAGGAAGAAAACACAAATGTAATTCACTTTAAAAACTTGTATTAAGAGCATACAATGAACTATATTCCTGAACAATACGTGTTTGCAAAATTATTATTCAAAACAGGTCACCTACAGATACAATCATGAGAAAAACTTCACATCACTTACTGATCTTCTCAAATAAATCTTAGTTGAGAAAAAACTTAGACTTTACTTCACTCCTTGCAGAACCCGTCTTTCAAATCCAAACTGAAATCCTGTACTTTTATCCTGGGTCGACTTAATTTGTCTGCTTACTCATTTGAACCAGCCACATCTACTCTGACCTTTTTGCTTTCTGTTATAAAGACAAAAAATTTTACCTTAAGGAACTCCGGGGACTTGTAGTTGGTGTGGTTTGCTTGGATGGGGGTGTCATTGTTCCTTCATCTTGTTCACTCACAGTATCAATTATAGAATGATTGTCAGGTGTTGCAGCTCCACTGCCTTGAGGGGTGGAATGATTACTCACAGGTTCTAGGCGAGAACTAATAGAAAAAAATAATATATATATAAGGCTAGTGGTTAGAACTTCACCAGTGATGAGTATTTTCCATGTAGACACACAGTTTTTAATTTGACCGCAAAAACAAGTGTAAAGCAAGAAAAAATATCCCCAAACAACATGCCAAATAACGTACGCTCCCCACAAATTTGACAAAGATAAAGGTCAATCTTGATATGTGATCATGCATGAAAATGGTTTATATAATTAAGTCATATGCCTTGTCCAATTTGTTTCAGGAAACTCCTCAGCTATAGAAAGAATACAAAATTGGTTTGAAGTACTGGAATCTCTTAATACTAGTATGAGGTAATCGTCAGTTTTGGTTTAATGAATCTAAGGATTATGTCTTAGGTAAGAATAAGTATAGGTGTATAAAACTTTTTTCTTGTGATAAGCATGTACTCACACATTACTTTTCTATGCAATCACACTACTTATCAACACATTTGCATACAAATTACTCATACAGAAGTTATCTATTATCTATACAACTGCATGGATTAGAGTAGTTCTTTAAAAGCCTTGCCATCCTTACCTTGATCGTGAATGATTGCCAAGCTGATACATATGTGGGTTATACTGAGCCAGAATAGTAATGGTGTCACACTGCTGTCCAATAATTAGTCGAGCCTGTTGCTCTGTAGCATTTCTCAAATTTATTCCATTAAACTATGAAAAAAAACACAGAAAACAGGATGCAAAGTTTTAAAATGGGAACTAGCAAAACCATTCTTTCAGTCTCCTAATTAGTCTAATAATTAAATGCTCATCTTCCCTCTCCCCACCCCCCCCCCCAACTGGAGTAACCAGAAGCATGGAAGAGCTGCCATGCAATGATTCCTAGGGTTTAAACTCTCTGGAAGGAATCACTAATTTTATTATTTGGTAATGTAACCATGAGTTGAAAATCCTTTTACTATTGAAAGACATAAGTATTCTGAACTGTGTTATGATTTGCTATCATTGATTAAATGAAAGTTGGTTCAGATGACTGATGTGAAAAAATTCAGGACTGAATGGTAAATTCAGATCCATAATCCTGTTCAGGTCCATTTTATGTCACCTGCACACTGTTTAACATACCTATGCTTTAACATACATTTACAAAGTGATTCCGTACTTTATATAATGTTCCTCTACATACTCTTTGGCCATATGCCAAAACGTGACTGTAGCTAATAGCATACCTCAGTATTTCTTAAACCAGCTATCTCAGGTATAGGTACAGCACAACAGCAGCACAAAACTCAGTAAAAGCTGAGTACTTATGAGGGAGACTCATAAGTTGAGTGAAGTTTGACTTTAGGACTATTTTGTTTTAAGCAACTTAGCCAGTTAACTTTAATTTGAAAAATATCTGTTTAAGATGCAAAGCAGTCCTATCATCAAAAGACATTATTTTATGATAAAGCCTGATGAAAGCCACTAACAGTCACAATTACTGGACTACGACAATACAGAAAGAATAACCTCTGCTATTTCTCACAGCAGACAAATTTTCACAAGATAGTCTTTTAAGAAGGGCAGTTATTGCTGGACTCATATGAACTGAAGTAATCATTAAACCAAAGGAATAGTAAGCAAACAATTACCTCTAGTAACTGATCACCATATTCAAGGCCAGCTTGATGTGCAATGCTCCCACCTGTTACTTTAGAGACAAATATTCCACCATTTTCTCCGCTCACAATGGAAATCCCTAGTGGCTCAGAACCCTTCTGCACTTTTACATGACGTGGCTCTTCCATGTAGGGCCTTTTAGAGGAGATAGTTAAAACTGATTTGGAAAAAATTGCACTTGAACCATAACAATGAGATTTACATGCAATATTTTATGCCTGTCTGAATTGCAATAATAAAATAAGTTTAATTGGTTACTTAAAAAGAATATTGTCAACTGTTTTAAATGCATTCCTTTAACACCATGCAATGTACGGTGGCAGAACTAAACGTATACCAGGTACACAACTGGTCTAAAGCATTATGGTAAATATGAATTACAAATATTATGGTGGAGAAATTGGTAGGAAAAGAAACTTCCAGATCCATATTATATAAAAGTAATTTAACTACTATATATAATATGTAATTTACAAGCGATATTCCAGAAGGGTATGTTACTTATAAATGCTGAAAGTCTTTACTGACCGTAAAAATAAACATCAAAAATGATGAGGTAGTAAACCAAGGAATAACAATGCACAATATCAGATTTTGTATTTGTATGCAGGGAAACATAAATTAGTAATGAAAATTAAGCAGTTGCAAACTCAAGCCATTAAGACAGCAGTTTGCATGGTAGTATTAAAATTACCATGCAAATTCTCCTCAGGGCAATTATCCAAACGTAAAATAGCACAAAGTGCGCAATACTGCTTGAGAAGGACAACCTTATATCAGGCCAACCTCAAACTCCTTAGTGATGAGAACCTAGGCCTAGGAGCCACAGGGATTCTCAGAAAAGACCTATTACGGAACAGATATCTGAAAGACGTAGAAGATTTGAGAAGAGAAGAACACTTAGAAAAAGACATACAGTAATACAACACCAGTAAGTATAACAAGAGAACAGATCATATGAAATAAAACCCTGATGCATTCCCCTGTCCGCCCCCCATAGTTGGGAAGTATCCACCCATGCAAACATGGCTAGTCCCTTCCACAGTATGTATAAACAAACGGAAGTGTCCTAAAAAGTGCTGGTTCATATTACCATGATCTTAATGGTGTCTATATACCAAAAGGTACCACCAGGTGCTAACAGCTAAACTAGTTCAGAATGAAACAGATGAGGTACCAGACGTACCTGAGGGTGTCTAGAGCACATTACTGGAGACAGAAGATCTTGGCAGCCCTTCTAGTACACAACTTTAATAGCATTATACTACTTCTGGCATGCATTAATTGGAATGTCTTCTTTCTGAACACTTCATTATATCAATTAGAGATTCTCTGAATTGTGCAGACTGTTTATTTAAATCCTGCTGCGTTAACTGCACTTCACTCACTGCTATTAATGTGACAGATGAAAGGTATCTTTGGGAAGACCAGGATTTGGGGGATGCATGGGGGGTGAGAGGAGGGAAGAGGACATTACTTCATAAATTATGCTTGTTGTTACAGGCTTTGAAGGTAAGCATTTGGTAGCCTTCTGCAGCAGGGCATAATATTTTGTCACCTTATTAATATAGAAAATATACAAACTATCTGATAAGTATGCAACTCTGGGACCTGAACCTTATAGCATTAACATCACTGCTAGCAGTAATGCCCTTGGAGCTTGTCTGTCAATGTAATGAAGATAAAGCAGTTGAGTAATATATGTAAATTACAATGTCATATGAAACCTCTTAGTATCACAAGATGATTACATGTTAATGGGCCCAAACAAAAGTTATGAAGGTCTATCACCTCACTGGAAACTAAAATTACACCTTTCTGCTCTATTGTATTTTTCTGCTTCCATCTACCACAATCATTTTCAGTTTTGTTGTTTGTTTTGCATTGGAATGATTAAGAATCAAGCCCATACAAACTGCACAGGATCATACCTTAGAACTCTAGTAAATTCAAAATGAAAGATAACTAGTAATGCATATAGTAGGGATACAATAATAAAATAAAACAGCATTAAAAAGGTATCTTACTTGATTAGCAGTGTAATTAAAATCAAGTGAAATGCACTCTTTTACAATATTCAGACTGTCTGCTACAATCACTAAATGCTGTTTAGAAAAAAAAAAAAGTAATGAATCTGATTCTTTTCATTTTCATTTAAATTGGTTCTCCCATAACACAATAGATTGTTTTTTTCATCTGTGTTATATATTCTATGGAAATGCCAAGCAAATCGCTTATATTTTATGGGGAGGAGAAGGGATAGAAAGAGTAAATAACCATTTAACATGGCATCATCGCACATTTACTTAAAATATTTCATTTAGCCAAGTAGCTATTTTAGGAACTATTTTTGTGTTTTGTCTTTTTTGTTTGTTTCGCTTATTCTAAACAAAATCATATCCTTTTTAGACTGTGAAAGTCATTCATACTACTGTTTACATGCAAGTACAGCAAGAGTTGATGGGCTGGCACCTGACTGTACTTCAATATTCTGATCACCATTAATAGAAGTTAATTTTTAGACATTAGAATGTCCTGACCATTACAAAAGTTGTAGGGATGTCAAAAATCTAGCTTTGCTGCCAAACACTAAACATAATTAGTCAGGTGAAGAAAATACTGACTTTGAATTTGCAATTGACAATTACAGAAACATTTATATGAGAAAATGAACATAGTACAGAAGTCACACTGAAGTAAAAAAGAATGAAAACCCACAAAGACCTCTTTACATTCCGTTTCAAAGTAACAGTGCACACAATCTATAGTGTCACTACAATAACTTATTTAAAGATTCTTTAAACGAGACAAAAAAGTTTCATATAACATTTTATGAAGAACTTTTTATTACTACCAGCAAACTTAGAATACAAAATATCCTTATTACTTTGTTCACATTCTTATGGTCAGTCATTTTACAAAAGCCACGCAATACAAAGGGGTCCTGAAGTACACATAAATGTAATATACTCCAACACACCATAGTTCCCGGTATGCCATACACTGCCTGAGTGGCATTTAGCTGCCTCAGTGTAAATAAAAGCCTGATTCAGATTTGTGTCTTGTTGTTCAATGCTTTGAGTTCATGCAAAATGTTTCATATATTCAGTCTAGCCAGATCACAATAAAATGAAATAAAATGCCTAAGACTGATACCATAAACAATGCATCTTGAACATACTCATCATGAGATAATAAGTCATTACAACACAAAGCTCATGATCTTAAGAAAACTATCATATGAGGTTCAAATTGTGCAAACAGCCATGCATATACTTAACGCTATTGCTAGTAGTGGTCCAGGTAAAACCAAAGCAATCATAGTCACAGTAGTAAAATAGAGTCTGTACATATAGATATATTCCTGCACAGTTACTTTATTCTTTTTATTCATCTGGCTGAATTGAATCAAGGCACAGTGGTTAGAACGCATATTCTGTTATACTAAGTCAGCTGATATTTAGCTATCAAATATTACTAGGTATTTTGTTTAGTTTTCCAGGGTACAGATGAAACCTATCATTAATAAGCATCTGAGGTAGCTCAGCTAAAGGAGTATTTTAGACTATTTGTGTTTGGTGTGGCCATTAATTTACCATAAAGAAGTAAAATCTTTATGAAATTCATTACTTTTCTGAACTCAAAGACTTAGGTTTAGAAAAAAAAACACAAAGATCTTTTATATACTTCATTAAAAAAGTAAAAACATTAAGTAACAGGACCTGAGATGCTTTTCTCTATCTTTATTTGTCATTTAAACTAACTATTCATATTCCTTCTGGTCCAATAAATGTACAAGATTTCTTCAGACACATTCCTATTAAAAGCAAATAATGTGGGGACCTTACCTATCTTTTCTACGTTCTCCAACAGATACTGGGCTAATAGAAATTCTAGGTAAAGTAGAAAGGGAGTTCTGGGATTGGCTGCTGGCAAAGGAAGATGTTTCCAAGTTAAGAGGTGACTGTGGAGGAGTTATCAAGCTGGGACTGCTACATTCAGAGTGTGACAAGGAGCCTATAAAAGAAAACAACAAAACAACAACAATCAAAGTCAGGCTTCAGTGTCCTGCATTTGTCATGCTTCAGAAGATCTACAGAGACATAGGGAAAGACACCATACACACCAGACACAAATAAGGACCACACTGTTAACCATCTAATGAGCTTAGGAAGCCAGCTTCCTAACTTCGGTAACTACCATTAGACAGTGTAAACTCTCTTTCCTTAATATATGAAGTATGTCTTTTATATGTGTGCATAGAAATATTTCCATTCTCACCATAAAGAACTGAGTACAGACACAGGCATGTTCGAAAACACTTCACAGTGCAGTTAGGGAAAGAGTTAAGGAAAAATAATGGAAAACAGGAAAGTTAAAATTAAGATTTAATATGTTGGTTTAGTTTCAAATAAAATCTTTATTTACTGCCTTTTCCTTTGTGTATGACAAGCATTATGAAACACCTGAAAACACCAACAAAACCCCAGCATGAGTTTTACACAAAGACAGGAAAGTATTGCAATTTTTAACAAGCCTGACTTGTTTTTTTTTGTTTGTTTGTTTTGTTTTTTTTTTTGTTTGTTTTTTTTTGTTTGTTTTTTGTTTTTTGTTTTGTTTTTTTTTGTTTTTTAATTTTCACTTGTTGTACCCTCCTTGAGACATTTACTAAACAAGTTCCCTAATAAGAACATTCAGTCATCTGCTTCTTCTGACAGAAAATAAATCTCAAGTTACTAATTACAAACAAAAGCCATTTGCAATAATTATATTTACTTGGTTAGAGAAAACAACTGCATACAATCAATTAAGGCTATAAAATATTTGAGCAATAATGGCAGCAAACAGCTGCTATTTACTGTAATCAAATTTTGAATTCTAAAGCTCTTGAGCACTCCAACTGGTATTTTTAATGTATGATATATTAAAAATTGCTCAAGAGAGAATATTTATAGTGAACTACTAAATTTTTTTCATTGGATTTCAAAATATGATTTATCATCTGTAATACAATAGCATACAAAATAATATAAAGAATTGAAAAAAAATATATACTACTGCAGGTCATTTCACTGTCAAAACATTTAAGACATCATTCCTGAGGAAAATTACAACCATAAAACACGCAGCTATGCTTACTCTTACTTTTTGGTGCACATTTTCTTGCTGTGTTCTAGAATCAACTAACAGAAGAATCACCTTTCATTTTAAAGGTTCTTTTCTTTACCTTTTTTTGTTGTAAAATACAAGTTTTGTAATATTCATAAAATTGTCAGATTTTCATGCAACGTGATAGAGCAACTGCAAAGGCTTTGGATTAGCAATACTTAAAATATTACAATAAAATTACTTATGAAATAATTCACCTCTGTCAGAGCCCACGATGGACCTTGGATATCTTGGTGTTAAAGGGATCTTAATTCGTTCTGTTCTGTATTGCAAGTTACTTGAAGAACCTATTTTTACAAGAGAAAAATTAAAACTCTACAAATTGAAACGCAATGACATTGAATAAAAAATACATTAATTTTTCAGGGAACACTAAAAGGTGCTCTAAATTTCTGTAGAAACACTGATATATCGTATACAACATACTTTTTGTTAATTGCCTCGGTTACATAGCAAGTACAAACAACGTAATGCAGCCTGTACTGTGTGTGTATATACACGGTATATACTATATATATCAACATATACACACCTTCCATTCTTGATTGAAAAATATTCAAAACATTTTTAATAGAAATGCAACTTAACCTGAAGTCTAAGCAAGAAACTAATACCTGAGACTACTAAGAACCTATGAGACTTTCCAAAAGGTATTTAAAGTATTCTGATTATATTCTGCTTAGATGAACACACAACTTCTTGACACTGTTTCCATACTATTGTGCCATTTTTTCTGTAGCTCCATTGTGGCTACAAAGCTTTCAGGCTCTATTCAAATGCAGTCGCAGTCACAGGTGGAACACAAGAACACATACGTGTACAAAAAAAAAAGTATTACATAATTTAAAATGAAAAAAATTCCACAATATTAAATGTTACTGCTATAAAGCATATGTTTTCTTTGGTATTATTAGGACAGGCATAAACAATCTTAAACATCAATCAAGTAAACATAATTGTAACTTATCTTCCAACAATACAATTTACATTGGGCCATTTGTCATAATTTCTTTGTTCTGCAGGCTCTCTCCTTCTTTCTTTACCTCTCCACCTCACTGAACCTCAAAAATACTTTCACTAGGCCTCCCACACCTTCACGAGAATACTTTCAAATAATAAGAGGCATCTAAAGAGCAAGTTTGCATCTTTAAAATAATAATTTAAAATAATATTTTAAAGCCTATAAAGAGTGAATTAAACAAGGCTACTTCCAGGAAACACCTTTAATCATAAAACTGGAAATATGATGCAGACAAACAGGAAAACTTTTAGGCTTTGCTAGCTATAACAATCCCATTAAGCATGTCCTTAAGGAATTTTCCATTCATTACTACTCTCCAAAAGGCAGGAGTCTCACATGAAATAAATCAGAAAAGCAAGTTACCAAGTCTTGCACTGGATGGCAAGGAATTTGAGCCATGAGATGCTCTTGTACGTGAATTTTCAGAGTAATCATTGGAGTGTTTATGACTTAGGTCCAAACTCAAGCGACCTTGATGCTGAGCACTACATCAAAAGCAAAGAATAGGGCAACAGTCAGAACCACGCAAAGCATCTCATCAAATAGTAAATGGCCAAACAATTTTCATTATCCTTATCCTGAGTAAAATAAATGTTCCCCTCCTTCCCACCTCCTAATGGCTTCACTACTTTATGAATTAAGACAAGTGAGAGAAAAGAGCCTAAACTGCTTTAAAAAAGGAAAAAACAAATGAAAAGCTTACTTTGTTTTGTTAAAGAAAAAAATATGAACTAGTTCATTAAAAAAAGTAACTTCTTAGCCAATATTAGCCCATGGAACAGGACAGAAGCCCAAACCATCAGTTGCTGAAAGCAAGATGAAAGCAACTGGCACATCATCTCTATGTAATAATGTTATTGAGAAGTCTGGGTCAACATAACAGACAATAGCAGTCTTTCACTCTGCACTGTATAAACCAACTACCAGGAACAATTTCATCCTAATGTAAATAAGTACTGAAGGTGATATCAAGCTCAAAATACCTGGGATGCAGATGTTGATGGCATATTTGGCTGGCAACTGATGGGCAATTGTTGGTGTGAACCCTATGGCTCCATGCAGTATAGATGGGATTTCTCATGACCGCAGTTACTGCAGGGCATGGAGCTAAGCTTCTTGGTACAGTACCTGTTTAAGACAATAAAAAGACATTCTTACTAAAATTAATAGCATATAAATTACAGATTATAAATATATTTATAATACATAATTATATAAATATTTAATTTCTGCATATACATGTACATGTATCTCTAAGTTCACTACCATGCAGAAGAATACTCAGTATCATTCAACACCTTTTAAGTAGTACATACATACTTAAAATCTGGATTATAATTTTATAATGACTCAATAATAAAGTGCCTTGGATTACAAAACAAATAAAATTTTGGACATCCTTCTCAAATGTACTGCTAACTACAAGATTTCGTCTATTTTCAAATATTAAGCTTCTTTACACAACAACAACAAGCCTGTTTTTCTCTCCATACAGTCAAGATTTTATTCAGTACTTGAACTACATGCAGCTAAAATGATCTTGTTTCTGTTCAGACTCCTACTTTTGACATGTCCTATGGCTTTAGCTTGTAGTATTGCATTATTTTATTATTCAGAAGACTTATTACTCAAGCTGCTCATTCAAGTACACTCATCCTTCAGTATTCTAAATCTATTTGATCAATACCCTCTTAAGTGAGTTGGAGGCATAGCATACAGCAGCAAAAACTTATTCTCGTTTCAAGACAGAATCATACCATATAATGTAGGTTTGACTTGACTGGGTTATTGTGCAATCAAGGGTACCATGACAAGATGACTATTTTAGGAAGAAAAAACTTTTAACAGTTTTCTGCTTTCTCTCAATGAGAAGGAAAGTGACAGATAGAAAAGAACAACAGAAACCAAATAGCAAAAGATTCTTTCAGATGAGATACTCTTTAGTATGTCTTCACATTCTGAGACAGTCCGAAGCTGTCCATTCTTCTACACGTACTAGTCATTACCTTCTCCATGGTCTCCAATAAGAAGTGCTCTAGAACCTGTAGCAGCTTGGGACTTGGCAAAAAACTGAGAGTATGTTCATAAAAATCAATATTGTCTTGGTTTGAATGTCAAGTGTCATATGAAACTGCTGAAGCACTGAAAACTGAACCATCCATCTGGCCACGAGTTTACCAGGTCTAATCAAATGCATCTTGACCAGCTCAAAGCAACCAGCATACAATAGCCTCATTACCTCCTGAGGCACTCTGCTTAGTCCATGCCAACTGTCAACCGGCTAACAATTCTACCTTCAATACTAACAACTGATGAACAGAGACAATATGTTAAATGTTTTCAGTTTTACCTGATTATACTGATTTCCATGTGAGCTACTTCTGATTCCCCACTTCAACAGTATCTCAAACACGCTGACTTAATCTTTTATTAAGACAGAATAAGATTATAACCAATTTGGGCATTCTATTTGAGATATTCCAAGCATTTTACTTCCAATAGGCAGAGTTTGATACATAATACTTCCTGAACATTAGTTCTTTTTTGCTTTAAAATATTTCAGAAGTTGAGTGTCCATCACTCAGGATGCCTCCACTTACTGTTCACTTTCAAAAACCTTGAACATCTCATTTGTCTCCCTAACGTACAGGCTATACCTCATTCACCACTAACACATTCAGAACTCCTTTGCACAGAAATAGATGAAACAAATCCTTCAGCCAGAAGCTGTTCAGTTTCCTTCATGGTTAAATACATTTTACTTCTTTACAGTCCAGAAAACTAACACACCATGCTGAGATTACAACAGACCCCAAAAATATATTTTGGGATTCATGTTTGCTCCTCAGTTATCCTGACTGATAGGGACAGATTCCTTGGGGCATTCTTAGAAAGTAATCTGAGTTCTTACCTAATCCCAGGGTAGATATTTAGAATATAGTAGTTTAACTAAGCGTATTTCTGGAATAAAATAATTCAGAAGGGGGAAATTTTACAGTTATTATTCAGGATATCAGAAACACAGACAGGTCACATTAGATATATCCGTGACTTAAACATAAAGAACCATACTGACACTTTATATCTTGCCATCCACATCAGTGTCACGCACCTGATGACATACTTCCAGTGTATAAGGTGGAAGACACAAAGCCATCACTGTGCCTAGCAGAACGTTTTGGTGAATATGGTGCCCATTCCTGTAGCTCTGGAGACAGATGCTCCTCACTGGCTGGAGTATACTTCTGCACCTATATAAACACAGGATGTGATTACAGGCAGTTGGAGATTTAGAAGAAAATATCCATACTCTAAAGGCAGTAAACAACTTCAGACTTCCTAATACATATTCCAGAATGTGCTAGCCATCACTTAAAGGTGTAACAAGAACTGACTTTTTATCTTCTACTGATATTATTAACCTCAACTCTTCTTCTTCCACACTGCTGTTATTTATTATTTTGTCCTCTTTTTAGGTCAGTATTTGCAACTTATCTGATATATTTTCCTTCAGAACAGTACACCTTAGGTACATTTTTTATTACTGTTTTCACAAGACACTTCAACTGTAGATCTCATTCTGTTCCTTTAGACATTATTGCAAGTGTTGCCAAAGGACACCTGGCTATCCTGCCAGAAAGTTTTCCTCTAAGCCTGCATTGTCAGATATATGTGAACCAACCTCACCTTAACATAGCAATTCAGGTTGAGGAATCATGCCAATTTGTTCTCTATATAACAAATAGGCACTGGTGAGCTAGGAGACATGAAAATAGCTCAGATATTGACAGTGATGCTACAAAGATACAAGTTCAGGGTTCAGCATGCAGAGTTTACGTAATTTAAACATAAAACACAAAAGCATTACATAAAAGGATGTACTAAGTGAAAAATAGTTACAATTTTTTTTTTTTTTAAATCAAAGTAGTATTTTAATTATACAAAGTTACTGACAGTATGAAGACTATAAAATGAAAAGAATCCTTCTTAGAACCAACACTTGAGTAATACCATGGGTGTGTTAGTAATCGTACCACCCAGGGATCAAAATCGTCCCACTCAGGGATCAAAATTTTCTTGAACTTACTATTTTACCAACCTACACAAACTTAGTAACATATACACATGCTATTATATGACATTTTAACTCATTCTGATGTTGATTACATACAAGGAAAAGTAACTCTGAAACTTGAGCCTTCAGGAAAAAAATACAGGTAATATTTTTTCTACCTGAAAGAATCCAAGATGAAGGATCTGAAACTATATTACTAATTACACCACTTTGTATAACACATATAGCTAAATAGACTAGCCTTCCTAGACCACACATACTTTTTTTCTCTACCTAACCTGGTAAGACATGACACTCAGTCTCCAGAATGAGATTTACTCAAACAAATAGTCCCATTTTGAATAATGTTGTTAAATCATATTTTCATAAATGGTCTATCTTTGCAATGTGACATGCCTAATGCTCTATCAATTTCAGACTACATTTACAGATACGTAGACATATAGAAAGACTTAGAAAAAACACCACTGAATTGTATACCCTTTTCCACTAATCAGTACAGTGTGCCAATGTAATTTTTGTAAAACTTCAGAATCCTTAATTTCAGCTTTTCTAAGACTGCCTCTTTCTATTTATTTATTTTATGTTGTCAAAAACATACCAGGAAGAGCCCTGATCCTCCCTCCATGAAGCAGCATTAAAAGTCAAGATGTGGCCACTAAGCAGAAACCTATCATTCTGTTAGGTGACTTTGTATTTTATGATACTGTGAAGTGACAAGTGAGTCAGAGGTAGCTTCTAAGGGGACTTGGACCTTGACAATGGGCTATGTTTCCCCTGTAAAGGTATGCAGCTGGCTACCCAAAACCACATTTCTGAAAATACCCATATTGAAACAAAAGGCAGAAGCCTTCATATGAAAATTCTACCTGAAGGGCAGGATTAGGAATGGGCACAGGGGTCATTTTATGTCTCAGAGCAGGGGCTGATTTTGGCCTTGGTCTTTTAATCTCTGGCTCTTCAACTCTTTGAAAGCCAATATCATCTTCACAGGATTTTCTTGAAGACAGATGAGTGCAGTCAATTCCCTCCTCACGATAATAGTGTCCAGCGTTCCTGCTGCGACCCTTGAGAGTAGCTGAATCCTGCTTAAGTGCCAAGGAAACCGGAGCTTGGGCAGTGGCTGGGCTGGTGGGTGGTGATCCAGTTGTTACTGTAGACTCAGATGCAGAGCTTGCCTGCTGTTTATGTTTAAATTTGATCGAGTCACTTCTCTTGGGAGGGGTTGGAGGAGTTGAAGCTACTTCAGCTTTTGATGGCTGAGGCGAATGTCCTGTCACCTGATTAGGAGAAAGGTACTCCAACTTAGGAGGAGTTGGTGGTCTTTTGAAAGTATCAGGATCAAAAATAGATTTCCTTTGTTTTGGCTTTTTATAAACAGAGAACTTCTCTGTTTCTGTTGCTGAGATATTAACCATGACTTTTGGCCAGGTACCACCACTATGCTTAACACCATGTCCTTTGTCAAATGTGGTCTCCACCATCATACAGTCAGTTCCTGTAGGTTCATAAGGCAGCCTCCTGTTGTCCAAATCAACAACTCCATAGCCTCGGTCCCCATATGCCTCTGGGCTGAAGGAGCTGAGACTGTGTTCTGAATTACTGTGGCAACTGTGCATTGTGCTCCTGTGAGAGTCTACTCGTAAGGTATTTTTAGGGAAGGGTTTGTGATCACAAAATGAACGACTGCTCTGATCACTCTGGTCCTTCTTGCCATCCATGATGTCTGGATTGAAAATGTCAGTTTGTGTTGAGCTGTTGAGTTTCAGATTCCTTTTGTTTTGGGCTTGTATCTCTGATGCATGAACCCTACAATTTGATATTTTTTCAGAATCTTTCAGATTTTCAAATATATTTTGACCACTCCAAGATGAACTCTGAGGAAAAACCTAAAACAAAAAACCAGAACCATATTTTTACAGCTGATTTCTGTTTAGTATGTGTGGTGGTTTTACCGTGCTGGGCAGCTAAACCCCACAACCGCTCTCTCACTCCCCCTCCTTTAGATGAGGAGGGGGAGAAGTAAAGCAAAGAACAACTCACGGGTTGAGATAAGGATAATTTAATTAAAGGGAAATAATTATAATAATTAAATAAAGACTACCATGAACTAAACAATTTAACTAAGGGGAAATAAAAGGGAAAGGGGAAAAAAGGGAGGAAAACAAACAAACAAAATAAATGAAAGCTATATGGAAGTGCAGAGGAAAGAAATTACTCTCTACTTCCCACAAATGAGCGATGATTGACCACGTCCTTGAAGCAAGGCCTCAACGCACGCAGCTGGTGTTCGAGAGGAGGACCGACATCTTCTCAACGAGAGCCCACCCCTCCCCTCTTCTTCCTGTTCCCACCTTTTATTGCTGAGTGTGACACCACATGGTATGGAATATCCCTTCGGTTGGTTTAGGTCAGCTGCCCTGGTGATGTTTCTCTCCTCACTTTTTGCCCACCCCCTAGGAGGGTTAGAGAGAGGCCCAATGCTGTGCCACTGCTGCTCAGCAGTAGACACAACACTGGTGTGATAACACTGCTGTTCCAGCTACAAGTACAGAGTACGGCACTGTATGGGCTGCTGCCGGGAAAGTTAACGTTCCAGCCAGACCCAGTACAGTATGAGGCATATTCTAGCCTCCTTGATTTACCTCAACCTGAATATATATGTACATATGTACAGATAATGTTGGGAAAATTTTAATAAAAAACTTGCAGATTTAAAGCACAGATCATCATATAAAATTAAGACCCCCCCAAAATTGAAATACTTCTAAAAACAACCCCCAAAAGGGCAACTCCACATCTAAGTGGAAGCATCAAACTGACAGCAAGTACCTCCATTCTAATTCTACCTTTGTTATGTTGTGCTTGCAATCATCTTCCATTGCCCATTGCACTTCATACATTTTATCTTCACAGTTTCTTAAAAACTCAATCTCTCTGGAGCTGGAATTGTCGCTGACAGGCCCGAAATAATGGGATTCTAACCCCAACAAGCTAAGCAGAAGAATATTATTTTTTTTTATAACATTAACCCTGAAAAAGAAAGCCTACTACTTATCCCTGACGACAGAGTTCAATTTTCTGTGCAACTTCCTCCTAAGAGTAAACCCTTCTGTAGTCAGGAGAGAATTTATCTTTCATGCACAGAACTGGTGCAGCTCTGCAGCAGAAAGCAATAAAATAGCAGTAACTGTGCTAGAAGTCATTCCATGTGACCAGCAAACAAATGAGAAAGAAAAACAACAAATAAATTTTGTTTCCTACCAGATGCCACAACAGCCTTAGTTTGGAAATAAGTATTAAGTGTACTATCAGCGAAATACATCCAGATGGTCCTATTTATAGCAGAGACTTTCCCATGGTGATATATTTATTTTTAATACACACTTCCCTTAACAACTAAGACAAGTCTGTCAAAGTTCAAGAAAACTCTGCAAATTAAGCTTTTCTTACTCACCTTCATCAGTGACAGGGTAAGAGAATCCCTGCAGTTTCGTAGCAAAGCTTCACATTCAGTAAGTGACTTATTATCTAGTGCAATGCCATTGATCTACATGCCAAAAAAAAAAAAAATCACAACAGAGATAGATAAAACCAAAATGGCAGGTGGGGAGCATCTTAAAGTACCATCTCTAACACAGGAAAAATACTAGTTCTACACGCATGTAAAACTTAAGTCTGATTGACCTTGTCCTGTTCTCCACTAAAAGCTAGGTCTTTTGAATAAATTTTACTATTCCTAGTAGAATCACAGAATTTTCTAGGTTGGAAGAGACCTCAAGGTCATCGAGTCCAACCTCTAACCTAACGCTAACAGTCCCCACTAAACCATTTCCCTAAGCTCTACATCTAAACGTCTTTTAAAGACCTCCAGGGATGGTGACTCCACCACTTCCCTGGGCAGCCTGTTCCAGTGCCTCACAACCCTTTCAGTGAAGAAGTTCTTCCTAACATCTAACCTAAAACTCCCCTGGCTCAACTTAAGCCCATTCCCCCTCATCCTGTCACCAGGCACGTGGGAGAACAGGCCAACCCCCACCTCGCTACAGCCTCCCTTGAGGTACCTATAAAGAGTGATAAGGTCGCCCCTGAGCCTCCTCTTCTCCAGGCTGAACAAGCCCAGCTCCCTCAGCCGCTCCTCGTAGGACTTGTTCTCCAGGCCCCTCACCAGCTTTGTCGCCCTTCTCTGCACCCGCTCGAGCACCTCCATGTCCTTCTTGTAGCGAGGGGCCCAAAACTGAACACACTACTTGAGGTGCGGCCTCACCAGAGCTGAGTACAGGGGGACGATCACCTCCCTAGCCCTGCTGGCCACACTGTTTCTTATGCAAGCCAGGATGCCGTTGGCCTTCTTGGCCACCTGAGCACACTGCTGGCTCATATTCAGCCGACTAATAATGATGTTTGATAACATCTGTTTGATTACATTAGCCCTTACTCATTCATATATTCACAGTTACCTTCTGTTTCACAGACGTTCATAAGGAAAAAAAAAAAGTTACAATGTATTTAGACTTACAGCAATTATTCTGTCTCCCACAGAAAGGGAACCTTCTTTGGCAGCTGGGCTTCCAGGCACAACAGCAGCAACAAATACTCCATTTTCTAGGGTGACCCCACTTTCTGAAATTTACAAAACAAACATCAATGTACTCCTGCAGTTCAATTATCTTGCCCAAATAACTGTACATGTATGTCTGACCTGCCTGCATGAGAAAGAAATGTAACTACCAAACCAAATGAGCTTCTCCATTACTGAAATTCCTTTTAAAGAAATAAGAAAACGTTGTGCGAAAATGGGGATTTGGGGCATCCCAATACTTAACATAATCAGGGGTGATTGATGGATTTAATCAAATAGAACTAAGTATGAAAACAAAGATCAAGATACTTAAGGAAGAATCCTATCATCAATATGCTCAATTCCTAGTTTGCTACATAAAATTGATTCAAATGCCTATCTAGTAGTGGTTTAAATGGGATTTAAACAGAGGCTCAAAACATGTACCTTTATTTTGGTTGTATGAACATGTACATCCAGCCTTTATATTCATTACCTTTATGACCAGAAACATTGATGTGAAGAGGTGTTATCACTCGCCCACCTAAGGACTTCCTTCTTCGAACCACCATGTTAATAACACCTCCTCCATTTAGAACAGCTTTTATAACTTGCTTTTTATCCTTATTAGTAAGATCCACATCATTTATCTTCAGCAACCAGTCATTCACTCTGGCAGAAAAATTCAAATACAGATGTTAGTATTCCAAGCATACTTATCAGGACATTGTATAAAAATAACATTCATGAAAAGGGGTGCAACATAGCCGATATCTCAATATGCTAATCCTTAATATTCTGGAGTTCTCCATTCCTTAAAAAGCATTAAAAAGAAGCTAAGTGAAAACAGGAACTTAACTGTAGTCTGCTCTTCACTAGCAAAGTGAAACCATCAAATCACTGCTAAGTACTCCTTATTTAAAAGGAACTCTTCAAAGGGAACAAAGCGATTAAAACCCTCCTACTGAGGCTAAGAACAGAAACAGGTTTCAAATTATCCTTGACCCCTAACCAAAAGCTCACCTTCATCTTTCCCAAACTTTAAACAATCAATTTGAAGTTTGAAGAGAAAATTAACAGAACAGGAGAGAGACAGTGAAACCAAAGACAGAAGCATCATTTCAAATCCTGGGGAGTTTTAAGAGACAAGTCAAAAAGTTTTTAATTTCTCTAATACTTCTAGGTACTGGTCTTGTCAGTGTCATTTCCTAACCAACATTAATATGGTACACATGACAATGACAAAAGAAGAAATTGAAAAACAGTTAATACTGAAGACTTTTCACAATATGCTCATATTTAGTTTATGATCAATCAAAGATGTATCTTCTAAAGCAAAGCCTTACCTTAATCGACCATCCACAATACTTCCTTTGTCTACTTTGGTAACAAAGATCCCACAGTCTCCAGGGAGGTATGGTTCATTCACACCTTCTGCCACATCAAAACCAAGTGCTTTCAAGTCCATATCATCCTAAGAAATATTATTAACAAGTGACTCAACTGCACTGCCAACCCACGTGCCTCTGTCTGTTAGTAAGAGGCATCAGTGCAAGCTTGTACTATGCCCTTATATTTACAGGGTATATCCATTATAGCAAGTTGCTGCATTTTGTACTGCAACACAAGCTCCCTTTTTCATGAGGTATTAGACATTCTGTGTCATTAGGAAATTGATTTTCTCTCAGATGAAGGCTGAAACAACGTACTAGGGGAATTTCACAGAAGAGAGATGAGAAAGCAGAAGAGCATGGGAGAAAGCACTTTCAGAAAGCACCTGTTTTTAGGCATGATTCTGGATGTGTCATGAGAGAAAAAGGGCATGTTCTCCAAGAATGGGCATCACTTAGGAAGAAAAATAAAAAAAATTACAAAGCTAAGACAACAGTATTGCATCTCACTGATGAATTCATAAAGCATATGCTTTAGTATGGGCAGAGACCACAAGTAAAAAGCAAAAAAAAAAGTTTTAACATTATAGGAGAGTGATTCTAAATATATGTTAGAGATAACATCCAACCTTTGTACAAAACAGGTAGTTCTCAATGTTAAAAATTATAAGCATCTTTAACAAATTAGTCATTGAACTGAAGTGGGAAGTGTTAATTCAGTGTTCATTTTGGTAAATGGGAAGGTCACTGCCAACAAAAAAAAAAGAAAGTTGGCCAAAGCGATAAACTGATTTGTTATTGTTATTTTCAATGTTAAATGATACGCTTAAAAAAAAAAAAAATTACAGAACTCTACTTGAAATCAACTGGACCAGAATTATACTAAAAGCCTTGTGACTCTTCCAGCTGTTCTACGTAACAAGAAAATTCACAGGGAAGAGAGTGAGGCTTCTAGAAAATAAAAACTGAGATATCATAGTATAATTGCTCAGCCTCAGAGCGAAGTGAACATTATTCCTCTCTATTTTGAGTTGAGAAGAGACTATTATTTCCCTGTTTTGAGCTGAGTAATTACGCAGAACTCAGGCATAAGGTGAGGTTGAAGCGAAAATAAAACGATGTAGATTTATTTGACTCTATAATCTCAATCCAGAAATTCAAATGCTGATAAAATGCTGATAAATCAGCAAGATTTCCCCATGTATCTAATCAAGGTTTGCACAACAGCATTATTATAATTTGTTAATAGAAAAAAAAAAGGGGAAGTTAAATTCAAATGATAAAGGCTACACTCTTGAACTCAGTATTGCAAACATTTAGAAAAACCTTTAAAGTAAAGAATAACTAAATAGTTGTACATGAATAGAAAATTCATCAGGCCACTTTTTCTTTTTTTCTTTTT
The DNA here is from genome assembly GCF_964211825.1 of Aythya ferina. Classification (NCBI taxonomy): domain Eukaryota; kingdom Metazoa; phylum Chordata; class Aves; order Anseriformes; family Anatidae; genus Aythya; species Aythya ferina. The sequence goes on along the minus strand of NC_140302.1, from coordinate 13,761,173 downwards.
TTCTTTTTTTTTTTTTTTTTTAACCAAAGGTACAGCATACATTGGACTTGATAGTTAATTTTTCCAGATAATTAAAACATGAAAGTTTTAGTTTTCAGTTAAAATAGATAAGATGGCATTGCATGAAATAAGTCAATGAAGAAGCTGGCCCGAAGAGATAGAAAACATGGTGAAAGAAGAGGAGATGTCCTGGAAAGATTCTAGAAGTGCTAGTCCTGATGAACCAGCATTGGTACTTGCTTCATATCTTCTTTTTCAATATATAATAATACTAAGTACTTTGAGTGTGAAAATAGGAATGTATTAATGATTCCGTTGGGACGCACCATCAGAACAAAACCATTGCAATGGTGTTAAAAGCATGACCCCAGGTACTGCAGCAAAATAAAAGAGATGTGATTTGAAAGCTTTCCATTGCTAATGTGGTCATTCAGGATTCAGCAAGAAATTCTAGTATGATTAAAAGCTGTTTTAGTTGAAACAGAACATGGAAAACTACGTCTAAGTGTTGTAAGTCAAAAATGACTATTAGCAAACAGTGTGACACATCAAACAAAAATTTCAAATAGAAAAGCATATACATGTACAAATAGCATGCAGAGCAGTGAAATTTAAATTCTAGACTGCAATGAGGAAAAATAAAATTAAATGGCCTAAAGTACTACTAGGATAAGAAAAGGATGTATAGAACACCAAATATAAAAATATTTATGTTCTTATATAGAACACTAAATAAAAAAATAAATATATTAATATACCAAAGTTGAAAAGGCATATAACTCTTTCTACAGAGAGGGAGATTATCATCCCTTCATCGCAGTTATTTAAGTGGAAGAGCAACGTTGCACTATAATATTAGAAGTAGTCATGATGAACATATTTTAACTTTACTAACCACCAAATCTAAGCAAAAGTAGGTGAAACAGCTTCATGAAAGAGCTCATCTATCCTGTACACAGGTTGTAATTGATTTTGTCTATTACAGTAGACATCAGTGTTTCTATCACATCTTAAATTTCTCCTGCTTTAGCATTGCCATTTCTGTTATAAATCACCAATTTAAAGAACAAAACATTTAACTTAAAAACACATTTTTGATAGTATATGGACCTGAGTATCCTGCAAGTTCAGATAACGGACTGTTTTTACTTATATACGGTATGAAGACAAAGATATAGTTTGTATGTTAACAGCTTGTTTTTGTCAAGTTTTCATCTATGGGCTACCACAAATGCATGGTTCCTATCGCAATAGAAAACTTTAAAATACTATATTTCATCATACATATTATCAAGATGTTGCAGTCGACTTCAAAACTACTCAAGACAATCCAGTTAGTATCTTTGACTTACTCTGTCTTTTTCAAATTCTACCACTTCTGTTTCCCATTCCAGAGAATCTGTGTCTATGGCTGAGTCATGAGAACTATGAGCCATCAGTTGACGGAATCTGGCCTCCTTTTCCAATTGATTCTCCATCTTCTCCCTAGGGAAAGAAAAATATTTATACACATAGACAAATCTTTTAAACAAACTGATGCACAACATTATAATGATGAGATAACTTGCATTTTATTTTCTAACTCAGAAGTCCAAGGTGTGCCAAATATTTGTCTCCTGCTTCCATCTTTGCAATATCCTTTGGCTACTATCAAACAGACTTTTACTTTCTATATATCATGCTATCTCTTCCTTACATTTTTTGCATTGCTTTTAAATGATTACAGTGCACAGCTTTATTTCTAACATGCCTTCCCGACAATGCATATATAGTTTACCCTGAGCTGAGCTGCATCAGTATGCTTATCACAAATCGGGCATAATAAACACCAGAAGAAAAACCTCTAACATAACCCATTGAAATGACATATAATGAAGTTTTTCTTTGCATTATTTTGGAAAGACAGTGAGAATACAGTAGGGAAGAAGTAAACTGCACTTAATCCAACTTCAGTGAAAAATTCCCATATTGCTTAAGTGTATTTACACAGTACAATCTTTAAAATCTTTGTCTCAGTAAGATAAAAAAAGTTGAAATTGTAAGAGTTTTAATCATGTCAGTCACAACAATTTCCACAGTAACTAAAAACATGAGCAGTGTTTCAACATAAAAAGATCGTGCTGCCAACAGGTATAAAAACAAACAGCTCATTCAGAGACAGAGCTAATGAAGTGAAGTTTTAATCACAAAGATTCCATGCAGTTCAATTATTTCTGTAACATACTTCAGTTCCTTCAGTTCACGCACAGCATCATTTTTCTGCTTTCTCATGTCATCCAGATTGCGAAGAGCTTCAGCCAAGTCACTCACAGCCCGGTCTCTCTCTCTCCTTAAGTTGTCACACAAAGTCCTTCAAAAGTAAAGGAAGCAGTTTCAAAATATCTAATAAGCTGCTAAATAATAAATAAGAAAAGGTTTTAAGGCAAAAAAAAAAAAAAAAAAAAGCTACTTTTTACGGAAGAACTCATCAGAATTACTGTATCTTTCTTCACCCATTACAAAACTTTTTTTTCTTCTGATCTGTATACTAGGAGAAAAAAATCCGATTAAATTATTTTTCCTTATTCTTTACGTGTGCAGTAACAAATATGTTAGGTACTTTTTCTGAAGTGTCCCCATAGGTGAAGAATTATTTGCAAGACTATAGCTATAACAGAGTGTAGTATAACCAGGCCTAGAAGAAGACATGCTTTGTTATTCTTTTGTAGCAGTGCTGCTAGGCTCTTAGGTATTTACTGGAGACACATTATAAAGATTAAAGTACAGACCAAGCAAAGTGTCTTGTAATATGCCCTCAACTTTACAGAACAAACAAAAGAACTGATAGTGCAGGAGTTCCAACAAGTTGAAACAAGTGCTAGTAAAATCCATTATATCCTAGAATTGCACTGACAGCACACATGATGTTACAAACATCGCTCATGCACCATTTAACATTTATTTACCGTATACTTTCCCTTTCTGCAACGATCTTATCCCGCTCTTGAAAAGCCCAATCTCTCCTACACTTGGCTACTTCTGCTTCCTGGACAGCTTCCTTTAGCTCTTGTGACATTGCCTCATATTGTTTCCGAAGCATTTCAATTTCTTTGTTTGCTCTTTCTATGTCTAGTGTAGCAGAATCTTGTATCTAGAAATTAAGAAACATAGATAAGGACAGTTTTAAATATGCACTCAAAGAACCTTTACTACATGTTACCTGAAGTAGCTAATTCTCACATTTTCATGACAAAAATCTACTTACCTTAATAACAACTTTGGGTTAAAAATCAAAAACAGTTGTAATGAATTTCATTCACTGACACACATTAAAGGAAGAAAATCTACATGAATAAGAAATCTTATTTGAAATTAATACCAGTGAACATTTCATATTGTATAATGTAAAAAACATTGTGTGCTTTTATCCTGTTCTGCTTATCAGACAAAAATCTTCAAGGAGATTCAGAAATTAGATATACTATTATGAGCAGTTATAATACAGATTTCCTGCATGAGTGTCTACTCAGGGACAAGTAGATGAAGAAGGTCAAAAAAGTTGTAATGTTTCTTGTTTTAGATAAAAATTACTTACTTCTTATATTAACTGGTTCCTCTACCATTCGCTATTTTGAACAAGAGAGATGATGACAATGGTAACAGAGATGCATAAAAAGTACCTGAATTTTGCAGCACAATAAGCAGAAGTAAACTGCAATGGAAAATGTGGTTTAATACTTCCACAGATGTTCATTCAGGGTTGGCAAATCCTGACAGTTAAGACTAAATCTTTTTGTACTGATAAAGGGTTGGTTAATATTCAGTAAAAAGAGAATACATATTTCATGAAAAAATCTGCTTTGATATTAAACAAATTCATATCCCTTTGTTATTTCATGAACATAAAAGTTATGGTACTATGCATTTTCAAACTAAGTTATATAAAAGCATTTACAGTTGTATGTGGATTGACTTTTACTAGCTCATACAGGATGAGCACCAGTAAGAACTCATCAATTTTAAGAATGTTACTATCCATACACAGAAACAGATTGTCTTTATAGTAAGAATGCATACAAATTTGAACATTTACAGTCATATTTTATTTAACTTCATTTGTAAATTATTAGAAATAACTAACATCCTGAGCAGGTCACAGGCATGAACAACACGCAGTAATAGATGGCAACAAGCCTACCAGCAGGTAATAAATTGCCTAGGAACCTGCAGGGTTACAACATTATACTGGCTTCCTGTTATTGCTCTTTTTAAAAACAAACTTAATATGAAGCCTGACTGTATTTCTTGCCAATACAAAGCTCTGTCACTACTTCTTAAAGAAGATAGATGCATATGTAGGCACTACAGTGTGACTCTAAGCAAAGGGGGAAAATAACTTATGTTGCCAGATCTTGATCAAGTCTCATGAAAATGACCCTTTGATTCTAATAAGAAAAAATAAACTGAAAACTTGCAATACCTGACGGGCTTGATAGTATTCCCTTAGTAGATGGTCTCTCTGGATGATAGCTTCTGTCCTCTCTTTTCTGGCAACATCTCTTTCTTCCTTCACCGTCTCTATATCCTTGCAAGCTTGATCAAGTTCCTTCTGGGCCTCTGCTTTGTCCTTCACTTCATGACAATATTTTTCCAGCAACTCATTCCTCTCACAGATTGCTCGATCTCTTTCTACTAGAGCTGAGTTTAGCTCCTAAAACAAGATCCATTGTTTGCAGTAGGTTAAGTACAGAAGGAAATGGTTCATCTTTGCAAATGGATATATGCTGACAACCTAAAAATCCTACAGAGATTGTCACCAATTTTCTGAAAAATGGAAGCAGAACAGTACTGTGCTCATATTACATACAAGTAATGACTAGCAAAGAATATTAAGTGTGGTGTTACAGTTATCACAACATCACCGACATGTCTAGCAAAATGATACCACAGAACAAAGAAGATATGCATGAAGTGGCATGTGTGTCTCACAACTGACTCAGAGTATGGTTACTTGGTGCAACTATGCAGGACTAGAAATATTATATTTATTTTAAGGTGTTTCCGTAAGAATGAGGCACTGAAAAAGTTAAATTTCAGACTGCTGCATTTTTAGATGGTACAGCTCTCTAGGAGCATTCAGTAATGGCCAAAGTCCTTCTACATACAGGCACTCTTTCTAGCTGGAAATCATTGATATTTTGATCTCAAAAAGATTCAAAACAGCTGGTATCTGAAAGACAGAGAAAAGAAACAGTCTAAATACTTCAAGAGAGAAAGGCACCATGCAATGAAGTGACAGTTCTGTTCTACCTTCATGGATGATTTGCAGTGAATAAAACTGAGAATTTAAAGCATGGAAGACCATTGTATTTTGCAGTACAAACATAGTTGCTCTTGAGCTACGACAACTAATTAAGGCTACTCAAGCTGTTAAAACACCCGTGATGTATTAAAATGGAGAACTTTGTGCTAGAGTAAGACAACTACTAGAAATCATGACTCAATTTGTGAACTTCAAACGTATCAGCAAATCCCAATTAACAGAGCACTCAAGTTTGGTTGTGATTTTTATTTTTTTTTAACTGAAGAAAAAAATTCCTAAACCATAGGATAGTGCAATCAAATTTCAGTACTGTAAGCAATGTTTTGCACAGCTTAATTGTAGTCTGTATCAAAATGTGTGTTCAAGTATATGTGCTAAACTGCTAAACTTAAAGAAAAATATTAAGTCTTTTCTAACATGCAGCAGAAATGAAAATCACCACAGTATCAAAGCAGAGGGAAAGTTGTCAGAAATCCCTTCATTAAACAAAAATTTGAAGTACTTTAAAACAATTTTAAAAAGTATTGCCACAATTTATTCCAGATTGCTTGGTATGATCTGTGTGTAGAAGAGCAGTCATTGCCTCCAGTGGTCAGTAGTAAAATTTCACCTCTGTCTTTTTCTATGACGTTTGCACAAAATTACAATGCTACAGCACAGGACCACCTGCTATTTGGCACCGGTTAGTACAAACACTGTTTTGACACATTACAGTGCTTTGGTTTCAATAAAAGTCTGAATTTTTTAAAAAAAAAAAAAAAAAGTCATGTGTGAATAAACTTCTCACATCTGAAGACAGTGCAATCACCTCATACAGGATAAAACTCAACAGGCCTATTAAACAGAAGGGAAGGCTGAGTAACGACGAGATAAAACACCATATTCTTAAGGATTTGCTGAGCTTAAAGTTATGCCAAACCAAGAACATGACTGGTGGGAAGGGGGTGGTGGTGTTGACATCTGTAACATCTATTGAAATCTATATCATCTGATGCCCAGTTTGGAATTTAAATATCTACCTAGGAAATGGACTCACTGCTGTCCTTCATAGTAACTGCTCAAGATGTAATGCTTAAAAATCACCCCCTTCTCAATTTCAGCAGCTTTTACATTTCTTCTGTATACAAAAGGTACACTAATATAAACAAGCTTCACAGAAGAAACTACATTTAAAATAACCTCAATTTGCAATCCCAAAAAGTAAGTGGATGCAAGGTAACAGTGCACGTAAAGCTGCCCTACATCAGAACAAGAACACAGCACAGTGAATTAAAATTCAGCAAGCATCGGACTAGTCACTAATAGGAAAATCATAGAATCATAGAATATCCTGAGTTGGAAGGGACCCTTAAGGATCATCAGGTCCAACTCTTGACACCGCACAGGTCTACCCAAAAGTTCAGACCATGTGACTAAGTGCACAGTCCAATCTCTTCTTAAATTCAGACAGGCTCAGTGCAGTGACCACTTCCCTTGGGAGCCTGTTCCAGTGTGCAACCACCCTCTCTGTGAAGAACCCCCTCCTGATGTCAAGCCTAAATTTCCCCTGCCTCAGCTTAACCCCGTTCCCGCGGGTCCTGTCACTGGTGTTAATCCCACTTATGGAGAGGCATCTTGCAGTATACTATTTCAAGTGAACATATCACTTGATAAATCATTTTTTTCAACCTCTCTTACATATGCCTTGCCAGAGCTACAGAATCCCTTCTGCATTGAATGCAACTGCTGCTAGCCAATACAACGTGACACAGGACATAGCTGTTCACAACCACAAGTCTCATAGATACAGGAAAAGAAAATCAGAAAGAAAAAAAAAAAAAAAAAAACTCAATACCAATATTTTACACCATTTAGCACATTACAGAAACAGTTATTTCTGCTTTCTGATGAGCCTGTCTAGGGGGTAAAGAAAAATGCATGTCTGCCCCCTCTCAGCATCTCACTCACCAGTTCTAGGCCCTTTTTCGTTCTCTATCAACCACCTGTTCAAGACAGTCATCTGGAGAGAACACACATTTAAAATTCGACATCTCCTGTCTATTAAAGCACTTTGGAAAATTACTCATAGTGGCATGACAAAATATATAACAAATTGGAGCAGGTATGCAAAGAAAGAACTCATGTTCACTGTCACCAGTACTCCTTATATAGCTACACTAGTTCCACTGAAATCAATAATTTCCTATTGGTTTACTGGTGTAGATTCAAGTAGAACATGTACAAAACTTATTAAAACCTCACTCAATGCAAAAGCTCAATTCCTTGGCTGGCACACATACAGCTTTGAAAGTTTTGTATTTTTAAAACCAGAAAATAGTTATTTTTAAAAAACTCTGATGCCATGTGTCATAATCTATACTATGCCCCTCAACAAGGGTATAATTTTAAAAAAGCTCTATGCCTTGAATTTTCATAAAGGGCATTTTGTTGAGTTGTAAAGCTGTGGAAAAAAAAAAAAAAAGTAAAATGAGATTTATAGGCAATGAATACATTTGCTTTTATTGTTTTCATGCTGAATGAAATATTTGTAAAGCAAACAGTGAAGTGAATGCATTTCTCCTGAAATGAAACCAAGCAGCAAGCTATGTTTTAGGTATCTTAACAGCATTGTTGTAACAGCATCTTTGTAACAGTGTTGTGTTATAAACATTTCAAGAACATACTGCTGAAAGATACGATGTTCAGGTTTCACACGCTTTAAGGCATGCCTCAGTTCAAGAGAAATATATCTTCAAAATATCCTCTAACTCAAAGCAAAGCAGAAGGAGGGCAAATGAGTAAGAATATGCATATCAGTCTCAAAAATATTAATGTATTAATGCAAACCCTGTGCTATTTTATCTATCATGTAACATCTTAAGTCAGGGTAGATGGCATCCCATGGTTCCTCTAGTAGTTGTTAAAAGTTAGAAATAATGGATGTTTAGACCTAAATCTGTAGAGACAGCATTCCTTGAAAACAGCCTACAAAACTAACTTGGAAAAGGATGAATTGGTAATACACAAAAGAGAGTTAAGTCAAGCAAACAGCAAATCTCAACTAACATGCAGTCTATTTAAACATGGAAACTTAATAAAACATGAGCATGGAATTTCCTCTTTGCAGTGCATTCATATTTTCCACCAACTGGTCATACATTCCCAATTCTAGCACCAATAATGTATACTCATTTCCCTTCCCCACCAAAACAATAGCTTAGTACCTGTCTCAAAGCTTCCATCTCTTCACTAGCCACTCGTTTCTCCGAAGAGGTGTTCTTCAGTTTGGACTCTGCAAGCTCCAGCTCTGTTTGAAGTTTATCTACCTCTTTGATTACCTGATCTCTCTCACTCATTATGAGACGGTATTCATTGAAAACTGAATCCCTTTCTTCCTTGTATTTTTCTGCATCCTTTGCTGCTTTCAGCTGCATTGTTTTGAACCTTGTCACCTCTGACTGTAATCGCTCCATCTCTCTCTGCAACTCTTTATTTTGTGTGGTGGCGTTGCTTAGTTCCTGCTGTACTGACTCAAATCTAGAAACAAGCAGAAATGGCAGTAAGATACTAATTCCTCACTTTCTCTTTTATATAAATTAAGGATTGAGCTGGATAACCAAATGTATCCATTGGTAAAACACAACTGCAGTTGTGTTTAAGAAGTTGTAACTTCTTAAACAACGTAGAGTACTACAAAATAAAAGTTACGCTAATTATTGCTTTAGTAATATTATCATGGAAGGCAGAACCTGTTTGAGGAACTGAAAAAATCCTAGAAGTTAGAATTACTTTTAATTATTAAAAATAAAATTAAACTCCATTATTCAAAAAAGGAATGCAAAAAAATATCATTATTTAATAGCACAAGTTTAACCTTATTTGATGTGCTGAGTTCTGATTATCTTAGAAGGTATTTCCTTTCCCAAAACACACTCCCAGGCATGTGGCAAGAAGAGAAACAAATGCAGAAACCAGAAAAAGACCCAACGTTCATATGCCCAGATATATGCCACAAGATTGGTATCAGACAGCTTAGAGGAGAAAAAGTGGGCTGATTATAAAAATCCAAACAATGGAACTAAAAAATTCAAACACACCCATTCGTTTTAATCAGTAGGTCATCCAATAAAACTCAAATGCTACACATCTTTTAAGATGTGTTTTTTTTTTTAATAAAAAAAGATTGACACAGACAGAAAGCATATGTACTTGAACATTAGAGAAAATGTTTAATTTCTTTGTAGGTAGTAATTTTTGAATTTATATTGACAAAACATTTTTTACAAGTGGACATGAAATTCCACATGTAAGTTCACAAATTAGGCTTGAAAAAGAACTTGCTCTCCCCTCACCTCATACTGTTAAAGTGCAACTGCATGTCTAATCCAGCACGTTGCCTGACCTTTCCCCAGGGAGAGCTAATAAACCCAATTTCAAATATTCCCTTGAAAGCCTCAGTGAATTCAAAGGATTGCCATAGTATTACTGAGGCATCTGCCAGTAGTTTCAAAACCACCTCCCTGCCTCCTTTCAGGAAATTCTTCAGTCTAACAGACCATCAAGGCTGGCAGTACAGGACTCCTAACATTACAAATTATATATTATTTCTGCTTTCTAAACTGTCAACATGAAGATAAAAAGAATACACTGTAAGAGAAATATAACGAATTTAAGACAAACTATGTTGAACAACCTCATTGCCATGTAAAAAGCCACAGATTTGCAAACTATTTGGGAGTCAAAACAAGGACAACACTGGGAGGACATAGGGAAGAAAGAAAAGGAAAATGGCAATTTCAGGCAATGTTTGCCAAACCAAGGAGATGTCACCAGCAAAGGAAAAAAAAAAAAAAAAAAAAAAAAAAAAAAAGATAAGCAGCCCAACATATGGAAAAACAACAGCCTTTAGGAAAGCAACCATAGGGAGGAAGGACAGTCTCCGCCATAGAAGGCAATGCTATATTAATGTGAAATTTTATAATATATTAATATATATATTAAATAGTGATAACCGAGGAAATCTTCAAGTTCTATCTGAAAAAGCACAGTCCTATTTTACACTTCATTGTCTCCTAAGGAGGAAATACAGGTGGCTGGATCACATTTTTACAGATGCCTTCTGCAGAGAAAGACCAATTGCAACAATTGTCATCAACAGGTTTTAAGTAGCATGTTTTAAATAACGGGTTTTAAGTAGCAATAAGAATAGAGTTTTTAAGTAGCAACTAGGGCAACCTGCTTTGTCTTCAATATAATCAGACTATGGGCAGATCTTTCTGAGTGCCACAGCCACATTCAAAATGAAGAGAGACACATCAAAAATAACGTTTGGCACATAGGAATTAGCCTGTTTCATATGCAATATATTCACTAGGTCAGTCATCTTGGTAGAGTTCCTACACTGTGTATTATTGCAACAACTTCGTAGATAAAAGAAAAATGGCTGAACAATTAAGATATTTCTTTCTTTTTTCACTCAAAAAAGAGAGCTGGGACACTAAGTCTTGTTCTTCCTGCTCTCTTTAAAAGCAACTGGTTTCCAGTTGGTATTACTAGGAAAATGCAGTGCTGCATTTTATGACTTATTCATCATTAAACTGCAAACCCATTGAGTCTTGTATTCTGAAAAGTACACCCACTTGATACATGTATTAAAACTTTCTGTTCACCTAAACAAGTACAGTCTTGGTTATGCAGAAAGGGTATAAAACATAAGATAAAGACTGAGTTTCTGTAACTAGTAACCAGTACAGAGAAGTCCAGACCCAAAGTCAACCAAATAGCATGAATTCCTGAAGTCCAATCACAGTAACTTAGTTGGCTCACTGGTTCATAGGAATAACGAGATCAATCCTGACATTACACAGAATTTTCTAGGTTGGAAGAGACCTCAAGGTCATCGAGTCCAACCTCCAACCTAACGCTAACAGCCCTCCACTAAACCATATCCCTAAGCTCTACATCTAAACGTCTTTTGAAGACTTCCAAGGATGGTGACTCCACCACTTCCCTGGGCAGCCTGTTCCAGTGCCTCACAACCCTTTCAGTGAAGAAGTTCTTCCTAACATCTAGCCTAAAACTCCCCTGGCTCAACTTAAACCCATTCCCCCTCGTCCTGTCACCAGGCACGTGGGAGAACAGGCCAACCCCCACCTCGCTACAGCCTCCCTTGAGGTACCTAAAAAGAGCGATAAGGTCGCCCCTGAGCCTCCTCTTCTCCAGGCTGAACAAGCCCAGCTCCCTCAGACGCTCCTCGTAGGACTTGTTCTCCAGGCCCCTCACCAGCTTCGTCGCCCTTCTCTGCACCCGCTCAAGCACCTCCATGTCCTTCTTGTAGCGAGGGGCCCAAAACTGAACACAGTACTCGAGGTGCGGCCTCACCAGAGCTGAGTACAGGGGGACGATCACCTCCCTAGCCCTGCTGGTCACGCTGTTCCTAATACAAGCCAGGATGCCGTTGGCCTTCTTGGCCACCTGAGCACACTGCCAGCTCATATTCAGCCGACTGTCCACCATCACTCCCAGGTCCTTCTCTGCCTGGCAGCTTTCCAACCATTCTTAAAACTGATCTTTGCTCAGTATCAAGCTACACATTTTTCTCAAGAAAGGGAGCTAAATCACAAGACCATAATACAAATACATTGAGCTTCTCCATGTATTATTACTAGTATGGTTCCAGTGTCTGTTAATAGTACATACGTTGGGCTTTTCCTCACTTTCAGGAATCCATGGCACTCTAAAGTTATAGGTCAGAGGTTGGACTAGGTGATCTTGGAGGTCTCTTCCAACCTAGATGATTCTGTGATTCTGTAACTTTTTACACATACTCTTTTAACTTACTAGTTAGATCAGAAATATGCACGTTCTATTCACAAGTATATTATCTACGCTAAATTTCATCTTTTAAAATTACTACAAGTCTATGAATGTGGAAAACAATACTTTCTTGGCTTCGGTCTATGGCAGTAAAAATATTCTCAATGCCTACAGATGTTCTTTGGATTCCTTTTATATGTTAGCATTCATCCTACCCAATATAGTTATCTGCAGACTCAGTATCAACCAGGACCAAAGAGAGGTATGGTGTGACACTGTGCCCTTCTGATTTGGTATTTGTGGTGCTCATAACCACAACAGCATCTTCCTGGTGAACCAAGACCTCCAGGTAGCTGCAGTCAACTCTGCTGCCAGTCTGAGGCTCTGTCTCAAGAGTCCCCTATGGTCAGCAATTCTTATGTCATAAATGTTAGCTTGATAAAATCGTCACTTGCTGATCATCATTGGAAATTATATGCACTTCTTGAGTATTTTTTTAAATATCTCTATAAAGATGCGTATGCCAATGGACTCATCACTCTTTGAGTTAACTTGGAACACTAAACCTGATAAAGCTTTGGTTGTGTTTTATTTCGCCTTTTGTTAGTTTGTTTTTTTAACTTTAAGGGCAGAAAGCCCTTCTTCACATGAGGTAAACAATGGTTAAAATTCCTCATACAATTCCAAAACCCTGATCTGGGAATCCTTATACAAAAATCTTATACAGAAACACACACTTACTCAACACAAAATTAATACCAGAGAAAAACTTCAGGAAAATATTAGAGATTTTACCACAGAAAAAGTCTGATGCTGTATTAGGAAAGTTACTGCCTTCACAGTGTATTCTAATATCAAAAACTGATTATACCTTCTGAGAGAGGATGAATATTGCTGTTGAAAATGAATTGCTGTGTCCCTTTGCTTCATTAACATGTCAATCTGCTTCTGAAGACGTCTGTTCTCCTCCTCAGCCTGCTCCAGACGGCTAAGATCTGTATTGTGACTTGCTATCTTCTCATTGTACCGCTTCCTTAAGGCATCGTAATCCTTCTTCACACCTTCTAGCTTGTCCATTGCTGTATCATAGAGCTTATTTAGTATCTCTGATGACCCATTTTGCTTCATAACCTAAAAAAACAACAACAACAACAAAAACAAAAGACAGAAACGTCATTAAATTTGAGCTATAAAGAGATAATTAAGTACACATCTTTTCACTTCTCATCACGGGAACATGATTTGTTTTTACTTGTTTTTCACAACTCCTGTCCCCTCGGGAAAAAAAATCTGTATTTAAGTAGTATTCAGACAATGCAGTGATGAAATATCTAGGGAATAATCTTGCCCTTCAGACTAATAAAAACTTAAGTCAGGAATTGTATTGATAAGGTGCTTTTAATCAGTCCAATATTTTTATTAAGACTATGTATAAGAACATAATAATAGAACAAAAATACACCAATTTTAATGATCACTCTTTTTATTGATTAAGAAATCATGGAGCTTCTCCTTAGCATTACTGCTACTCTAAACATCACTACATCCACTTAATTTTAACTGGAACCAAGTCTGGTTTATCACAGCTTAGGGTGCATAAATGTATCCATCTCTCAAATGGTAATTGCAAACAATATTTATTAAACTCACATGGTTTTCGAATAAGTTCTTTGAGCAAGAAGTAACTCGTTTGGGGGTCGTGCTGATAGCTGTAATTTAGGAAACGACCACGAGGTGGCACTGATGACAGACTGCCTATATCCTAGAGACATGCACTCAGGCATGTGTTTTAATATTCATACAGTATTTCAACTGAAAATAACTACAAACGTTCGAGTTTCAAAAACTTTTCATAAAATATCAACGGACAGAAAATCCCTTTAAACATCAATAAAATCTGACCAGAACCCTGGTTTCAAATTAATTTGCATAAAAATCTCGCTGTTAAGTAGCAATGTTCATTCTAAATAACCAGCAACAACAAGAATCCATAAAGAACGTCAGCAAATCTACTCCTTATGTCTCAAAAGACAAAAAATAACTTGCACTGGTGAGACGGACTTATTTTTTTTTGTTGGTCATGTCATGCTTTTTTTCCCCTTCTCTTTTTATATTTTAAATCAAAATTTGAACTTCATGTAGTGGGAAGAAATAGGAAGGCTAAAGACAGAGGTGCCAGGAATTTATGTAAGCTTACCATTAGCCTACAATACATTAGCCTACATCCCCAACGAGCTGAAAGAGGTGTGCGTCTGTGTGTGTGTCTTAAAAAGCTATGGAAAAAAAAGACAGAAAAGCTGCACTTTATAAAACGTTGCTAACAAACAGAGCAACCACTCCACAAATGGAAGTCAAATAGACCTCAACCAGACTTGTCTTTTAGCCATCTGCTGCAGAGTTGTGACAGCACAGATTCAATACTTAGTTGGAACACACTTTCCCTACTGTGCACACATACACCACCTCAGTGACACTTTCAGGTACTCTTTGGCTCCTCGGAGCACGGATGCCTGTGTACCAGAAATGGCTGACACCATGCAGAGACTGCCCACTTTGTGCGCTGCTCACTGCCCACAAGCAGCAAGTAACAAACTGCTACTGTCAGAAAAACACTTCTGTACAGAGGCAAAAGAAGAGAAGTTCTTCATCCTGATGCTGGTCTCCTTTAGCTAACCAAGGTACATAAATAAAAACAATGAATCGCTCATAAAGGGGTCCTGGAATGAGGCCGGACTTTGGGGAGTCTCACCAGCATGGCTGATTGCACACACTTTCACGTCCTCAGCAGCTTCAGAAGCATAACCTGCACAGAGCTGGGCCCATGATTAGCTAGCGTGCTTCACTGAACCAATTTAGAGAAGCTGAAGAAGCTGATGTTGCTTCTTATTCAAGAATATACTACCATTCTGTGTAAGAAACTGTAGGTGTATGTGAAGTTAGATACTGTGTTGATTTATATGTACTTGAGTGCTGTTCTTCCTGAAAACTACTTCCCAAAGCATATTTAAAACAGGTTTGAGAATGGAATATTTGAGAATCCACACAGAAACAAGCAACTTTTCACTGCCTAAAGCATATATATATATTATTTTGTTTAAAATGCTAAATAATTAAAGAAGGAAAAATATACCAGAAAGTTGATGAATTTTATCATCAATTTGCTAACAGATTTCACAAAGGAGCAAAGAAATACCATAAACAATAAGCAGGGGAATAAGGAAAGTCTCCCATTCAAAATCCCAGTATGAGGAAAAGTAAGTAGTCCCAGATGGGCCAAAGACGACAGCTATGGCAAAAAGCAACATTGTGAGCTGCAGAAACATAATCTGGTCAGCTGCTAAACAGCAAATCAATGACAAGCCCACGGTAAGAGTAACTCAATCAGAAGTTTATACTCTCCAAAGCCACTAAGATGCTGTTTTGCTACAGCCTTACAATGGAACAACTCTTCAGAGGTCAACATAAACAGAATTAGACTAACTCAGATGAGAAGTGGCACAGACAAGATAAAGAACTTGGCGCCCCTTCAAGACAACAAACATGATTCACTTGGACATGCTGAGAAACAGAGTTACACAACTTTCTCATCGAGGATAACATAGGTACTTTTCTGTAAAGGTCTTATCATGATACTGATGTGAGAATTTCTTTCAATAAATACTTATAACAATGCTTGAACCTCCTTTGCTGCAAGACAATTTCACATTTCAAGACAGTCTAAAAATACAACAACCTTCTCTTGGAGGTTTTACACCTCTGCTTTGCAGACTGAGAAGCTGATGCACAAAACTATTAAGCCATTTATCCAGGTTAACGCAGAACATTTACATGAAACAGCCATTTCTGCTACACAGAACACAACCCACCTTCTGAACGAAGTCAATAAACCACTTCACAGCACAACTATTAGAGGACGGGGTCACAACCAAATACTAATTTCATTCCTTTTTGCACTAGCCCCAAAACACCTCTGAAAGTGCCACTCAGCAATACAGCTTACTTTGACCTTTGCCCTTCCTACTCTAGAAAATAATTATTTTTGTTTGCATAGGTTTTGCTTCTGAAGCCTCATGTTTGATTTGCAAGTTTGCCCTGTGAATCAGCTTACACACAGTTAAATGAGATATTCTATTTAACCATTTCATGTTACTGTAGCTGTGTTAACTTAATGACCAGACTTCTGGATGTGAACAATGGACTTGATAGCGCCAGTTACTCCTGACTATTCCTCTTGACTTTGTTTCTCCAGAATGTGCAAGCAACTTTGCTCATGAGACAGCCTATTATACACAGTACTGAAATGCCCACTTCTTCCAGTCCTGAAGAGATTGCCTTTTTTGTCACAAGTTCAAAAACATTCATCAGTCTGTAGCTTTGTTCTAAGACACTCAAGTGTCTGTGATCCTAAATATGCAACCTGAGTTCAATCATTGGCCTTGCATTTAAGATGTCACCAAAAATAAGAAAAATGGTCACTCTTTATTTCTGTGACACTTTGAATTTAAAAAAAAAAAAAAAAAAAAAAGCAGAAACAGCATGCAAGTTTAAAGCTAGCCCCGTCCTATAAAATACCCTTTGAAAACAGTATTTTTCATCTCTTAGCAATTTCAAACTAGGTTTTTGATTCCTCCTCCACCTACTTACTGTCACCTACAATATTCATCACGTAAACTTAGTTCTTCTCTGCATCAAAATTTCTTCATGCTATTTAATATTCTACATCCCTTCTTCTTTCTCCATCTAGTCACAGAAGAAAAAAAAATCGCATTCAAGATCTCATGCTTCACATTTTACAGCACTGAGGGAAAAAATAGGTTCTAGACTACGTGAGACAAAATTCAGCAAAATCCAGTTAATTGGTTTTATTAACGTATTTACCAAAGGAAAAGCTTAGAACTGCTTCTAGCATTCACATTACAAGCTGTAGCTTACCTGCTGCTGCTGGCTGCGTAGATCTGTTATCTCTTTCTGATCCTCGTCATGAAGTCTTTTCATTTCCTCACATGACTGCTGGAGATGATTATGTTCTCGCACCAACTGTGTGTTTTTCCTCTTCAAGGTATCCATATCCTCCTTCAGCTGTGACTGGTCACTCAGCAGCCGACTGTGCAACGTGCTGTCATGGCATACAGAAAATACGCTCTTTGAGGCAAATTTGCGTAGACAGGTTCTTGTACTAACTAGTTTCATGTATGAGTTTTCTACCAAGAAAACAGATCAAACTAACTCAAATTTTCAAATTTGAATATTCCAAGAACAAGATAAATCAGAGAAGAACAAACCTCTAAGTATAAAAAAATGTTTAAATATATAGTACTCTTAACACAGCATCAGGAGAGATGATGGACCTATACCACCACATCAATGCCACTTAAAAGCAACTAGATAGACAAACAGGAATTGTTTGTGAGCCAAAGATGATATTGGAGATAACAGTAATTATCTCACTCATTAAGTCCCCTTCCTCCTCGGCCTCTCCAGCTAATC